>NC_090271.1:255127545-255477545 GCF_040414725.1 Anabrus simplex
CTGCAGACGCCAGCATGTCTTCCCTCGTTGTGGATGGGCAGGTGGTCTATTCCACCAAACCGAACATCCGTACACTGCCAAGCTGAAGCCTCATCGCAAGAAAGGCTGCTTGTTGATCGACGCCCTCTTTTGTTGCTTCTCGCATTTTTTCCTTGTTTTACGAGTGGCTCAGCAATTCTGATGCGAATATGTAGAATATATTTTATCTCTTGATATGGTCAAATTAGTGGGAAGAAACTAGTGAAAACCCATTTTGCTACAGTCTTGAAAGGTCTTGTCCTATCAAGCGAACGCTGGTGGATGAGGTAAGATGTGGTCAGCGTGACGAAGCACTTCGGCGGTTATTCTTGAATTTAAAAATTGGAGCCGCTATCTCACCATCAGATAGGTCCATAACTGTTTTCACGTAGTCAGAGTGTATCTAGGAAAACATTTCTAATGTTGCATGGAATCGAACCCAGGACCTCCACGTGAAAGACAGGTTCATTAACCCTATATTATGGGGCCAGATCCATTCCCTATAGACTTCGTATACATCTGCAAGTTAATTCTGTGTAGCTTGCTTCGTTGTGAGACATTGTCCTCAAATGAGGACAGCATACTTACAACGCCGTGCATTCTTTTAGGTTCCTGAAAATCACAAAACAAATAAATAACATGAAGGTTGTCCGACTCGTTGGCTGAACGGTCAGCATACTGGCCTTCGGTTCAGAGGGTCCCGGGTTCGATTCCCGGCCGGGTCGGGGATGTTAACCTTAATTGGTTAATTCCTACGGCACGGGGGCTGGGTGTATGTGTTGTCTTCATCATCATTTCATCCTCATCATGACGCGCAGGTCGCCTACGGGAGTTAAAAAGGAAGACCTGCACCTGGCGAGCCGAAACCTTCCTGGGATATCCCGGCACTAAAAGCCATACGACATTTCATTTCATTTCATTTTTTCAACATGAAGGTTATATTTTCAGCTACAGTATGTTTAACCACTAATAGGTTTCACAAATTTCCGAAGTTATTGACCGTTATGTAATGTTCCCACTCCTAGCCCCTTCCTATCCCATCGTCGGCATAAAACGTATGTGTGTCGGTGCGACGTAAAGCAATATGTAATTATTCGTCCACTAATGTCATTCCACGCTATCTCTCCATTGACAGCTCGATAACGTACTACATGGTTGAGCATCTTGTCTCCTTATTTCCAAGTCTTCCCAGCACAAAGTTTACAACATTTTTGTAACACTACTCTTTTATCGGAAATTACCCAAAAGAGATCGTGCTGCTTTCCTTTGGATCTTTTCCAGTTCTCGTATCAAGAAGTCCTGATGTGAGCTCCATACACCGGAACTATACGCTAGTAAAGGGTCTTACCTGATATTTACACGCCCTTTTCATTTATATCCTTACTCTAACTCTAAAAAATGATCATAACCATAGGAAGAGATCTGTAACCTTCCTTAACAACCTCCTTAATATGATTACCCTAGGTACTTACAGTGATTCCCATGTAGCACTATCACTCCATCAACACTAGCTAAAACTGAGAAGAATTTTCTTCTTGATCAAATTTACAACCTGACCTTTCCTCTCGTTTACCATTATACCATTGTCCGCTGTCAATTTCACAACATTGTCTACGTCCCCCTGCAGTCACTCACAATCCTGCAACTCATAATTAGTACACTATATAGTATAACATTATCGAAATGATTCCACTTCTTTACTCATATCATTATTATATTAATAATGAGAAATCATTAAGGTCCAATAATACTGCCATGAGGGATCATGATAATGTGGAGCAAATTTGATTGTTGTAACTACTGATGCACAGGGTGGTCGCAAACAACGTCAACCGAGCATATGAGCGTTAGAGGCTTGGTCATAATGATAAATAACTGGAAAATAAAATTGGATAACTCGCTCAGTTGTCATTTTATCAGCTGCCGAATATAGCTAATCAGATCGCTTCGTGGGCGACATCAGATGGTCTTTCCGACGCGGTGTTGCTAAATCTCCATTTTTTTATAATTACCTATCAGTATGACCAATGCTCTAACGCTCACATACTCGGCTCACGTTGTTTTTGAGCAACTTGTATACTGATAATCTAAATTTTAAAATAGAAATGTAATATTTTTGTTGGTCCCCCTTGAATGCTTCATTGTTAGTGATTGATTCACTTTGTTACACTCATATTATTTCATGATCTTCTGTGGATCGATGTCTTAGCGGTTTCTTGTATTACAAGACGCTTATAACAATTCCTTATTTTATTCTATTATTATTATTATTGTTATATTGAGGAAAGCTACGGGAAACTACCTCACTCCTCACTTCCCTATTATGCCCCTTCAGTGACGCCAAGGCTATCTATGACAGATTTGCCGGAACTGTAGAGGATCAAAACAGCCTTCAGGCTGAATACCCAACATACATTATTATAATTATTATTATTATTATTATTATTATTATTATTATTATTATTATTATTATTATTATTATTATTATTATAAGGCGAAACCCGTCAAAACATGACGGTGTAACGGTTCAAATCCCGTTACAAGATATTATTATTATTATTGTTCCGAGGTATCTGTGGAACAGCAGAGGTGAAAGAAGGTGCGGGGCTGAACGGGTCTCAAAATACGAAATTAAAGTTAAGATAAAATTTAACAAGGTTATATTTTCTTTTCAAGAATACGAAATAACAATTGAACAGGTACTCAGTAGCCGAAACACAATTCGAAAATGTACAATTACAGTGATTACAGGGTTTGGGCTCCGAGGGCCAGACACACACTTCTTGAGCTATAAGCCCAACCTGACGATATACAGAATTCAACAAAGGGGCAGAAGACCCCAATCATGCCTAGGAGCACTTGCTCCTCTTTACACGGTAAAGCCTCCTCGAGGCATACAACAACTCAATTTTCAAGAAAGAGCTACTCGCTCTCAAAATTTAAGCCTATCAAAGGCCACAGCAAACTCAACCTTCAAGCTGTCCTCCAAGGACATAGACACAGGGGTAAAATACCCAACCTACTGAGGCCTATTAAGTAAGGAAAGGTTAATTACATGGCCTCTAAAATATCAAATTGAGAGGAGGCGAAGCTGCACTCCTAATACATTTTGTTTACAACCTACTTGGCACTAGGCCGCTAATACAAGGGCTAATCCCATACTAAGGAGGTAACTTATATGAGAAGACAATTTACATTACGCTAGACAGGAAGAAACGGTTGAGAAAATAAGTTCACCTCGAAGCAAAAATGAATGGGAGCTCGAGAGGGTTAAGCACTCTCTATCCCAATATGTAGTTAAAACAGAAGGAATTGACACCGAGTGTCTTTACATTTTTAAAGGAAAGTTACATGGAAAAGGCTTCGGACCTGCCCCGAGAGTTAAACTGCTGAGCTAGCAAGAAAAGAAGTTGTTAAAAGGCCATTACCTTGTGGATGAACGGCTGCCCGAAGAAAGAGGCGCTTCCCGCCCCCTGCTACGTACTTTACACACTGAACGATGTTACAGAAGTGGCCCGGAGACCCGAAAATCAGCAGTTTATATACTCTCGCGGAAGGTTCGAGGCGTTTCAGGAATGAGAACACCCTCCCATAAGACGTTTATTGGCTAAGGTTAAGCAACATATCCAATTTGGAGAAGATACACCTGATTGGTCATAAATTAATTAAAGAAATTCGGGATTGGCTAAATTCAAAACAAGGGGAAAGAAAGGGTTATACAGCCAACCTAAACAATAACAGAAAGAAATTTAACAAGGAACAAACTTTTGAAATAAAAATTTCTCCAAAAAAACAGTTCTTTCACTTCGCACTAGGGTGCACCATTGTAGTTCTTCAGTAGTGTCCTCTAGAAGAGAATGTTCACACTTTTTACTACAGGCAAAACAAAAATACATCGAAAACGACCCAGTTCAGAAACTTCACAATTTCCAAGTAGTGACATCTTCTGAGAAACTTGAAAATTAACACATTAGATAAAGTTCAGACTTCCTCCAGTAGGGGAGTTTCAACTGGCGCAAAGTTTGAATTAGCGACGTGGAGGTGTACCACCCGGTACAGACCTCCCCCCCCCCCAAAAGTCCCTCCAAGGGGTAACACTGAAGAACATAAACTTTTATTTCAACATAAGGTCCAAGCTATGATGTTGATATGGAAGTTAATTGCAGAAGTATTTACCAACAAATTTTCTTAAAATGATTGGATCCAGTTTCAAAATTCTTCTAGTAACGTTTGAAGTAATGTCTTTATGTTTGTAGAAGTTGAATTCAGAAAGAAACTTTTAGTTTTTAAAGTTGAGGAAAAATTTTCTAAGTCCACGAGATATTGCAGTAAAATCCAAAAAAAAGGTAGTAATTTTTGAACTGGAATGTCCATATAGCTGGATATGTACTTTAAACGTTGATACGTTTGACGGCCAGACCAGCCGCCGCTGCTTGAGTTCAGAGGAGGCCGCTCGGACCCCTCAAGTACCCTGAGATACCGCTCGCCCGCACTATGAGAGGAGTAGTGGAGTTGAAGCATGCCGCGCCCGCGGCGAACATGCAGGTCGCGGGCCAGTTACAGGTTGTGCGCCGCACATCAGCCTTGGCCGGGAGGAGGACTCCGGCTCGCCGTACACAGGTTGGCCTCACTGGAGAAGGGCGGGCCCTTACCCTGCCTCAGGAGCGATACGGCGCCGCGCTGCTGCGGCGGCACTGAAACATTAAAGCTCGGCGGCAGACTTTTGTTGGACCATCATCATTTTTTGAGGGCACAGGCTTTGTGGAGAGGTTGAGGGGCCAGCGGCGTGAAGATATTCCTGGCATATATAAGCCACTGTGTGTTATGTTAGCAGGAGACGGGAGCGTGGTAATGGCCATGGTAAGGACAGGATGGCAGTTTAACTGATCGGGGGAGGTTTACAAAAAATAATTACACAGAAAGGAAACAGATTCCAAGGGCAGAAGGCCTTAAAAGTGAAACCCCTCAAAAAAATATAACCTTCTTATTTCTTTCATAATTATATGAAGCAAGTTAACACAGAAATTACACCGGTTTCACCTGTGATAGATGAACCCTAAATATCCTCTCGGTGGATGGATTACTTAACAATAAGGTAACGGGAGTAAGGAAATCTAGAATAGTACACGGCCCATGAAATCTGGGGGCAAGCTTGCCCGCGGGAACAAAATACTTGACCATCACCTGGTCGCCTACCTTCAAATTGGTGGGTCTCCGCCCACGATCATATCTTTCCCTAACCTTTTCATAAGACACCTTAAGATTGGCTTTAGCCTTCTTCCAAAGATCTTTAATGTTATCGGGATCTATTGTCTCAGGTAGAATGTCACTCAGAGACCAGAGGTTAGAGAGCGGCGTATTGGGAACAAACTTGAACATCAGCGAAGCTGGACTAAATTTATGTGATTCATGAACCGCCGAGTTCAAAGCAAAAGCTAACCAATGCAGGGACGTGTCCCACCTAGAATGATCTTCATGATGATAGGTGATAAGCTCGGACCTGAGGTTACGATTAACCCGTTCAGCCAGAGATGGTTGAGGGTAATAAGCAGAAGTTGTCACATGAGAGATGGACAGGTCAAAGCAGAATTTACGAAATAAATTAGATGTGAAAGCCTTAGCATTATCAGACACAATATATTGACACGGACCAAAAGAAGCAAAGATAGAATTTAGACAAGTAATGGTGGACTGAGCGGTAGCCAGCTTAGTCGGAAATAACCAGGAAAGTCTTGTAAAACCATCTACACATACAAAGATGAACTTGATGGCATTTCCCTCCGACTGGGGGAAGGGTCCTACATAATCAATATACAGGCGTTCCATAGGGCGCGACGCTTGGTGAGAAGACAACAGGCCTACCTTGGTTGACATGGTGGGTTAACTAAGCAAGCAGGATTTACAAGCCTTTACTAGTTCATGGATTTCACCGTCCATACCTTTCCAGATGAACCTTTCACGAACCTTCTCACGAGTTTTAAAGATGCCTAGATGCCCCCCTAATGGGGTCTCATGATAGTACTTGAAGATCATTTTTACAAGAACCGCTGGAACTACAACCTTCATCATCTTATCATGCCTCGAAGGGCAACATAAAACACCATTCCTCAGTACATAAGGGACAACATGTTCCCCAGAAGAAAGGGTTTCCATAATCGGAGCCAGCGTCGGATCTTCATGTTGGTATTTCTCGATGTCCCTAAAGAGCATGGGAGCATCAGTTAAGATGGTATTAACCTTAGATAGTATGGACTCGGGAGGTGATGATCTATCGACCGATTCAGGGGTCGCTATGTCATTGGAATACATACGGCTGAGTCCGTCAGCAACAACATTTTCAGTACCTCTGATATGCCTGACATGGAATTGGAAGGCAGAAATTCGGATGGCCCAACGGGCTATACGACCAGTACGACGCGGCCTACCTAAGACCCAGCTTAAGGCTTGATTATCTGTCTCCAGGTCGAATTTGACATGTTCCAGATAGAGACGGAACTTTTCTAAGGCAAATAAGACTGCCAAACCCTCGAGCTCATAGATGGAATACTTGGCTTCTTGAGCCGATAGAGTCCTAGATGCATAGGCGATGGGTCACCTCCCTAGTTCAGTCTCTTGAAGAAGGACTGTAGCTACTGCTGACGACGACGCGTCAGTTTGGACGATGAATCTTCGAGAAATCGGGCATAGCAAGGACAGGGGCATTACAGAGAGCTAATTTAAGATCTTCGAAAGCGGCTTGTTGAGAAGGTCCCCACTCAAATTTGATGCCTTTCCTACGAAGAAGGTTCAAGGGTGCCGCTCTATTAGAAAGGTTAGGAATAAACTTCCTGAAGAAATTCACCATACCAATGAACCTGGAGATACCTTTGATGTCCTTGGGAGGTTTAAAATCACGGATAGCCTGTCTTCTAGAATGATCGACTGCAATACCATCAGGTGACACAATATGCCCTAGGAATGACATGGAGGGCTTAGCAAAGGCAACCTTGGACAACTTCACAGTTAACCCAGCCTTACGAAGGCAATTGAGAACTTCTCGCAGATGATCTAGATGTTCTTCGAAAGTCTTCGAAAATACGACGACATCATCAAGATAGTGATACAAGTACTCAAATTTGATGTCGGAGAAGACCCTATCGAGCAGTCTAGAGAGTACAGCTGCTCCCGTGGGGAGCCCGAACGGCACGCGGTTGTATTCATACAAATTCCAATCCGTGGCAAACGCTGTAAGGTGTTTAGACTCTTCAGCTAGGGGAATTTGATTGTAGGCCTGATTCAGGTTCAAGATAGTGAAGAACTTGGCCTTACGAAACCATGAAAAACAAGAATGAAGGTCAGGAAGGGGCACAGATTGTAACACCACCTTCCGATTGAGAGCCCTATAATCAATGACAGGCCTGAAGCCACCTTGGGGTTTCGGAACTAGAAAAATCGGCGAAGAGTACGCCGACTTAGAGGGCCGAATAATACCATCCTTCAACATTTGATCAATGATTTCCTTCAAAGCCTTAATTTTAGGTGGAGACAGCCTATATGGAGGAAAACGGACAGGAATCGAATCCGTGACCTCAATTTTGTATTCGATCAGGTCAGTAACACCAAGAGTATCCGAGAAAACCTCTGGAAACGACTGACACAACTTACGAATACTATCAGCCTGCTCCTGAGGTAGATGTCTATGGTCTAACAACATCTCATCCTGGGTAGGCGAAATAGAGGAACATGATACAGAATTACACTTTAACAAGGGGATTTTACAATTAGAAGCAAATTTGAATGTGCACGACTTACTCTGAAGGTCGAGCACTAGACCGGTGTGAGAAATGATGTCAGCTCCCAATATAATGGGGCAAGACAAGTGCTTAGCCACAAACAATTTAATTTTCCATGTAAATTTAAAAATACGAATTTTGACATTTAAAGAACCTAGAATTTCTAATGGAGATGAATTAGCCGAAACATATTGAACAGGAGATGAGCCATAGTCAGGCAGTTTACAAATAGATTTCAATTTTGAATACCATTGATCCGAAATAATTGAACAAACACTACCTGAATCTAAAAGAGCTGTTACAGGTTCATTATTTAATTCAATCTTAAGAAAAAGAACGGGTGCGGGGGTATCCGCCGCAATCCTAAGACATTCTTTGGGGCATTCAAAAGATAAATTTGAGGACTGAATTTTCCCTGAATTTTCGACCTGTTTACCAGGGGCTGAGCCTTGGGAAGCAGAATTAGTCGACTCAGCCGAAGCCGCTAGTCACTTATTATTAGTGACATTGGTGGAAGTTGCACTAGAAGTTGAGCAGGAGGGGGTGCTATTTGAATTTGGGCAATTCTTGGCGATATGTGAGAAAGCCCCACAGTTAAAACAGCCTGGTGATGAACCAGCTCCATTATTTGCCCTACTAGATCTGATCAATGGACATTTATTGCGAAGATGGTCAGGCGACCCGCAAGCATAGCATTTACGGGGTGTGACTGGTCGGTGAGGTGGAGGCCGAGGATTACTAAAAGAAGGAGGGGGTTCTTTCGCGACACGCAAGGAATCGGCGTATCTAACTCCTTCCGCTGAGACGGCCAATGCTTCAAGTTCCGAGAAGGTTTGCGGGCACGCCGCGAAACACAAGTATGACCTATAAGATGGTGAAATACCTTCCAAAATAGCTTGTACAATCTGATGCTCAGGGAAGTGAAGAGCAAACACCCTAGTATAGAACTTAATATCTTGGATGAAATCTGCCAAGTTTTCATCCAAGCGCTGAACACGATAATAGTACTTCTGAATAAGTGAGGACCTTGCCCTAGCCGGGATGAAGTTAGCTAGCAAGTGGGCGTGGAATAGATGATTGCTCGGCAATGGCTCTTACTATTTTGTCTGAGAGAATACCAATTGCATAGGGATAGATGATTTGCAAAATCTGACATGGAGACAGAGAAAAAACAAGGGCATGATCCTGAAATTCAACTAAAAACCTTAAGAATGAAATAACTTCACTGGTAGTGTTAACAGAAAACTTAGAGATACCTCTGAGCAACATTGCTAATGGATGAGGCAAGCTGCTGAACCCAGGTGACATAGTAGGTAAAGGTTTAAGTGGCAAAGATGTTAATTCAGAACGTACATTATTCAACGAGGTACGGCGTTCAGACTCGTTGTCCAATGGGGCAGAGGTTGTTTGAGCTCCAACGGTTTTCCTATTGACTTCTCCCTTAGGAGGCTCTTCCTCGCTACCTACATTCACCGTGGTGGGTTGATCAGTTTTGGGAGGAACTTCCCCAGTTAACAATTGGGTAACCTTACTGGACAATTCAGAAAGATTTTCAAGAACCATACTAGCTTCCTTCCTCTGAACGTCATTCAACTTCAGAGACAACAGATCGTTAACTCTATTCGAAAAATGAAATAACCTGGCTTGCACACGCTTAATTTGATTAGGAGAAGGATCATTTTCTTCAAAAAAACTAACTACAGATGTTAGCTCAGTAGTATTGTCAGTGATCGTGGAAAGAGAGTCGTCAATTTCTTTCTCTCCCAAAGTGGGGATGGAAATGGGCAAATCAAGGGACTCTCTAAGCTTATTTGTGTCTACCGCAACCGTGCCTCCAGATTGCACATTTCTAATAGTTAATTCATAGATCAGCTCCTCCTTGCGCAAATAGTTAAGATGGAGAACATCGCGAGGGCCGGGCATGATGACAGAACAATTTTGAAAAAAGAAAATCAAAAAATTCCAGCAACTGAGAAAATTGTTAGAGTTCGGATCAAAGCAATATTTAGCCGTCAAAAGGGGCTAAATCGAGACCCATTCAACCACGCTCTGCTACCACTTGTTCCGAGGTATCTTTGGAACAGCAGATGTGAAAGAAGGTGGGGGGTGAACGGGTCTCAAAATACGAAATTAAAGTTAAGATAAAATTTAACAAGGTTATATTTTCTTTTCAAGAATACGAAATAACAATTGAACAGGTACTCAGTAGCCGAAACACAATTCGAAAATGTACAATTACAGTGATTACAGGGTTTGGGCTCCGAGAGCCAGACACACACTTCTTGAGCTATAAGCCCAACCTGACGATATACAGAATTCAACAAAGGGGCAGAAGACCCCAATCATGCCTAGGAGCACTTGCTCCTCTTTACACGGTAAAGCCTCCTCGAGGCATACAACAACTCAATTTTCAAGAAAGAGCTACTCGCTCTCAAAATTTAAGCCTATCAAAGGCCACAGCAAACTCAACCTTCAAGCTGTCCTCCAAGGACATAGACACAGGGGTAAAATACCCAACCTACTGAGGCCTATTAAGTAAGGAAAGGTTAATTACATGGCCTCTAAAATATCAAATTGAGAGGAGGCGAAGCTGCACTCCTAATACATTTTGTTTACAACCTACTTGGCACTAGGCCGCTAATGCAAGGGCTAATCCCATACTAAGGAGGTAACTTATATGAGAAGACAATTTACATTACGCTAGACAGGAAGAAACGGTTGAGAAAATAAGTTCACCTCGAAGCAAAAATGAATGGGAGCTCGAGAGGGTTAAGCACTCTCTATCCCAATATGTAGTTAAAACAGAAGAAATTGACACCGAGTGTCTTTACATTTTTAAAGGAAAGTTACATGGAAAAGGCTTCGGACCTGCCCCGAGAGTTAAACTGCTGAGCTAGCAAGAAAAGAAGTTGTTAAAAGGCCATTACCTTGTGAATGAACTGCTGCCCGAAGAAAGAGGCGCTTCCCGCCCCCTGCTACGTACTTTACACACTGAACGATGTTACAGAAGTGGCCCGGAGACCCGAAAATCAGCAGTTTATATACTCTCGCGGAAGGTTCGAGGCGTTTCAGGAATGAGAACACCCTCCCACAAGACTTTTATTGGCTAAGGTAAAGCAACATATCCAATTTGGAGAAGATACACCTGATTGGTCATAAATTAATTAAAGAAATTCGGGATTGGCTAAATTCAAAACAAGGGGAAAGAAAGGGTTATACAGCCAACTTAAACAATAACAGAAAGAAATTTAACAAGGAACAAACTTTTGAAATAAAAATTTCTCCAAAAAAAACCAGTTCTTTCACTTCGCACTAGGGTGCACCATTGTAGTTCTTCAGTAGTGTCCTCTAGAAGAGAATGTTCACACTTCTTACTACAGGCAAAACAAAAATACATCGAAAACGACCCAGTTCAGAAACTTCAAAATTTCCAAGTAGTGACATCTTCTGAGAAACTTGAAAATTAACACATTAGATAAAGTTCAGACTTCCTCCAGTAGGGGAGTTTCAACTGGCGCAAAGTTTGAATTAGCGACGTGGAGGTGTACCACCCGGTACAATTATTATTATTATTATTATTATTATTATTATTATTATTATTATTATTATTATTATTATTATTATTATTATTATTATTATTATGTCC
This sequence comes from Anabrus simplex, assembly GCF_040414725.1. NCBI lineage: Eukaryota > Metazoa > Arthropoda > Insecta > Orthoptera > Tettigoniidae > Anabrus > Anabrus simplex. The sequence goes on from NC_090271.1 coordinate 255,138,982, forward strand.
GTATTATTATTCTATCTATGAGATTACTATTATTTTGTTATAATTATTATTTATAATTGAGTGTATGCATATATACGTATATGTAGATTAACATTACATACCTGTACAGTGAGAGTTTCGATGTATCAGATGTTGGATGTGACGTTGTTATATTGTGCTATACTGGCGATTCTGCCAAGTCATCGCCACGTCATGGCTACGTCATCGTGAGGTTTTAGCATTTCGCTCAGAGAGTCGGCCGCTCCAGGGGATTTCACCATTACACGCAACAGTTTGAGGCGTTGTGGGAGTATGTCCTTGTTATTTCTGGAGATTACGTAGCTGTGTCAACCAACGTCTATAAAAGGTGGATGCATATTGTAGCGTCAGTCATTATTTAAACGGAAGCAATACAGTGAAGAAGTCTACTAGATGAAGAGGCCTCAGTCGGTCAGTCAACGAGTGTGAACGAGAGATGGAGAGGACTCAGTGAGCCATTAATCATTGGTCATTGAGAGAGTGAGGCCAAAGGTTGGTCGGTCACTTAGTTGAAGACACGGACGCAAGGGCTTACCATGGAGTCAGAGAGGGCAACCCTGGACCTGCCACGAGGTGATACCATATTGACTTACAAAGAAGTCAGATGATATGGAGAAGAAGCAGTCACAAGGATGTATCACCAAGTTAGGCGTGACACATCTGCAGTAAACACCAGATCAATGGATTGCGTCGTAATTACACTCAAAGTGTTGAAGGTACAGTCAAGTGAATCAGTGAGGGAAATATTTCGTATAAATTGTTAAATGTCCGGTCAAGAAGAATTCGAATTCATGCCTAGTTTCTTTCAGTTGCAATGTCATAATTTCATATTCTCATCTGTTTTATCGCAACAAGACTCACTATTTTTTGATATATTATTTAAAGAATATATATTGTTCTATCAAACGAATTCATAGTTTTATTTCATTGACAGTAAAATATCTTAACCTCAAAATTAATGGGGAAACCTAACGCCAATCTCCTTTTCCCAGAACATATATGGTATGTTGTCAAAAGTAAGCTTATTACCCCACACCCTAGAGATAGTCAAGAGTCTCATTCTATTATTGATGCACTGAGTGGCAGATGGCGCCCTTCAAATAACGTATGTGTAAGTAAGCAGGCAACAAGTAAGTGTGAGTACAAGGTCCGACGAGTGTGTATTTTATTTAATGAATATTAATTTTCAGATTTTCTATTTTAAATGCAGATATTTCATATTTTCAAGTTAAATGCAGATTTATATGTTTCAAAAGTTAGTCAGACAGTAAGGAAAGTCACAACGGTTAATGGGGTAAATATTTGGTGAAGGATTTCCATACATAAGACATTTTTTGTACAATTACTTTTTGGCAATATTGCAACTCCAAGGACGTCAGACCTTCGCGCGATTGACATTGCAACAAATGCCAATGCTGAAAAATGCTGAGGTAAATTGTAAAACCTGTACGTTCCAGTGTTTCTTCTTGACCTTTATTGATTGTAATACAAAATGCAAGTGAATTGAAAATTGGCGCCACTTAAAAGAAAATGGAAGTGTTTTATCTCATGGAGTTAAATTTTCTCGTGGGATTATAGCTCTGCCTATTTTGAATGTACAGTGCACTGATCGACCGTTGGGAAACAAAATGATGGCTATTCCTGACCACACTACTAACGTAACACAAAGCCCTAAATTAAAGCACTTTTGTATTAAGCATCGGTATATGTATGTATTTTTCAGAGCGCACAGGACCATCGATGAAAAATGCGTTCTTGGCATTTGTGTTGTGTTCTTGCGGCATGCCAAGAATTTCATTAATATAATTAAAAGTTGCTCCTGGTTTCCTTTGAGCACAATGTAGGCCAAATAAGAATTGAACATTGGCACATTAGGATTTTACTCGTAGTAAAGGTACAATTCTTCGTGTTTTCACCACAGTAAATTATGACACGGAGGACCGACTCACTTTCCTAACTACCGGAGGGGAAGAAGTTCATAACCTTAGTGTTAAAATTACGAAATTGGGAAAAGGACTTGTACACTTCTCCGACATCACTTTAAGCTACCAAAGATAAGGAGAACTACAAAGACAGAGTTACATTGCGCTGAATAGCTTCTTCTAGACTGAGCGACTCTCTACAATCCAACAGGGACTGGAACAGCTGACGAGAAAGACGTCGGACTGTGCATTCATGCTTGCTCCTTTCCACCACCCCTTTTGCATCGCATCTCGTATCTCTCCGTAGAGCTCCCACAGTCCAGGTCGCCTTGAATTGTGGCGAGCGCATTGGACAATCACAATATTATATTTTCTTCAATAATTTAAAAATATACAGCAACAATTTTATGTTGCTGAAGACACTCTGCAAATCAACAGGCCAAGAGCTTTCGTCAGAATGCTTTACGATGCCAATCCGTTCAGCCGTTCCCTCAAACTTGCGGCCAAAAGTCAGCCTAGTGTTTAAACTATATTATTAGTATTATTATTATTATTATTATTGTTCCTGGTTTTCCATGGTTCACAGAGAAATAGTAAGCACCTGGATTGAATGGCTGGACAGGGGATTACTTAGAGTAAATTTAGTACAACAAATTTGAAAATTTTATTTCTTAAAATTGAGAGATAGGAATTTAATAGTATCTCAAAGAACAGTTGAAAATATTAACAACGAGCTCGAAAGATCTAACAGTGCCTTGGACTTCGAAGTCCTAAATAATGTACAAAATAACTTGGGAGAAAACTCCCAGTCGTTAAATTACATACGAAAGGGCCTAATTGCTCCCGACAGGTACAATATTATGAAAGAGTATAGTGGCTCCTAACAGATTCACTTTATAGGAAACTCAGCTCCAATACACAAGAGTCTAGCCCAGAACAGTCAATCAGTGGTTTTTGTCACTCCTCATTACACTAGGTAGACCATTGAGTGACCCCATTTCAAAGTGTTCATACGCAGTTGTCCCATATCTGGATTATCCATGTAAGGTTCCACGATAGGTTTAATTACTGTTCCGAAAGGGAACCGAAACAAAGGCGCAGTTACCCCTAAGAAATACTAAGAATACACAGGGGCATCATTACCCATACTACAAGGCCTTAAGGATAAACAGAAAGGTTTACACATAACAGACCATAAACAAAAGGCAAGGAGGCGAAACACCAGCACTACTTAAAGAAATTTTTGGAAAAGCGATAACTTAAGTGGACTTAAGGCTCAATGAGTGACTAAAGGTGAAAAATTTAAAGCCGAGACAAGATTTTCAAAATTTAGAGGTTGAAAACTTTAGTCATCCAGGGGACTGGGAGGAATGGAAGCGGAGACAACTGAGGGTCACCACTCGTGCTCTCTTATAACAAATATTCCGCAGAAGGGAATGGAAGTAGTTTCCCAAGTCTGCGCAGAAGGTCCTACATTTCAACCACCAGAAGACAAAATTACGTTAAGAAGCGGCTGAAACCTTCCCCTCAAACTACCCGCAGGCACGATCTGATGCTTAGGTAAATTCTGCCATTACCTTGTAGCGCTGGAACTTCTTCAAGCCAGCCACGCCCCTGCCTCCCTAGCCCTCTCTGGCTTCCGTCAAGTCGCACTCTCAGGAACCTGAGCAATTCAGACAAGACGGCTCTAAAATACCCACAATCACAAATGATCTTTATTGCTTGGACGAAGTGAAGACTAGAATTGAAATGGCCAAGGAAGCATTTATGAAACAAAGGGCACTGTTGAGTGGGCCTCTAAATAAGGACCTTAAGAAGAGGTTAGTGAAGTGCTTTGTGTGGAGTGTGGCACTTTATGGGGCTGACATTTGGACGTTGAGAAAAGAGGAAGAAAGAAGACTGGAAGCATTTGAAATGTGGATCTGGCGGAAGATGGAGAAAATCAGCTGGCAGGAAGAAGTAAGGAATGAGGAAGTATTGGAAAGTGTGGGTGAAGGAAGGAGAACGATATTGGAATGCATTCAAAGACGAAAGAAATATTGGTTAGGCCACTGTTTGCGAGGAAACTGGTTAATAACCGAAGCATTGGAAGGAAAGATACAAGGAAAATTGAAGAGAGGAAGGAAGAAGTATCAGTTAGTAGACACTGTAAAGGTAAATAGAAGCTATTGGAAGACAAAGAGAATGGCTGTAAACAGAACAGCGTGGAGAATTCATGCGAAGACCTGCCGATAGGCAGACCACCAGTGATGATGATGATATAGTTCCGTAGGGGGGATGTCCCAGACTAAATTAAAATGCAATAGGTTGATAGGCTGAATTTCCGTACACACCCCCGGGTTTGATTGGCTAGAGAAAATGGTTACAAGCATGAGATGGGTAGATTACAGAAGAGGAACCAGCTGACGTGTTGACAACTTCGGTACATTAAAAAAACTTTCCTCAGAAAAAGGTTTACCAATAACAAAAACGAAATATCCTAATCTATTAGTTTGTGTCTAGCCATAAAATGTCGCTAACAAATAGGTGGTAGAGCCATCTAACCGTCGAAGAAGAAAGGTTTTGACAGGTTTTGAAAGTTCATGTCTACTGGCCTAGATGGCCGTGGGGAAGGCGCGCAGTTTAAGTAGCTGGGGAATGTGTATCCCTGGTACAATGATTAATAATAAAAATGATAATAATAATAATAATAATAATAATAATAATAATAACAATAATAATAATAATAATAATAATAATAATAACAATATTTGCTTATTTCCTCATACATACTATATATGGTGTAACTCATATACAAAATGCGTATTATACAATCAAATATCTCGTAGACTATAGGCTACATCATTGTTGCGACAAAAACGATCTGACAGTATGACACGTGTCCATGAAAACTGCTCTCTGCATTTTTGCAAATAGATACTACATACCGAATTCTTCCTGAGCTGTTATAAGCACATTTGCTACGACACCTGTCATTAACAGCACAACGGGTGTGCGGATTAGTCTCCACATCTTCTTAATCTCCTTTCTTAGCGTTGTGTGCATATTAATATTCTCCGCCTGGGTGGTTTGTATGTTGTGGTTCAATGGGACAGCAGTGTTTATCAAATAGGCCAATTTGGTACACTTATTGAGAAGGACAATATCAGCACGGTTTTTCGAGAACTTATTGTCTGTTAAAACAGGCCAGTTCCAGTACATTTTGTGTTTGTTGGTTTCAAGCACGATTTTTTTAAATTTATTGGTTTTAGGTAACGAACAAAACAGCCAGCTATTAATACATTTGAATAGGAAGAAAAGATAAACAGTACTTTTACACTTATATTACATAGGCCTACACACTTGTAAAGTATTCTATGATAGTGTACTTGGATTTCATACTTTTAATGTTTCTGGGCCCTTAGAGTACAATCCTACACACAAAGAGAAAACATATGATTAAAGAATTATACCTTCTTTCCTTTTCCTTTTGCGAAAAACAAACGATCATAAATATGTCTCCCATTCATTGCCATCCATTAACGGCAACTAATTTCAGATGGCAACCAGCCTTAAGGCGTATTTATGTCGAAACTATAAACACCACAACTGCTGTCGGCGAAATTAATTTTGCCGGTATTGTAGTACTGCAGACCTTTTATTCTTAAAGCTGTGTCTTTTATGAACTTGGAAATTGCTTCATACACCTCTGGTTGTTGAGAGGATAAAATACGCTGTACGTTAGGTGAGAGTTGAAAGTTGATTGTAAGTAAAGTAGTTATTTTTTTCCCGCTTCACATTATAAAGTTGGCACGAGAAGAAGATGTGATTAACACATTGCTGTCCGGCCCATCTGACGTATAACTGGCCCCTGTGGCCGGAAGGTTTTGGCAGTGACATGGAGTTATTGCAGGGTATCATAATTTAATAATTTTAAGTTCATTCACAGTTATATCTGTCCACTTTAAAGTTTTTGGTGAGATTTTATATTTCGGTTCATTCTGGTATTGATATCTGTTTGATTCCTCCACCATATACGCCTACAAATCATTACAAATGAACAACTTGACATCACAACCTATATTGTCAGGTTCACTCGGCGAAATTTTAACGCCAGGCGTCCACGAGAAAGACTCCAAAAACAGTATAATATCCTGTTAGCCCACTCACTGCCAGACATAGGGAGAATATTATCAACAGTACTTACATCTAGACCATTTTTTCTATCTGAAGTATCAGGTCATTGCTCACACGGTGCAATAAACGTGTCATTCAACGCATCACTTCCACATAAATGCATGACACTAGCACTAGAATTATCATTAGACAACTCATCTTCACTCTCCTCACAATCACGGGAAATATATGACAAATTATCAGCGTATAATTCATGTATAATATCACTAGGAGTCAGTCCACTGTTTTTGTTTACCGGGGCTGCCATTTTTGTTTACTAGCATTGATGGATACACGGAAGATATTCGAAGGCAAAAACAAATGCAATTGACGCACTAAAACGGGCAAAACCAGTACTAAAAGAAGCGTAGTTTTTCTACCATTTAGGCACATCAACGATAATCTCCAAATAGTTCCTCAATAACCGTTAGATGGCATCAGAAGACAGACTTGCACAAACACGTATTTATACGTGATCGGCTGCAGAGCACCGTGCTTGGAAACACGTATTGATACGTGAGCGGACAGCATTGTGTTAAGATCAGCGATTGCTTGGCGGTCACAGGAAAAGTAAGGTAAGTCCCGGACTCCCATCCGGTAGAGATGGCTTGAAAAACTTCCGTGTTTGAACCTTATGCGAATAATAGAAGTAACGTAACAGCGACTGGCGTTCCACTTGGAGAACCAAGGGGAGTGTGGATACTATGGTTGTACGACAGTAATCGTTTTTCCCGCTGCATTTTAGTAATGTTCCAGTCTTCTGCAATTTGTGTTTCGGAACGCTGCTTGACACGTGGGCACTGGTTAATCTAGGCGTTGCTAGAGAGACGGTCAAGTATTTGTTGTGCTGGACACCTCTATGACTAGGTATCCAGAGGAAGTGCACCTCAATACTCTGACGTGAAAGTTGTATAAATCTCTGAATTATCTGAATTTGATGCACCGTTAATTTGTATGTTGTAGGTGACTGTAGTGTCTTCAAGACGCTGAGAGTGCCAATAATTGAAAGAACTGCTGGAGGTTCAACACTTAAACTGTATGCTAGAACTTCGAAAATAGCAACAGCTTCTTCTGTAAGGGTAGTTCAGTCATGTGGTAAAGTAAGTAGATGAGTTTCTTCAGTGGCAGGACAGTAAAAACTGTATCCCACTGGGTGCGGCAACGGTGTTTCTGAGCCATAGTCAAGCTCTGACTTCAAACACTTTGGATGGCTGATAGTTGTCGTACACCACGCTCGATTCTAGGAGTTCGCAAGCCACTGCACGTTCTTGATGAATGATTTTGGCTGTATCATTGTGCCTCTTTCTGTGTTACACATCAGTGAGTACGGAACAACCACCAATTATATGATCGGTGGTTTCCAGCGCCATGTGCATCTGAGGCACCATTCATCTGACAAATTCTCTTTCATAATATGCCTTCATACCTTTGCTGGCGAGACCTAGTGTTTAAAGTGCACTGTGTCTTTGTTACTTTCATTGTTCTGTCTCAGTCTCATCCTTGGCTTTGACAACGTGAAAGTGACCGAGGTGTGCTTGATGTTAGTAAAGCGATTCCTTAAGCATCCAGTCCCTGTTATGAATGGTGTGAAAATGTCACTCATAGGGTCAACTGGTGCGGGCATTTCAATGGGATTGGCAGATTGAGATGTATTAGGTCGATTCATAAGTTCGTGCGGTATTCTTTTGGGTTGGCAAAACTGTGACGTGAAGGGATTGCTTATCATTATTCCGTTGTTTTCATTGGTTTTTGTGTTTGTGTGTTGTGAAACACAGGTTTTATTCAATGTGCACATATTATTTTTGTATATTTCTGACAAACGGATATGGAATGTCAAGTTGAGAAAAGTGAGCATTTCCAACCCATTTTACTCCTTCAGTTTAATCGACGACACAGTGCAGCAAGAGCTGCGAGAACAATTTGTGAAGTGTACGGGAATGAATTTTTTTTTGCAAACGTCACACCGACACAGATAGATCTTATGGTGACGGTCGGACAGAAAGGGGCTAGGAGTAGGAGGGAAGCAGCCGTGGCCTTAATTAAGGTGTGAACATTGAAAACCATCTTCAGGGTTGCCGACAATGGGGTTCGAACCCACGATGTCCCGAATACTGGATACTAGCCGCACTTAAGCGACTGCAGCTATCGGGCTCGGTGTAAGGGAATAAAGTAATTGCTGAAAGAACAGCACACAAATGGTTTTCCCGCTTTCGAGCAGGACGGTTTGACTTGTCTGATGATCCACGTTCCGGAAGACCTTTAGATTTTGACGAAAGTCGCTTGAATGAGTTGCTTCAAGAGAATCCTCGCAAGTTTTTGAATGTGATCAGTCAACTATTGTACCCCAAATGCATTCGATGGGTAAGGTACAGAAATTGGGTATATGGGTACCACATGTGCTAAGTGACAGTAACAAAATTCAACGAGTAAACATCTGTTCATCATTGCTTGCCCGACACCGGTTGGCTTGCGACAGGCATGAAGCATTCCTTTCGATCATTATCACCGCTGACGAGAAATGGTGCCTGCATATCAACATGAAGAAGTGGAAAGAGTGGCTCAGTCCTTCAAAAAAAGCAACTCACCGTTGTAATCATGTTGTGAAGCAAAGATGGCTTTCTTCACCATGAACTTCTTCCGAAAAACGTAACAGTTACCTCTGCTGCGTATAGTAACCAGCTAACACGGCTTGCCGTTGCTATTGACATCAAAAGACAAAGACAACAACCAGTTTTATTGCTCCATGATAACGCTCGTCCGCATACAGCGCAATTGACCAAAGGTGTGATTGCTGAACTTGGCTGGGAACCTCGTCCTCATCCTCCGTATTTCATTGGCCTTTTCCCTTCAGATTTCCATCTTTACCGCTCTATTTCAAACCACATTCAGGGTCAAGAGTTTCCTGATGAAGCTTCTCTTGACCAATGGCTAACAGATTTCTTCCAGTCAAAACCAGAACAGTTCTACAGGAGAGGCATTCAATTGCTACCTGGACGTTGGCAAAAGGTCATAGAGAATGGAGGTGAATACATCACTGAGTGATTGTGATTATGATTGTGAATTTCAGTGCGTGACAGTGACAGTAAAATAAAGTAAAATAAAATAATATATATATATATATATATAAAATAAGAGGTTTTTCTGTACATTGCTCAGAATTTAAAAAGGATGTTATTTCTGTATCAGTCGTGCCCAGAGTAACAAGGAAATGCACCTTTTAATTTTCAGTAATTTCTGTCTGTCTGTCTGTCTGTCTGTCTGTCTGTCTGTCTGTCTGTCTGTCTGTCTGTCTGTCTGTCTGTCTGTCTGTCTGTCTGTCTGTCTGTCTGTCTGTCTGTCTGTCTGTACACGCATCACGAGAAAACGGCTGAATAGACTTTAATGAAAATCGGTGTGCAAAGTCGGGGAATAAGTCGCTACAATCTAGGCCATAAATACTTGTATTCACGCTGAGAAAATGGTAGTTTAGGGGAGGCTTCAAAGTTAATTCTCAAATATTTATTTTATTAGTAGTCCTATCTTAATAAATATCGTGCGCAAAGTCGGAGAATAAGTCGCTATAATCTAGGGCTAATGGCGACGATGGGATAAGAAAGGCCTAGGAGTGGGAAGGAAGCGGCGTTGGCCTTAATTAAGGTACAGCCCCAGTATTTGCCTGGTGTGAAAATGGGAAACCACGGAATACCATCTTCAGGGCTGTCGACAGTGGGGTTGGAATCCACTATCTCCCGGATGCATACTCCCAGCTGCGCGCCCTTAACCACACGGCCAACTCGCCCGGTCGTACCGAGTGTAACAGCCCGCATGAATATTGGAGGAAAATAGTTGGGGAGTTAGATAACTTCCTTCTTTAGCATGCCATTCCTCTGGTTCATAAATTTTCTGATATTACTGATACGTAACACTCTGGTTCATCATAGCATTCGAGCTATTCAATCCCTACTCTTAGGCACTGATTGGAATGAGCAGTGTGCATATTTAACGGAATAATGTAGAGAAGGATTCACGGCTATCTGCGGCCCGGTCATTCCAGCTCTGGAACTTTGGATTGTTAGATCGGCACCGTAGTACTGTTCTTTAAAAGTGAGAAAATGTGCGGTTTTTCATTTGATCGATTATTTTATATGATAACGTTGCTTTTAATCGCTACATTCCTATTGACGTTTTCGTAATGACATATGTTGACTTCAGTTAGGAAAAACACAAAGTCAGTCGTTCCGAGAATCCCGTAGCGAAGCACGGGTACATCAGCTTGTATAAAGTATAAGAACCGCACAGACATGCAGCCCTATACCATTACTAGAGACCGGTAGTTTAGACAGAACTAGGTTAGAATGCAAACTAATTTGGCTGGTAGGAGTTGTCGTCTAGTCCGCTCTTCCGTAACGTAGCAAGAGTAACATAACTTCCAAGGGTTCTAACAGACCGGGTCCCTAATGTTTATGTAAGTCACATAGCAGAACTGTTGTCCAGGCTAGGGTATACTTGTTACCACGTTCAGTAAGTTTGCATTCTAACCTATAAAAGCCTAAACATTCGGTCTCTAATCACAACTGCATCACAACTACATCGGACTTGGCCGGCAGGGTAGGGAAGGTGGTGGTATACAATTTCTAATCACTAGATTGCATGCCGAAAGTCTGGATTAAATTCCAAACCTCTCTGCAGTGCTCATATGGAGTGAGGGCATATGACGCTGTTGATGGTGATTCGTCCGTCGGATGGGGACGTTAAGCCTTGAGCAGACCCCTTGGTGCTATTATACAAGAGTAGGCTATGTGCGGGCATTTCATTGCTTTCGTTTAGACTTCATCGCCTTAACGATCATGGCCACCAGGCGGGATACTTCATTATTGGATGTCAGTCGAACCTGCCCGTCAACTCATCTGTTGCCCAAGATCTTCCGTAGTAGCCTGTGTTCTCTTTTAAGTAGCTGATTGACTTTCCCTTTTCGATTCATGAGCAAGGTCTCCGAAGCTCTGCTCTAACAACAGTGCTGCAATGTCTTAATTTCGCTCCGATACTCAGCATCTTCTTATTATAGATGTTTTGAGTCAATTGGAACGCTCGCTCTAATTCCCCGATGCGGATGCGGATATTGGTCGCTTCTTCTTCTAGCTGTTATTCTTTCTCCATTAGGGTCTTCTAGGGACCACAGGACAATTCCAATACTTCATCCTTTGTTGTTCCTTATTCTTCCTCCAACACTCCTTCATCTGCTCACTATGCCCCTCTTCCTCTTCTGGGATCATTGTGACCCTGTTTTCTTTCCTTACCGACCTTGGAATCCTTCCATTTTAATACTCTCTCTCTCTGTGTTGCTTCTTCTTCTTTCCTTATGTTGTTTCTTTCCAAATATTTCTTGACTTCATGAATCCAGGTTGTTGTTGACTTCTTGTTCACAAGATATTTGAAGATCAGTTTGGTGAACCTGTTGTTATCCAATCTGTATAAATGTCCAAAAAATATAAATCGCCTCTTCCGCATTGTATGTGTTATTTTTTCTTATGTTCCGGTATATTTCATCATTACTTCTTGATTTCCAGAGTCCTGTAGTTCTTAGCGGACTGAGTATTTTCCGTATATTTATTATTTCTATTACTTTTAATGTATTCAGCTTGTAATTCAGTACCAGATATTTACTCGCGTATAGGTATTCCGGTTTGACTACTGTGTTGTAGTGTTGTATTTTGAGGTTTTTAGTTAAACACTTTTTATTGTAGGTATTCCTAGTTATACCGTATGCTTCTTCCATATTGTGTATCCTTTCTTCCACAGCGGATTTTTCTAAACCATTTCCTTGAACTGTTTCTCCCAAATATTTGAATTTCTTTACCTTCCTTATTCAACCAATTTCTTTTATTAGAAATTCTGGAGCATTTTTTATATTTGTATTTTTTTTTTTTTTACAGAAATTGCAAAATCTGTTCTGTTCTGTTGGCTATTTCTTCCAAGAGGTTTGCACGTATTGCTGCATTTTTCAGGTTTTCTGAAAGTATGGCATAATCATCTGCAAATGCTGGACAGTTTATTCCAACACCTCTGTTCTTTCTTCCCAGTTATAATGGTGACAGCTTGTGTTCTTTCATTTTCACATTCCAAATTCTTACGATTTTCTTCAGGACGCAACTGAATAGGAGTGGAGATAAACCATTGCCTTGTCTTACACCTGTATTTATTCTGAATGGTTTATATCATAGACACCATATCAAAAGTAAAAATTATGGGTGAAATCAATTTATATTAAATTTATTTATTTATTTATTTATTTATTTATTTATTTATTTATTTATTTATTTATTTATTTATTTATTTATTTATTTATTTATTTATTTATTTATTTATTTCACCCATAAGTTTTATTTTTGAAATGGTGTCTGTGAGAGTATCACGGATTAGGTTTGCCAGTTTGGTTTTAACTCCGAACTCCCGGGTCATTTTATCTAGAATTTTCCTATCAACAGAATCAAGAACTTTTTCAAAATCTTGAAATATCACTGTTATGTCTTTGGAGTTCATTAATTTGTAACGGATTGTGGACCTCAGTTTGAGTATCTGTTCTGAGCAAGATCTGCCTTTACTAACTATACTCTGATAAGTAATATCTTACGAGCCACTGGCTATTATTATTATTATTATTATTATTATTATTATTATTATTATTATTATTATTATTATTATTATACCGCCGAAGAGTTACAGCCAAATGTTACAGAAAATTCCATCCCTGATCAACCAGTTGGGAAGAGAATAACCTCAGTGGTGCATCAAATGTTACGACGGTAATTATTTAGGAATGATTCTTCATCAGATGAACTTTCAATGTGTTCCTACGTACAGAAAATTTATCCAGCAACGTAAAGAACCATAATACCATTTAAACTTATTTTACGGCATGATTTTACACTTTGTCGTTTCAAAGCGAGAGTTTTAGAAGTGTAACGCACCAGTGTTGAAATATAGAAATAATTTAGGTAGCAATATGAGTATTTATTTGAAGTTGTGAGGAGAATATGTTTCACTGGCGATATTATATCGTACTTTGTTGTAATCAAATGGCTATCAAGGGTGACTCAGTTCCCTCCAACCTTGCATTATAAACAGCCCTCTTAACTCCTCCTCCCCCTGACGAAAAAACATTACAAACAACTTTTTTAAATACATCCCTCGTCTCATTCAAAACTCATGGCTTTTGCTATTACAAAAGTTGCCCATGCAATAACGGAGTTGGCAGTTACGTTTGCTCATTAAAAATAGAAGCATGTATTCATATTCTCACAGCCATACATTCTACTTGTGGTATCCTCGGGACCATATAACTTACACTGTCAGAATAAATACTGATAAATATAGGCCATCACAGAAGAGGAACTAACACGCAATTTACGTGTCACATCAAATAAAATGAATTCGTTCGGGGACTTAGGTGGTTCCCTTGTCGCAGATGTACGCTTCATATTAAACTGTGTTAATGTAGAAGGCGTTGGTGAGAATAGTTTTCCCAAGGAGGGAAATTGTTGCATGGTTCATGTAATAAAGTATGTTCAAAGGATGAGATGCACATTAGAAGAGTATCAATATTTAAAACTGGAGAGACACAGAGAGTTGTACTCTTCCTGGCACAGAATATAATCATCCTAAAATTACTAAGTTCCCGAATACAGAAACGACCAAAAGGAGTAGCACTAGAAAAGAGGCCTCAGAGAATTAGAGTAGGTGAAGCATTACCTGATCCTGAAATCATTAAGGAGGTAATTCCTCAAGGAACTATCATTGGACCTTTATATCTTCTCATATATATAAATTACATGAGTAAGGATCTGAAATCAGAGATGTCATTTGAGGATGATCTTATACTCTATAGAGTAATAAATAAGTTACAAGATTGTGAGAAAGTGTAAAATGACCTCGAGAATTTTGTAAGATGGACAGCAGGCAATGGCATGATGATAAACAGGGTTAAAGTTCAGGTTGCGATTTTCAATAATAGAAAAAATCCTCTCGGTTTTAATTACTGAGTTGATGGAGTGAACGTTCCTTATGGAGATCACTGTAAGTATCTATGTGTTAATACAGTAATTGAAGATTGGGATGCAAGAACCAGACAGCTCCAATGACTTCCATTGGTGATAAAAATGAAACGGAGCCACATGGATATAGCATTCATCATCATTTTAATGCAAGAAAAAGGTAGCTGTAGGAGCTACCTGGTTTTTCTATCGATTTTAGTTCAGTGCACCTTCACGGGTCCCGCTACTGCCCAAAACTAGAATCATATATTAATTCAGTTCTGCTCCTACACTAGTGTATCATGGACATGTAAGCTTAATTAAAGTAATACAACGCTTTCCAGAGCCTGATCACAGCTTTCTTCCATGTGACCGAAACTTTGGAGTAGTAGAAAAAGGAAAATGAAAGAGAGAAATACTGTATGTTCCTAATGAGTATGTCAACCTCATAAGAGAGTCAAGCACAAAATGTGTTGTCAAAAAATTGAGAGAGACAGCTTTCTATACTATAAAGGTACTTTTGAAGAATCCTTCAAGAAGAATGTTAGCGGTGTAGGTAAAGAGAAGTTCTCCATTTCAAAATATCGGTTGTTTATTCATAGTGAAGAATTTCGTGGAACTGTTAAATGCTCCATGAATGCATCAGGTTTTTCTCTACAAGAGTGTCCTCTCTTGAAAAAGAGCTGTTCTCCAAGGTTTCCTCACGCAAGTCAGAAACTGTATCCAGAAGCCCTGAACATCAAGGAAGCAAAATTTTGGGATGTAATGGCACTGGACGAACGCTATGTACCTCCCACTGGCAAGTGGTATTACAACAACATAACCAGCCAATCAAGAGAAAATAATGCGAACACTTCATCTGAATGTGAATAACACCAACAGTCATACTGTAATAGTGGATATACTTAATATTCAAGGTTCTTAAATTTTCTGTAACTTATTATGAAGTATTTGCATATTGAAATACGGTCATTTATTTTGCAGAAATACAGTAAAACACAGAAGTCATGCAAGAACCAGGTGGCTCCAAAATCAATGTATTGCTATAAAGGACAAGACAATTGAAAATTATGCTACAGTACAGACTGAATATATCACGGAGGTCATAATTAATGTACAGACAGACATAAGTATTTATACCATCACTCGATTTTATACAGTTATTTTACCTCCTGAAAAATTAGCAAAAATGGAGCTGCCTGGTTCTTGCATCCAACTCTTCAATTAGGAAAAGATCTTCACTGAGGTGATCATATAAATGGGATTGTAATTAAAGAGTACAGATCTCTACACATGGTTATGAGGGGCTGTAGTAAAGATGTAACGGAGAGGTCATATAAGCCTCTGGTAACACTCCAACTAGAGTATGGTTCCAGTGTGTGGGACCCTCACCAGAATTACTTGATTCGATAACTAGAAAAATCCAAAGAAAAGTAGCTCGATTTGTTCCGGGTGATCTCCGACAAAAGAGTAGCGTTACGAAAATGTTGCAAATCTTGGGCTGGGGATACTCGGGAGAAAGGAGATGATCTGCTCGACTAAGTGGTATTTTCCGAGCTGTCACTGGAGATATGGCGTGTAATGATATCAGTAGACGAATAAGTTTGAGTGGTGTTTTCAAAAGTAGCAAATATCAAAAAATAAAGTTGGCATTGAACGGGACAAATTGTGGCAAATATTGTTTTGTAGGAAGAGGAGTTAGAAACTGGAATAATTTACCAAGGGAGATGTACAATAAATTTCCCAATTTTTGCAATTATTTAAGAAAAGACAAGGTAAACATCTGATAGGGAATCTGCCACCTGGGAGACTGCACTAAATGCAGATCAGTGGTGACTGATATCTTAGAGATTTGTTGGTTGTTATTAAACAGAGGTTTATCAACATTTTCCTATAAAAAGTTTCATTTTTGTGAACTTAGAACAAGAATAAGTGACAACGTTAATTTCGAATTGCTCTAAAACCTGCTTGCCACTTTGCTAACAAAACAGTACCACGGAAATGTACTTCAAGAAAAATTAGTATGTGTTGCTGGACTTTCTTAGGCTTGGTTTTCAGTGTGTAGTGGATGGACTTTGTCGGCATCACTGTAGGTCTAATCCTGTTAACAGGAAGTACCAAAAGAAATACAGACAATGGATATACGAATAGTTTTTATATTTTTCATTTACAGTAAAATCCCGCTTAACCGATATTTGCTAAATCGAAACCTAAAGTGAAAAAAATAGTGAATAATGTTTAGTACCGGTACTTAAAGTAGAGCTGGTAGCTTTTCTTGCAGCAAGCGGCATAATTCTGTTACGCCTACTTCACATTCCAGTACAGTGTATACAGTTAACTTTCCCCCTCTACCGCGCATTATTTGCCGTCACAACAAGTGTTACAGTACCTGCTTCACCGCATATTGACCACGAGGTCATTTTACGTACAATTTGTATTTTACTGATCAGGGTAGATTGCTTTCAGATGTCGGTGAAAAGGAAGCCTGTTTTAATAACAAAAAACTGAAGCATTTAAAGAGGCGGAAACTGAGAGGCTGTTACGAAACATATCAACTGAATATGGTGAAGGTGTCTTGACAATACCCGACTGGGTAAATGCGCAGCCAAATTTTCAGGAACGTTTATGAAAACTCCAAGACGCAAATCTATGAAGAAAGCCAAATATCAGAAATTAAAAGAAGCCCTATTCCTTTTTTCTGCGGTTAATCCAGCAATGCGCAAAAGGAATGCAGTTATTCCGACTTACAGTTCCAGGGAAGACTACATTGTTAGCAGGGATATTAGGGGAAGATGGAAAGGATTTCAATGTTAGGTCTAAAAAAACCAAACCCCATGGCACTACAGTCCTTGTAGGGCCTTGGCCTACCAAGTGACCGCTGCTCATCCCGAAGGCCTGCAGATTACGAGGTGTCGTGTGGTCAACACGACGAATCCTCTCGGCCGTTATTCTTGGCTTTCTAGACCGGGGCCGCTATCTCACCATCAGATAGCTCCTCAATTCTAAACAACACGGGAATTTCAAAATTAAAATACATGTAAACTTATTTTATCCTATCAATAGTGTGAATATTTGAATGGCATTTAGTAGATTACTATCATTTGATGCAGTTACCATGTTCTAGGGCAGCAATCTCTATTGCTGTGGTGCCTGGTTTTCAGAACCGGGGCCTAGATCAGAAGAAATTGTTTGGAGCCGTGATTATTATGATGCCCTATATGCGAACAAACCCTTTCGGTCTACGCAAAGTACTTAGAAGCGTGAATTTTGCCTTCCTTTGTGCCCATATTTCTTTCATTCTTTTACTGTGGGCTTCCTTTCTGTCTTCAGACCAGGTTGTTCCAGTCTTCTTCTTTGGTCTTTGCTCTTGGTCAACCGACTAGAGAGGCATTCGATTCTCACCTCAACCATCCTCAGGTGGTTTCTGTGGTTCCCCACATCTCCTACATGCTTCCTTCCCTCTTTCTTGCCTATCCCTTTCAATCTTACCACAAGAACCCTGTTCAGCAAAGCAAGTACTGGTCCTCCTAACCCACAGTACTCCGACGAAATATCTCAGGCTCCAGGATACTGCTCTTGAGTCGGTGAGGTGGATTCCCTCGTTGAGTCCGAGAGAGAAACGATACCTGGACGGTAAACAGACTAAATATTTAAAAAATGACTGAGGTGGTTTGGGCATGTAATGATGATGGGAGCCAACAAGTACAGCATATATTAACTTGGAGCGACATGTGGCAGGGAAACGGATGGTGGGAAGACCAAGAAACCACTGGATGGACATCGTAAAGATAGACATTGCACATCTGGATCGGGGAAGGACACTGGAGGACGTCTTTAACAATAGAACGTATCTCAATAAGACAGAAGTACCCGGGAAGCTGTAACTGTAAAATTATTATTATTATTATTATTATTATTATTATTATTATTATTATTATTACGACGTCCGACTCGTTGGCTGAATGGTCAGCGTACTGGCCTTCGGTTCAGAGGGTGCCGGGTTCGATTCCCGGCTGAGTCGGGGATTTTAATCTTCATTGGTTAATTCCAATGACCCGGGGGCTGGGTATTTGTGCTGTCCCCAACATCACTGCAACTCACACAGCACACATAACACTATCCTCCACCACAATAACACGCAGTTACCTACACATGGCAGATGCCGCCCTCCCTCATCGGAGGGTCTGCCTTACAAGGGCTGCACTGGGCTAGAAATAGCCACACGAAATTATTATTATTTATTATTATTATTATTATTATTATTATTACGACTTTAGTACCAAACGTAAGTTTGATTAAATTTCCTTCCCCTACTCTATTCACATAGACGTACGTGTATTGTGCGATCACAAGCGGTGGAGTAGGTTTCCATTACTTCAGTTTCTAATATGGACGAGCGATCTGGGAACACAAAAGCTCCGCTGCTTGAGCTTTCTACTCGTTATTTTGTTTCACATGAGCTCATATCGTGGCGAAATGTATTGAGGCTTGAACAAGCCAACAGAATAAAGCCCGGGGAATGATAAAATAAAAAAAAGGGAAAAGCGCACAACAGACAATCCAGGCGTAACGTTGAGTCTCGTCCTCATTACACAAATTGCCCACGTTATACCGCCCGCAAAGGGTGCACCGAGCTACTTGTCACTAACCCTGGAGTATCCTGCCACCTTCTGGCTCGCAAGTTACTGACAGCCACGCCTTAACCTCTAGCAGAACTCGAGCACAAGGCACGATCAAAGGAAATATCGTGGTATGACGTTATGATGGTATGATAATAAACGGGGTTAAAAGTCAGGTTGTGAGTTTCACTAATACGAAAAGTCCATTCAGTTTTGCAATAAGTTATTACAACAGGAAAGAAGAGAGAAATGAAGGAAGAAAACGAAACAGAACGCAACGAACAGCGTAATTATACAACGTGCTTACTTGACTCCAAATGTCCTTTATCGTCATTCAGTTTTAATTATTGCGTTGATGCGGTGAAAGTTCTTTATGGGGATGACTGGTAAGTACCCAGGTGTTAATATAAGGAAAGACGTTCTTTCTTTGATACTTGCTCTACGTCGCACCGACACAGATAGGTCTTATGGCGACGATGGGATAGGAAAGGGCTGGGAGTTGGAAGGAAGCGGCCGTGGGAGATGTCTTTTACAGACATGCACGGGAAAATTAACACAATGAAAACTGTTCTAATGTACTGCATATCAATATATGGCTGGAGGGCGTGACCAGGACTATTTCCGCCCTTCAAAATAAGTTTGAATTGCCTGGTATGAAAGTGGGAAACCACGGAAAACCGTCTTCAGGGCTGCTGAGAGTGGGGTTTGAGCCCACTATCTCCCGGATGCAAGCTCACAGCTGCGCGCCCCTAACCACACGGCCAACTCGCCCGGAAGGAATCGCATAAGGGGGTTTGTAAGTAAAGGCTACAAATAACTGCACATGGTTATGAGGGTAGTCCGGGGCTGTGGTAAGGATGTAAAGGTGAAGTCGTATAAGTCTCTGGTAATATTCCAACTATAGTATGGTTTCAGAGAATGCGACCCTTATTATGATTTCTTGATTCGAGAACTGGAAAAAATCCAAAGAAAAGCAGCTCGATTTGTTCTGGGTGATTTCCGATAAAAGAGTAGTGTTACAAAAATGTTGCAAAGTTAGCGCTGGAAACACTTGGAAGAAAGGAGACGAGGTGCTCGACTAAGTGGTATATTCCGAACTGTCAGCGGAGAGATAGTGTGAAATGACATTAGTATACGAATAAGTTTGAGTGGTGTATTTAGAAGTAGGAAAGATCACAATATGAAGATAAAGTTGGAACTGAGCAGGACAAACTGGGGAAATATTTGTTTATAGGAAGAGGGGTTACAATTGGAATAATTTATCAAGGGAGGTGACGAAGAAATTTACAAATTCTTTGCAATTATTTAAGAAAAGACTAGGTAAACAACAGATAGGAAATTTGTCACCTGGGAGACTGCCCTAAATGCAGATCAGTATTGATTGAAATATACGGAGTTGTCCCAACTTAATGTGCTTTACTTTAAGGGCATACTAGCTGACCAAGTTTACTACTCTCAAACTGCGAGTAAATAATTCCTACACGAAGTGATCTTCAAATAGATTGAACAAGATGTAAAAAAAAAAAAAAAAAAAAAAAAAGTTGTCATTATTTGATGTGATTACGTCTTAGAACCCAGCCACACATTTTCAGAATATGAGCGTCACGAAATGTTGTTCTCGGGTCTGTGGCAATTACTCTTGAAGTATAAGCCCTACCTTTAATGTAAATGTACTCTTTTATAGGATGGTCCTTGTATTACATGCCTTACAGCACGGCTGTCTCTGGTCATGGCCGTGTTGTGTTATGTCGTCATGAAATAGGAGAGTTGTATAAAGAAAAATGAACCTTATATACAGTATATATTAGGTGTGCGTAAATATATCATACAAATATACATTCCTCCAGTGCGGTACGGTAAGGCTCATTTTCCTTCACAGACATGAACAGAAAAATTAACACAACGAAAATTGTTCTGATGGACTGCATATCAATATGTGGCTGAAGGGCGTGACCAGGACTTTTTCCGCCCTTCAAAAATCCGACTAGATCTGCCGAG
The DNA here is from genome assembly GCF_040414725.1 of Anabrus simplex. NCBI lineage: Eukaryota > Metazoa > Arthropoda > Insecta > Orthoptera > Tettigoniidae > Anabrus > Anabrus simplex. Next base: position 255,159,703 of record NC_090271.1, read on the forward strand.
TTTAAAAGAGCTACCTTGAGAACCAGATGCCAACTCTCTACCACTGATCCACAGAGGACCTATAGATGTGATAAGAGATGGTGAGAGAAAGTGGAACTGTTCAAAGAAACCTAGGACGAAAGTAAACGTGTTGATTATGATATAATCTGTATTTCATGTGCATATTTCCTAGCAATAAGTCCGCATGGACAAATAAAGTATACTGATATAAGATAAAAGAAAAAAGGGGTGGGGGATAATAGGGAGAGATATTGAAAACGGGAGTAAATTAAACACAATAATAGAAGCGATTGATCCGCCTCTGTGGTGCAGTGGTTAGTGTGATTAGCTGCCACCCCCGGAGGCCTGGGTTCGATTCCCGGCTCTGCCAAGAAATTCGAAAAGTGGTACGAGGGCTGGAACCGGGACCACTCAGGCTCTGGAGATCAACTGAATAGAGGTGGGTTCGATTCCCAGCTCAGTCATCCTGGAAGTGGTTTTCCGCGGTTCCCACTTCTCCTCCAGGCAAACGCCGGGATGATACCTAACTTAAGGCCACGGCCGATTTCTTCCCTCTTCCTTGTCTATACCTTCGAATCATCCCACCCCCCACCAAGGCCCCTGTTCAGTATAGCAGGTGAGGACGCCTGGTTGAGGTACTGGTCATCATCCCCAGTTGTATCCTCCGACCCAATGTCTCACGCTCCAGGACACTGTTCTTGAGGCGGTAGGGGTGGGATCCCTCACTGAGTCCGAGGGAAAAGCCAACTCTGGGGGGTAAACAGATTAAGAAAGGAAGAAAGAGATATACGCGATTGTATAATATCGTCACATAAACAACACTACCGCCTATCTCACAATGCTCTTCCTATCCATTACTTTCCTGCTTCGTTTTCTTCCTTCATTTCTCTCTTCTTTCTTGTTGTAATAACTTATTGCAAACTTGTGAATACCGGTTACTTTATTGTCATTTTTAACTTGTGCAGATCGTTATACATTTCTTAAGGAGGTACAGATGATTGCCGGTGTGTTGTTGTGTGATTATTATTGCCCAACATTTCCTTCCCTCTTCCTTGCCTATCCTTTTCAATCTTCCCACAAGGACCCTGTTCTACTACTACTCAGCTGACCTCCCGAGGCTAGGTAGACCCCGTTCCAGTCCTTGCACCACTTTTCAAATTTCGTGGCAGAGCCGGAAATCGAACCCAGGCCTCCGATGGTGACAGCTAATCACACTAACCACTACAACATCGAGGCTTGTCTACTACTACCAAAATCTGTTCTCCTCTCAGGCCAAGGAGATCTGAAGCGGTGATTTGTAGTGTGGAGAAGGTGGGAGGGGGGAGGGAGAAAAAGGATATATACCGGCATTGCCTTGGTACAAGAGAATGGGAAACCACGGAAAACCATTCTCAGAACACCCGTCACTGGGCACCTTCCGTCCGCTTCACGAACGCACAGTTGCAAGGCTAGTAAAACCAGTCGCCTTTGAGTCGAAGCCCACTCTACTCGGTGAAACGTTCTAATGTGTAAGGGCTACAAGGAATGATCTTCTGCATGTAAAATCACAATGGAAAGGAGGGAACACTAGCACCGTGCAATGAGCTACGCTGTAAAGAGCAGGCCACAACTATGGGTTCAGTGATTTCGTTCAAAATACGGGAGGATCACCTACGTCAACAATTGAGCCACTGGCCCTTATTTAACGAGAAAAATGGCTCTTTAAACTTAACGGCCTGCATACCAATTGGCAGTGTGGGCCTCACAAGTGCTAGTAGCACCGCTGGTCTAGTAGCTATCGTCCCTGATTTCAACGTTAGCGTCTCAGGTTTCAGGTACTCTAACGTACCATTTTTATCTAAAGTTTTACTTTTTATTTTATCTTAAATCAGTATACTTTCCTTATCCATGCGTACTTATTGCAAGGAAATATTCACATGAGTCCGCCTCTGTGGTGTAGTGGTTAGTGTGATTAGCTGCCACCCCTGGAGACCCGGGTTCGATTTCCGGCTCTGCCACGAAATTTGAAAAGTGGTACGAGGGCTGGAACGGCGTCCATTCAGCCTCGGGAGTTCAAATGAGTAGAAGAGGTTCGATTCCCACCTCAGCCATCATGGAAGTGGATTTCCATGGTTTCCCACTTCTCCTCAAGGCAAATGTCAGGATGGTGCCTAACAAGGCCCCGGCCACTTCCTTCCCTCTTCCTTGTCTGTCCTTTCCAATCTTCCCATCCCCCCGCAAGGCCCCTGTTCAGCATAGCAGGTGAGGCCGCCTGGGCGAGGTACTGGTCATCCTCCCTAGTTGTATCCCCCGACCCATAGTCTGAAGCTCCAGGACACTGCCCTTGAGGCGGTAGAGGTGGGACCCCTCGCTGAGTCCGAGGGAAAAACCAACCCTGGAGGGTAAAGAAATTAAGAAGAAGATGCACATGAAATACAAATTATATCATAATAAACACGTTTACCTTCGTCCTAGGTTTTTTGAACGGTTTCACTTTCTCTCACCATCTCTTATCACATCTATAGGTCCTCTGTGGATCAGTGGCAGAGAGTGGACGTCTGGATCCCAAGGTAGCTGTTTCAAACCCGGCAGAGGTAGTCGGATTTATGAACTGCGGAGAAAGTCCATTTGACATTCCATGTCGTACGATGTCGGCATGTGCAAGATCTCTGCTGACACTTTCGGTGTTACCCGACAAAATTCATTAACCCTCAGCCACAGACGCCCAAGAGAGATACGGTTTATTCTGCCATCTAGTAGGCCTAGAATAAAACGGATCGTCGAAATTGACGAGCAGGCAGCCAGACGGCGTCAAATTAAAATTCTTGCACACGGTAGCTGAGGCCATGCGATATTATTATTATTATTATTATTATTATTATTATTATTATTATTATTATTATTATTATTATTATTAACCCATTTACACTTGAGGGGTTGATTATTCCCTCGGACTCAGCGAGTGATCCCACCTCTACCGCCTCAAGGGCAGTGTCCTGGAGCGTGACATTTTGAGTCGGGGATAAAACTGCCAAAACTGCCAAGGAGGAACAGTACCTCTTCCAGGTGGCCTCATCTGCTACTCTGAACAGGAGCCCTGTGGGGAAAATGGGAATATTGGAAGAGAGACAAGAAAGAGGGAAGGAAGCGGCCGTAGCCTTAAGTTAGGTACTATCGAGGAATTTGCCTGGAGGAGAAGTGGAAACCACGGAAAACCACATCTAGGATGGCTGAGGTGGAAATCGATCACCCCTCTACTCAGTTGACCTTCCGAGGCTGAGTGGACACCGTTCCAGCAGTCGTACCACTTTTCATATTTCGTGTAAGAGCCGGGAATCGAACCTGGGCCTCCAGGGGGGCAGCTAATCACACTAACCACTACACTACAGAAGCGGACACTTTTATTCATCAGATATATTAATAGTCCATTTAGAATTTCCGATTACTTTAAAGATAGTAATTTCGAATCTCGAAGACATGCTTAAGTACTATTAAAGAAGACACATGTAATCATGCAGTCCGACTCGTTGGCTGAACGGTCAGCGTACTGGCCTTCGGTTCAGAGGGTCCCGGGTTCGATTCCCGGCCGGGACGGGGATTTTAACCTTAATTGGTTAATTCTTACGGCGCGGGGGCTGGGTATATGTGTTGTCTTCATCATCATTTCATCACGACGCGCAGGTCGCCTACGGATGTCAAATAGAAAGACCTGCACCTTGGCGAGCCGAACCCGTCCTGGGATATCCCGTCACTAAAAGCCATACGATATTTCATTTCATTATCATGGAAACTGACGAAGACACAGTATGTTAAAATTTTATACAATTATTCATTATCATAGTGTTGAGACTAAGTTCTCACTCGGTTTTCCTAAATAAAGAGCAAAAAATGAAGTATTAGCATGCTTTTTTTTTTTGGTATTTGTCGGCATTTGTCCGTACAGCATCTCTTTCTCGGAATCATATCTGCTAAACCTGCTACCTATTTATTTCGGGAAGAGAAAGAAATATATATCTACTACAGGATCTCGAAAGCCTGTGTTTGAAACCCGACGCAGATGGCAATGTAGTCTACCTTCTCGAAACTGACGCCTCAATTTAAGTAAAAATGCTAAACAAATATAACTAAATGTGACCCTATATCACTGAAATGAGCAAAATATAATCAAAAGAATAAAACTGGACATAATATGTTCTTATATACGAGATAAAATTTCTTCAAACATGGCCAGGGACCCATCATTCGCACTTAATTTTCAAATTTCCGGTAAAATGAGAACAGGAAAGAAATATGACTTTGCCTTGGTATGTATACCTTAATGATGTTGATCTCAGCATACTGTTAAAATAATAATAATAATAATAATAATAATAATAATAATAATAATAATAATAATAATGTCTACCTCTGTGGTGTACAGTAGTGGTTAGCATGATTAGCTGCCACCCGCGGAGGCCCGGGTTCGATTTTCGGCTCTGCCACGAAATTTGAAAAGTGTTACGAGGACTGGAACTGGGTTCACTCAGCCTCGGGAGGTCAACTGCGTAGAGGGGGTTCGAATCCCTCCTCAGCCATCTTCGAAGTGTATTTCCGTGGTTTCCCACTTCTCCTTCAGGCAAATGCCGGGATGGTAAAGGCCATGGCTGATTATTTCCCTCTTCCTTCCTTGTCTATCCCTTCCAATCTTTCCATCCCCGCCCCACAAGGTCCCTGTTCAGCATAGTAGATGAGGCCACCTGGGCGAGACACTGTCCTTGAAACGGTAGAGGTGGGACACCTCGCTAAGTTCGAGGGAAGAACCAACACTGGAGGGTAAACTGTTTAAAAAGAAAGAATAATAAAAATATTATCTGCTTTACGTCCCACTAACTACTTTTACGGTTTTCGGAGACGCCGAGGTGTCAGAATTTTGACTGCAGGAATTCCTTTACGTGCCAGTAAATCTGTCGACACGAGGCTGACGTACCTGAGCATCTTCAAATACCACCGGATTGAGCCAGGATCGAACCTGCCAAGTTGGGGTCAGAAGGCCAGCGCCCCAACCGTCTGAGCCCCTCCACCCGGAGCTATTCAAATAAGAACAAAACTAAATGGTACTCGATTTATATTGCATTACACCAATAAGAATCAAATAAATCATGCGTTTTATCAAAATGAAGGTAAATCTCATGCATCAAAGAGTTAAAATTCGTTGGAAGCTCACCGTGCGGCCCGGCCCTAGTGGTTAGGAAACATGGCAAGAGAACGTATCACACTAATCATTATGCTGGTATATGAATACCCAGTACCTCAGTGTCTAATACTAACAATAACAGCGGCAGCAAATTATCTCGGTAATATTGAGTCGTAAGCTGTTGTTTAGTAAGACAGATGTTAGCGGCTAAACGAGTATAATAAGCCTGTCTCGAGACGTGGTGGGTGGTACAACAACAATATCTGTCTAATTATATTATCGGCAAGGACTGCTACAGCAGCTGACTAAACAAGACAGTGACGACATCTCCTGTCACAGCCTCCTTCGTCTTGCGGCTTAGCACAGAGTTCACAATCATTATTGTTTCCCAGAGCTGCCAACATCCTAATATTGTCACTTCCTTGACAGACACCACAAATACATCTTCTACAAAGCAGGCAGTTTAATAAGTTCACCAGAACTTCATAACGGGGATTAATAGAATGATCATGTTGTTGGTTACACCAAACAGCATACGACCCATCAGTACCCAAGAATTCGTAAGCGTATTTATATTTTCACTGTTATTAGATTATCTCGGTATCCCAAAGTAAGTTTGTGTGTTTCTGAATGGCCCCTGACAAGTGCTTGTTAAATTTTCACTCATATGGGATGATGGGTATAACCGTTTTCCGTCCCTATATTTCTACATCTCCAGGGATTAGGTAAATAGATATAAAGCCAAAGAACAATTCGCTTTATGCTACAGCAGAAGAGCTTTTTCAAATACGTTTCAGGAGAGGTGTAAAATGTATTTCTATAATTTTATATCGATATAAAAAATTTCTGAAAATTGAAGTCAGTCAGTCCGGCCATTCTATCTGGTCGATTTCCTTCATTTTTTAACTAAAAGGTATTCATGCACAGATTTGTCATCAGGTACCATAAATCACTTCCGCCTTCCTCAAATTATTTGATTTTTTCAATTTTTTGTCTCTTTGAAGCAATCATATTTTTGGTTCTAAATAAGGTACGAAGTTCGTTTTGGCCTAAGAACACTCAGTGGATCAAGCTATTTCATTTCTGCTCTTAAATATTCAAATTGGTTGATTCTGAGGAAAGTTATGACTGCACATTCAATTTGACGTCTCATTTCTTCATCATTTATTCTCATTGAAGCAATCATATCTTTCATTCTAATTGAGGTACGCAGTTCGTTTTGGTCTAAAAACACCCAGTGGATCAAACAGGTACTTAAATTGGTAGATTCTGAGAAAAGTTATGAGTACATTCGTCTCCATGACAAAGATCTTTGAAGGACTTTTTAACAGTTCGGCGCGTAGTGTTGTTCCAATGAAGGACTTTTTTTAACAGTTCGGCGCGTAGTGTTGTTCCAATGAAGGACTTCCAAGTAACGTTTAATTCAATTTCTTTGTGTGATGTATTTTCAAGTGTTTTTGGCATAATATTACATTCTATTACCATAGCAGATCATGTGCTTTAATTCATTAACTCGAAACTTTGCAAATACGAACAACACCATACTTTGTACTGCTAGTTTTATATTAATTATATTATTGTATTTATTACCAGATAATGTTCCTTTAAACAGGAAATATCATAAAATATTTCAGCCATCCTTTTACAAAATCACTTTCATTTGTCTGTACATATTATATCCTATTACCCTTCTTTCTTTCTTCCTTAATCCGTTTACCCTCCAGGGTTAGTTTTCCCCTTGGACTCAGAGAGGACAATGTCCTGGAGCGTGAGACTTTGGGTCGAGGATAGAACTGGGGAAGAGGACGAGAACCACGCCGAGATGCTGAACAGTGGCTTCATGGAGGTGGGGGTTTACATTTGAAGGGGGCCGATGATCTTACATGTTAGGCCTCTTTAAACAACAAGCAACATTATCAATATTGGAAAGGATAGTCAAGGATGAGGGAAGGAAGCGGCCGTGGCCTTAACTTAGGTACCATCCCGGCATTTGCCCGGAGGAGCAGTGGAGAAAACCACTTCAAATTTCATGGAAGAGCAGGGAGCCGAACCCGGTCCTCCGGAAGTGGCAGCTAATCACACTAACCACTACACCACAGAGGCGGACTCCTATTACTCTTACTTTTAAAATTACAATTAGTGTGGAAACAGTTGACTAAATGTCATAGATAAAGATTATTTATGTACACAAGTGAGTGCACTGCGCAACAATAGGTTAAAAGCAACTAAACGAACTATATTTTTGGTACAAATGCCGTAAGCTCTTCTTTCAATAATAATAATAATAATGATAATAATAATAATGTTATTCGTTTTACGTCCCACCAACTACTTTGACGGTGTACCGAGGTGCCGGTTTGTCCTTGTTCTTTTACGTGCCGGTAAATATACCGACAATGAGCTGACATATTTGAATACCTTCAAATACAGTATCACCAAAGTGAGCCAAGATCAAAGCTGCCAACTTGTGCTCAGAAAGCCAGTGCCACTCAGTTCGGTGGTCTTCTTTCAAAATTAGCCTACTGACTAAAAAATTGACACCCTGATTAAATAACCTGATAAATACTTTTAGTTAAACTTAATCTTGTACGTACAGTAAGTCAGGGACTGCACAGTTGAGGCGATAATGGCACCCTCAGTCCACGCGTAAGGACATGGGTTCCATTCCATACGAGGATGTCAAAATACACAGTTCAAAAAATTAGGGGAACATGTTTTGTAACGTCTGGTATGGGAGCGTTAATTTGGTAGATGGGGTTCCAATGGTCGTACAGCATACCTTGAGTCGTTAGCTGCTCAGAGTATGTCAAATCGAAGTTATACTCCATCTGTAGGCGTAGCCATATCAGGTAACCTCTCAAAACAAAGTGAATGGCGGTGCGTCCGTGTGTCGTTGTGAGGTACACAGACTACTGCGTTCATTTAAGCACGTTGTACGTAAACCAGCACATCCCGTGAGACATCTCAACGAGGTTCAAGTCGCAAGATCCGTCGCTTTGATCCAGGAAGGATGGACTTTTCGTCGTGCTGCTGTGGATCTCAATGTCTCTCCGTCAGTTACTCAACGCTTGTGGAATCGCTACATTGAGACAGGCCAGTTCACAAGGAGGGTTAGACAAGGTCGTGAACGCATGACAAACCTATAGGATGACCGATATCTGACCATCTGTGCGCTACGGCGTCGTGCAGCAACTGCCAGAGTACTGCAACAAGACCTCAGGAGGGTCACTGGAATCACTGTGTCTGACCAGAAAGTAAGGATCAGGTTAAGAGCAGTGTCCTTACGATCCAGACGTCCTGTTCGATTGCCCCGTTTAACGCAGCAACATCGCGCAGCTCGCCTTCTGTTTGCCCATACCCACGTCAACTGGCAACTTCGCCAATGGAGACCTGTGTTGTTCACAGACGAGTCCAGACTTCGTCTGACACAGCGTGATGGACGTCAACGTGTATGGAGCGCCGTGGTGAGCAGTACATACCAAATGTTGTCCAAGAAGGCGACCGATTCGGCCAATGTTCTGTGATGATGTGGGGTGGCATCAGTATTGATGGGCGTACGGAACTTGTCATCGTCCGTGGTAATCGTACCGCTGCGGGGTACATCGAGCAGATACTGCTACAGCATGTGTTGGTTGCTGCATACGGTGTTGCCCTGAATTCATACTCGTGCACGACAATGCCAGGACTCACGTAGCGTGCATCACCAAATCTGTCTTGCGAGAACTGGACGATATTCAAGAGATCGAATGGCCAGCAGTGAGTCCCGACCTTAATCCCATCCAGCATATGTGAGATAACAAAAGTGTTCGTGGGCGTCCTGTTCCATCACAGACTCTCCAAGAACTCGAACAGGCTCTTATACCACAACGTGACCTCCGTTGACTTATACGTAGCATGCCATGTAGGTGCCAAGCTGTGATAAACGCTCGTGGAGTACATACACCATACTGAAGCTCTCCGACTGTGATAACATTCCAACCTGGAGGACTGTTATCACTTTGTTTTCGCCTATATTTGGACATTTCCGTTTGTGTTCTGAAAATGAACGCGAATCAATCGATGTTCCTGCGTATACATCAACGGTAAAGAATAAAGCTTTAGTTGGTAATATACCTGGGTGTGAGGTATGGTTTTGTGAAGCATGGCGTATGATCAAAAACATGTTACCATTATTTTTTGAACTGTTTATTTAGGAACCAGATTTCCAATTATGAATAGACATATGGCTCCCCAGGCCTTCACCAAACCCTATGGGTGGGAGAGCAGATTATATCCACGGTATTCCCTACCTATTCCACCTAATTTTTTGTAATGAACAAGTTATGGCAGTCATTCATGAGGTTCAAGTTTTCCGTTCTTATTGTTATTCTTATTCTTATTCTTATTATTATTATTATTATTATTATTATTATTATTATTATTATTATTATTATTATTATTATTATTATTATTATTATTATTATTATTATTATTATTATTCCTGGGCGTATTCCAATTACATGAGATCATGTACAAAATATGTATTCAACCAGTTTTTAGGCTGGATGTCTTCTCTAACACCAACCACATGCGGAGGGATGTGCTAATTCTTGCGTATTTCTGAGGTGGTTGATAGAGCAATGTGAAGATATGCATTAAGAGACCAAATAACCAGACGTGTTTAAGATCCCAGAGCGGCCTGCAATCGAACCCGCGCTCTCTAAACCGAAGGCCACTACGCTGACCATTTGACCAAGTAGTCGGATTAGTTTGCTATTATTCAGTATTATTAAATGATCTGTAACTGAAGTACCTGTCCAGTTCGATAGCTAAAATGTTAGCATGCTGGCCTTTGGTTCATAGGGTCGCGGGTTCAATTCCCGGCCGGATCGGGGATTTTAACAGTAATTGGTTAATTGCGATGGTTCAGCATCAGCATTAGAATTCATCTTAGCTGGAACCTCATTCTCACAAAATCGAAAGTCACTTTAAAGGCATCAAACAAAAAGAAGAAGAAGAATTTATGACGCTTAAATGTCAGAATTCATGGTGACATTTAAACATAATCACATTAGAAGTACGCTGATTATACAAATGAAATATAAAAACCATTCCAGCAACCTGGCTTTATATAAATGTTATTATTATTATTATTATTATTATTATTATTATTATTATTATTATTATTATTATTATTATTATTATTATTATTTCTTAATTCGTTTACCGTCCAGGGTTGGTTTTTTCCTCAGACTCAGCGAGGGATCCCACCTCTACCCCTACCAGGAGCGTGAGACTTTTGGGTCGGGGATACAACTGGAGAGGAGGGCCAATGCCTTGTCCAGGTGGCCTCATCCGTTATGCTGAACGGGGGCCTTGTGGTGCGATGAGAAAGTTGGAAGGAATAGACAAGGAAGAGGGAAGGAAGCGGCCGTGGCCTAATGTTAGGTACCATCCCGGCATTTTCCTGGAGGAGGAGTGGGGAAACCGCAGAAGAACCTTTTGAAAATGGCTGAGGTAGGAATCGAACACTCTTCTACTCAGTTGACCTCCCGAGGGTGAGTGGACACCGTTCCAGTCCTCGTGCCAATTTTCAAATTTCTTGGCAGAGCCGGGAATCGAACCCGGACCTCTTGAGGGGGCAGCTAATCACACTAACCACTACACTACAGAGGCGGACATTATTATTATTATTATTATTATTATTATTATTATTATTATTATTATTATGTCCGACTCGTTGGCTGAATGGTCAGCGTACTGGCCTTCGGTTCAGAGGGTCCCGGGTTCGATTCCCGGCCGGGTCGGGGATTTTAACCTTAATTGGTTAATTCCATTGGCCCGGGGGCTGGGTGTTTGTGCTGTCCCCAACATCCCTGCAACTCACACACCACACATAACACTATCCTCCACCACAATAACACGCAGTTACCTAAATATGGCAGATGCCGCCCACCCTCATCGGAGGGTCTGCCTTACAAGGGCTGCAATCGGCTAGTAATAGCCACACGAAATTATTATTATTATTATTATTATTATTATTATTATTATTATTATTATTATTATTATTATTATTATTATTATTATTATTATTATTATTGTCCGGCCCCGCGGTGTAGGGGGCAACGCGACCGCCTGTCACCCGGCGGCCCCGGTTTCGATTCCCGGCTGGGTCAGGGTTTTTTATTTGTAAATGATTAATATCCCTGGCCTGGGGACTGGGTATTTGTGTCGTCCTTAACGTTCCTTTCCTCACATTCAACACTCTACACTTTCTCCATTCCAATTACACGCAGGTTCGTATCACATGGTGCGAGTAGGGGCAAAAGATCTCTATAGGTCGACGCCCGAAACAAATAGCATTAACAAAAAATATTATTTTTTTTCTTGCTATTTGCTTTACGTCGCACTTACACAGATAGGTCATATGGCGACGATGGCACAGGAAAGGCCTAGGAATGGGGAGAAGCGGCCGTGGCCTTAATGAAGGTGTGAAAATGGGAAACCACGGAAAACCATTTTCAGGGCTGCCGACATTGGGGTTCGAACCCGCTATCTCCCGGATGTGAGCTCTCAGCTGCGTGCTCCTAACCGTACAGCCAACTCACCCGGTAAAACTATAATAATAATAATAATAATAATAATAATAATAATAATAATAATAATAATAATAATTATTATTATTATTATTATTATTATTATTATTATTATTATTATTATTATTGTTATTATTATTATTAACTCCGCCAGTGCCGGTCCCAAGCCCGGGGCTTCATCTCGCAAGTGATGAGGAAGGAGGAGGGGGAGGAGTAACACCTCGTAAAAAAACCAGGGTTCATCTGGCTCCGGATGATAGCACCCTGTAAGGGCCCCTGTCTGGGTTACAGACGAAGAAGGCGATCAACAGCTTTCACAGAAATAGAATACCCTCAATAACCTCAATGGTGTTGAAGGTGAAGAATAATCTATCCCCGACAGTTGAGCTACAATCCAGATACATCTGCTGGAAAGGAGCAACCCTAAGGCTTACAACTTTAGTGGTATCATGAGCTGACCCCGGTGGGCTCCCCCAACAACTCCCATTAACTCGCATGATGGAAACATTTCTTACGGAAACTACTCCAGGTGGCAGCCTCAAGAGGAAATCCACCACTGCTACAAGCAGTGCATTTGGGCCATCGGATTCTGGAGAGCCCAAACCACCATGCATAGATGAGTCGGAGCATCTAGGAAACCCATTGCCATCAGACACATCCAGACTGAATACAACAAAATTAAAACCTAAACGGAAACACTTTTTTGGCACGCTGAACATAAATGCACTCCTAAAAACAGGAAAACTTAAACAACTTACAGACGTAATGGACCAGCAAAATATTCTGATCATGGCACTTCAAGAAACAAGATTCATGGATGACATCGCGATGGAATCAAGCAACTATAGAATCCTGAAAGGCAAGGTTGGCATAAGGGTCATGAAGAATATGCCACACTTAGGAACAGCATTTATAATCAATAACAAGATTCTAAATTCGGTTATAGACTTCCAGTCTCCAAATGGAAGGCTCTCACTACTAACCATTAAGTGTGCAAAGAAAATATACACCCTCATTAATGCTCATGCGCCAATTAATGACGACAATCGAACTAACCCACAAAAGGTAGATGATTTTTGGGAAGAATTAGAATTGGTGACATCAGAAATTCCTGATAATCATGTGAAAATACTACTTGGGGATTTCAACGCACAGGTAGGACGAGAAAAAGTCTACAAGAGAATAGTGGGGGATTTCCCAGCTCATAGAAGAACCAACAGAAATGGGCAAAGACTTATAGAGTTCTGTAGGAACTTTAATTTGAAACTGATGTCCACTCATTTCAAGAAGCTTCCTAGGAAACAAACGACGTGGGCATCACCAAACAAACTATTAGGAGAATATCAAATTGATCACGTTGCAATCTCCCATAGAAGTCAAAAAGAAATCATGAATGTTAAAGTTAAGAAAGGAGCCAACATAGAAACAGATCACTACTTAACAATCATCAAGATAAAGTTTATTCCCAGCAGCAAGAAGAAACGCACAAACAACAGAGTACTAAGATTCGACACTCAAAAGCTGAAACAGAACAGCAACAAGTACCAAGAACTGACGAACATTGAAACAACTGAATGGAAGCAAATGCAGCAGACCATGATAGGAGCAGCCAAAGAAACAGCATTACTCAAGAAAACACGAAAACATCCATGGTGGAATGAAATATGTGAACAGGCAATATCACTCAGACTACAAAGATGGAAGAAGTGGTACTCATCAAAGAAAGAGGAAGATTACAACAGCTTCAAAGAACAAAGAAAATCAACAGCAAAAATCATAAGAGGAGAAAAAAGAAAATTTGAGAAAGAACAACTGGCTGCAATAGAACAAAACTTCCAAAAGAATAACACGAGGGACTTTTACAAGACATTTAAGAGGAGTCTTTCTAAATACCAACCACCGAGCTTGTGTTTCAAGAAAGAGGATGGCACCATCGCAACAAACAATGAAGAAAATTGCCAACTGTTAGCAGAATACTTTAAACAGCTACTTAACTGCCCAGTTCCAGAGGAGAAGCTCACCACAGAACATACTCAACAGAACCCAGACTCCACACCGCCAGATGAAACAGAAATCACAAATCTAATCAAGAAGCTTAAGAACAACAAAGCAGCTGGTGAAGACTCAATAACGAGTGAACTATGGAAGCATGTGAGCCCCCAAATGATCAAGAACCTATGCCAGCTAATGCAAGAAATCTGGAACACTTGTAAGATTCCTGATGATTGGAAATTAGCCTTAATACACCCACTACACAAGAAAGGGGACAGAACAGATGTCAGCAATTACAGAGGCATCTCACTCCTTCAAGAGACATACAAGATACTATCTATGGCATTGCTATCAAGATTAGAACAACAAGTTGAACACAAAATCGGCGAATACCAGGGAGGCTTTCGGAAGGGACGATCATGTGTGGAACAAATTTGGAACCTTAAGACAATACTGAAGGACAGAGTTGCCAGGGGCAAGAAGTATGTAGCAGTTTTTGTTGACTTTCGAAAAGCATATGATTCAGTTGATAGGAGCACATTGTTTAACATCCTTAGAGAAATGGGTACAGATAACAAGACATTACAACTAATAAAGGAGACCTTAACAAACACATACTCAAAGGTTACGTTTATGGGAGAGATATCTGAACCCTTTGAAATCAAGACAGGTGTAAGGCAAGGAGATTGCCTATCCCCACTGCTGTTCAATTGTGTCCTGGATAAAGTCATCAAAGAATGGGAAAAAGAACTCGCAGAAAAAGGCATTAAAGACCAAATAAGGATAGGATACAAGAAAGAGAACATCACTATCAACTGCTTAGCATTTGCTGACGATCTTGTACTGTTATCAGAAAATATTGAATCGGCGATAATACAAGTTAACACTTTAAAAGAGGTAGCAATGAAAACTGGCCTGCAGATATCATCTGAAAAGACACATTTCATGACCAACATTAAAGAAGCCCCAAGATACATAGTAACAACAAACAATGATAAGATAGATAAAGTTGTTAAATTCAAATACCTTGGTGAGATTATACAACCTAATGGGCTTGATAAAGAAGCAAACCGTGAGAGAGCCAGAAAAATGGAGCTTGCATTCCACCTTACAAAAAACACATATAACAAGAAAGCGATCTCTATTAGGACAAAACTACGCCACTATCAGGCAGTAATTCAACCAGAGTGCTTGTATGCTTCAGAATGCCTGGGATTAACAACCAGGAAAGACATTGAAGAAATCGAGAAGAAGGAAAGAAAGATTCTAAGAAAAATCCTCGGTCCAAAGAAATGTACGGACACATATCGATTACGCAGTAACAAAGAAATATATAAAACATGCAGTAGGATTTCAGATGTCATTCGAAAGCGAAGAGTATGCCTGATAACAGACTTGCCAAGAAAATCTTTAACCACTTCAACAAGCCCAATAGGAAAGGCAGCTCTTATGAAAAATGGTTTGTTAACACGACGAAGGATTTGCAAGAAATGAACATCACACATCAAGACATCCACAATAGAACCACCTTCAGAAACAAGCTACACACATTTAAGGGTTTCCTAGAACCAGAAACAGCGACCAAGAAGAAACAACAATGGACGGCTGAAAGAAAAGAAGCAGCAAGCAGGAGGATGAAGGAGTACTGGCGCCAAAGAAAGTTTAAATCATGAGGAGTTATTAACGTGGTCCACAGCTGGCCAAAATCGATAGAAGAATTATTATTATTATTATTATTATTATTGACTTACCTGACGCTCAGTGTACTCCGTTCACGACTCCCTAAATCGTCCTAAGCAGGTGGGAGGGGGCGGAAATCGAATGAAGGCCGACTGCATGTGACCCCGACTATATTGATTACATGGTCATGGCGAAAGACCAATAGACAAGGTGCCTTCAGTGCTATTACGTAAAGAGTCACTTTTTTCGTAAACTAATAAATTGGCCGTAATATTAATGTTTCTATGTCCTACTAACTACTTGTACGGCTTTCGAAGACACCGAGGGAAGCGAAATGTTGTCATATGGGACTTATTTTATGTGGTGGTAGTGGTGAATATTGTTTTAAGAGGAAGTACAACTAGGCGTCAATCCTCTATGTAACACTAATCAGAAAGAAAGAATGGGAGGGATCCAACATTTCGAAACATGAAGGTATCGGCCACTGAATGACAAGGGCCATGAAATGAAAAATCCCCTAGGCCTCGAATGTTCTAATACCGTCAAGGTCGGAAAAGAATGAGAGAAGACCTAGGAAGGTCGGATAGGATAGATGAAAGTGAGGAGAATTGCCACGAGTAAATGGAAGCAATGCCAGGATTCAGCAAGTGGCTACGTGGACGCCGTTTTATGAATCCCTGGGCCCCTTCTAGTCGCCTCTTACGACGGGCAGTGAATACGGCGGGTGTTACTCTACTCCCCCCCCCACACACACACACAAGGGGAGGAATTATTTTATGTGAAGGGTATTGCTCATCTCGAAATACCATAGGACTGAGCCGGGGTCAAACACACCTCCTTGAACAAACAAAAGATAGCACGTCACCATTTCAGCCACTTAAGCCCGGATTTACGTGAATTACATTCGTCCATGTTTGTTTATATGCCGGCCCTGTGGTGTAGGCGTAGCGTGCCTGCCCATTACCTGGAGGCCCCGGATTCGATTTCCGGCCAGGTCAGGAAGTTTTACCTGGACCTGAGGGCTGGTTCGAGGTCCACTCAGGTTACGTGATTAGAATTGAGGAGCTACCTGACGGTGAGATAGTGGCCCCGGTCTAGAAAGCCAAGAATAACGGCTGAAAAGATTCGTCGTGCTGACCACACGACACCTCGTAATCTGCAGGCCTTCGGTCTGAGCAGCGATCACTTGGTAGACCAAGGCCCTTCAAGGGGTTTGGTTTGGTTTATATGTTTGTTTATAACATGTAATTGTGAACAATTTTTTTACGAACCTATGGGGATGTTTTCTTAAAAAGATACATTTGGAGTTCTGAATTCGATTGCACCTGTTTATTGGGAGCCATTATATGTTTCTAGAGGGCATTTCGAATACCGCCAAAGCTGTGACAGTTGCACGCTTCAAATACGAATACAAGTAAAAAACGCCGCGCTGGCGAGACCTAACGAGTGGTATCCATGACGACTGCCTACTGGAGCAATAAGATCAGCTTTTGCTCAGGTGATTCTTACTGGTGGGGCCACGCTATGGTAAAAGGGAGGGCGCGCTGCTTTCTGAAGAGCAACCGACCGACAGCGAATCGCTCCAAATTGGCCACCGACTAAGAGGAACGGATGAATGCTATATACACACACCGAGTTTTCTATCTATAATAGCTTATGATGCCTGAATATAATTTTTTTATATCGTACAAGAGCCTGCGGAAGTACAACAAATGTTCATTAAAAATACTGAATGCCACCCACGGAGGCATGGGTTCGATTTCCGGATCTGCCACGAAATTTAAAAAGTGACACGAGGGCTGGAACGGGTTCCACTCAGCCTCGGGAGGTCAACTGAAAAGAGGGAAGTTCGATTCTCTCCTCAGCCATCCACGAAGTGATTTTCTACTTCTTTTTCAGGCAAATGACGGGATTGTACCTAACTTAAGGCTACGGCCGCTTCCTTCCCTCTTCCTTGTCTCTCCCTTCCAATCTTCCTAACCCCCACAAGGCCTCTGTTCATCATAGCCGGTGAGGCCACCTGGGCAAGGTACTGGTCCTCTTTCCCAATTGTATCCCTCGACCCAAAATCTCACGTTCCAGGACACTGCCCTTGAGGCAGTAGAGGTGGGATCCCTCGCTGGGTCCGGAGGCAAAAACTAACCCTGGAGGGTAAACGGATGAAATAAATAAATAAATAAATAAATAAATAAATAAATAAATAAATAAATAAATAAATAAATAAATAAATAAATAAATAAATAAATAAATAAATAAATAAATAAATGCTGAAGTGTTTCAATGATACC
The DNA here is from genome assembly GCF_040414725.1 of Anabrus simplex. Classification (NCBI taxonomy): domain Eukaryota; kingdom Metazoa; phylum Arthropoda; class Insecta; order Orthoptera; family Tettigoniidae; genus Anabrus; species Anabrus simplex. The sequence goes on from NC_090271.1 coordinate 255,177,390, forward strand.
ATATCAAGTCTTATACAAAAGGAAGTTTTACTAATAAGTAAAACCTTAAAGCAGCTATTTGTTAGCATATTTCGTGAATGAGTTAAGGTATCATAGGGGAAATCTCAGCTGTGGAAGTGAAATCTGGAGATGAGACAAGGCAAAACATGCATTTCAATAATAATAATGTCCGTCTCCTTCGCTGAATGGCCTGCGTAGTGATTTTCGATTCAGAAGGGCGCGGGTTCGGTTCCAGTCCGAGTTGGAGATTTAATCTTAAGTGGGTGGTTCCCTTGGCTCGGGGAATAGGTGTTTGTGCTGTCACCAATACCCCTGCAACTCACACACAACATACAATACTATCCTCTACTTCAATATCACGTGGTGACTTATGCCGCCCACCCTTGTCGGAGGGGTAGACCAGGCTATAAATAGCCACACGGAATTATTATTATTATTATTATTATTATTATTATTATTATTATTATTATTATTACACTTAAGAAAATGGAAATTGCAACACCATGAAGGCATTGGTCGTTTGTGTTGATTTTCAAGATATGGAACGATGCAATGTAGGTATGTAAACGATAAAAGATTCAGACCCATTGGATTATTGCTACAGGTCTCCTTACGTGATTGGTCGCGGAGGAATCAACTCCAGTATACGGACTCTGGTGTAGCGTAGTTGACTTGCAGTCTGTGCTGTGAAGTGTTCCCCGTCAAACATGCCTCGACGACAGAGAAGAGCACACTGTCAACAATTGTCGCCCTTTGAGAGGGCTCGGATAATTGGGCTGTGTGAGGCTGGATTGTCGCTAAGGACTGTCGCTGCACGTGTTGGCCGACAGGCATCTACGGTACAACGTGTATGGCAGCAGTGGTCAAATGAAGGTACCCACACTCGTAGACCTGGCATAGGCCCAGCGCGACAGACAACTGTGAGAGAGGATCGCCGCATCATTCGGATGGCCCGGATGGAACCCCATGCAACAGCAGCACAAATTCGAGCAGCTGTGATACCCCACGTTACACAACAAACAGTTGGTAATCGCCTGCGTGCAGCTGGCTTACGAGCCCGTGTCCCTGCAGAAGGTGTTCCATTGACCCCACAACAGCGACGTGTAAGGCTGGCCTGGTGTCGAGAAAGATCGATGTGGGTCGACGAATGGCATAGGGTCGTCTTTAGTGACGAATCGCGCTTCTGTCTTGCCCGCAGTGATCATCGACGTACCGGTGAGAGGGGCCACCCAGATCGTATTGTCGAGAGGCACACAGGGCCAACACCAAGCATTATGGTCTGAGGAGCTATTGGCTTTAATGTGAAATCACAATTAGTGCTTGTTGAGGGCACTATGACTGCTCGACAGTACGTTGATCAATGCAGTGGTTGTCCCTATGATGACGAACATTGCTAATGGGATGTTTCAGCAGGACAATGCTCGGGTTTACACTGCACGCATCTCCAGAGAAGCTCTCCACGACATCACAACCTTAGAATGGCCCGCCAGATCCCCGGACCTGAGACCTGTTGAGCATGTGTAGGACATGATGGGTCGACAACTGGCCAACCGTCCTCAGCCACCCACAACTCTGGAACAACTAACCCGTGCAGTGCAGCAAGCATGGGCCACAATTCCTCAGGAAGCGACCCAGGGCCTTATTGACTCCATGCCTCGACGAATTCATGAATGTATTGCGTTCGTGGTGGGCACATCCTGTATTGATTGTTGTCCAAACTTGCACTCAGAGGGACCTGAAAGTGTAATCATCGAATCACATTTGAACACTCGTCCTGCATGTTCAACTGCAGCAATGTATCACTACTCCTTCTGGGTGTTGCGATTTCCATTTTTTCAGTGTCTTATTATTATTATTATTATTATTATTATTATTATTATTATTATTATTATTATTATTATTATTATTATTATTATTATTATTGATACGGAGATATCAGTGGAGCAGAAAGAGGTGAAAGGAGGTGCGGGTGTTGAATGGGTCTAACTACGATGTCAGAAATTGAATTAACACTTTAAATAAGGGTTATATTTCTTTCAGAATTTCAATCTTAACAAATTTTTCACTCAGTGAAACAATGAGGTTACAGGTACAATGGCACTTTCAAAAATTGGAAAATTCAAGATTCAGAACTTTAACAATTCTTGGCTTCGAGCCCCTAGGTTACAATTTCAAAGGGGTATTATTTAGGCAAGGGCAGAAATCCCCCAGTTCAAGAGCACTTTGCTCCGACAAATTTACAGCCTTAGAGAGGTACTCTTCAATATAACAAAAAAAACTTAGAAAAGAGCTTAAATGCTCTCAATTTCAAACAGCCTACTCAAGGCAACATTACATCAAAAGGTTACAATCTCTGGCCTCTCAAGGCAAGATTTACAAGGGAAATAGTTTTACACAGGGGTATCTAGTACCCAACCTACTGGGCCTTCATGGAAAAAGAACAGGTTAGATTACTGGCCCGAACATAAAATGAATGGAGGCATATAGTTGCACTCCTAAATGAAGAATAAAATCCTACAAGGGCTAATCCCAAGCTATTGAGGTGACTAGAATGAAAGTTACTTTAAGGCATTACAGAAAAGAAGAAAAACAGTCACAAAATCGTAGTCACCTCCAACCAAGTTGAAGGGGAACTCAAGAGGGTAATGCACTCTCTATCCCCGAATTACAGTTAAAGATTTTATGAAATTTTTACATTAGCCGAACGAAAATTTACATTTTAGAAAAGGCTGGTTACATAGTTAGAAATTTTGTCCTTCCCCTCGTATAAATTTGCGGAGACAGCAAGAAAGATAGAATTTATGTGGCCATTACCTGGCTGATGTTCTGCCCACTGAAGAATGAGACGCCTCGCCTCCTGCCTTAACACACACACTCAGAAAGACGACGATCAATGAGACAAGGTAGCCAGAAAAGCCTCAGCTTTATACCCGAAGGGGAGGTTCGAGAGGGTTCTGGACTAGTCCGGACACCCCTCTCAATTTTAGTGGACAACTCAAACAGCGACAAGAAGCCTGTAATAGGCTGAAAAATAATTGCAGAAATTTTTATTTGGCCAGATTCAAAACTGGCGGAAAGAAAAAGAAGTGTTGCCAACCCGAAAATAAATGAACATTGATTCAGTTATGAAAACCTAGAAACACAAAACTTATTTAAATTCTGGGGTAATGTCCAAACTTCTTGAAGTAAACAAACAAAAAGCAAATAAATCCAGTCAGTTTAGGCAACTTCACAACAACACAATAGGGAACATGCATAATTTTCAAAAATATTTTTTTTGGAAAAGTACACCAATGAAATAGTACGTAAACGTATTACACTGTGGTAAGTTGCCTTATTTTCTACCATTAAAAAAATATTTAATAGTGCCTTTCCGCAAGGCGAGTGGAACGGCCTCTGACGTAAGCGGCGCGCTGTGACGTCACGATCCAGTACCGCATGCAGCTCTACCAGCCATTGAGCATCAGCCGTTGCTAAAAGCCGATTGTTTATTATTCATGATCGCGAATAACTTCGAAGTGACAAAAGAAAGGTTCAAAATAGCACAGTCAGACAATCTACCATGTGTAGACGTACCGGGCTCGATAGCTGCAGTCGCTTAAGTGCGGCCAGTATCCAGTATTCTGGAGATAGTAGGTTCGAACCCAACTGTCGGCAGCCCTGAAAATGGTTTTCCGTGGTTTCCCATTTTCACAACAGGCAAATGCTGGGGCTGTACCTTAATTAAGGCAACGGCCGCTTCCTTCCCACTCCTAGCCCTTTCCTCTCCCATCGTCGCCATAAGACCTATCTGTGTCGGTGGGACGTAAAGCAACTAGCAAAAAAAAAAAATGTGTAGATGTCATCATTCTGGAAAAATAGTGACTTGTGGCCGCAGAAATTGGCGGATAAAAAGCAAGTTTGTAAGTGGCGTCTTTTATATACGTGCAATGTACTGTAACCCATAGTATTAAGATAACAATGAACCTGGATAGAAATCACATCACTTTCAACATTTCCTTCTAGACTGATTCCCATATTAAAGAATAACATTACATATTCGGGCTTTCAGCATTAGTAAAGTAAGAAATCGGATTTCAGCACTAACATAAACATATAGGTAGCATTATAGTACTAGTCCGCCTCTGTGGTGTAGTGGTTAATGTGTGCCACTCCCGGACGCCCGGTTTCGATTCCCGGCTCTGCCATGAAAATTGAAAACAAATAGTACGAGGGCTGGGACGGGGTCTACTCAGCCTCGGGAGGCCAACTGTGTAGAGGGGTTTCGAATCCCACCTCAGTCATCCTCGAAGTGGTTTTTCGTATTTTCCCACTTCTCCTCCAGGCACCTAAGGCCACGGCCGTTTCCTTCCCTCTTCCTTGTCTATCTCATCCGATCCTCCTATCCTCCAAGAAGGCTCCTGTTGAGCATAGCAGGCGAGGCCGCCTGGGCGAGGTAATGGCCCTCCTCACCAGTTTCATCACCCTACCCAAAGTCTCACGTTCCAGGACACTGCCCTTGAAGCGGTAGAGGTGAAATCCCTCGCTGAGTCCGAGAGAAAACCAACCCTGAAAGATAAACTGACTAAGAAAGAAAGAAAGAAAGAAGGAAAGATCATAGTACTATAGGGCTATAATCTATCATTCCCAAAAAAATATATATTTATGGTTGGGACAACTGGGCTACCCAATTCCGGGGCCCATGAAAGAGAAACATTAAATATCTTTGTGGAGGGAAAAAGTTAAACATGATAAAGATAAATAAGACTTCGTCTAGTTTTCACAAGTCGGGCTGAGTTGTTCAGACGGTTGAGGTGCTGGCCTTCTGACCCCAACTTGGCAGGTTCGATCCTGGTTCTGTCCGGTGGTTGTTGAAGGTGCCCAAATACGTCAGCCTCGTGTCGGTAGATTTACTGGCACGTAAAAGAACTGCAGGACTAAATTCCCGCACATCGGCGTCTCCAAAAACCGTAGAAGTAGTTAGTGGGGCGTAAAGCCAATAACATTAATTACATTTGGCTTTTAACAAGCTGAGCATATCAGGCAAGAAAAGTGTCTTGGTGACATTTTAGTCGTTCAATACAGGAATGTCTTTGGGTGCTGTGACTTTTACTTTTTTTTTGTTGCTGTTTGCTTTACGTCACACCGTCACATATAGGTCTTATGGCGACGATGGGACAGGAAAGGCCTAGGAATGGGAACGAAGTGGCCGTTGTCTTAGGTACAGCCTCAGCATTTGCCTGGTGTGAAAATGGGGAACAACGGAAAACCATCTTCAGGGCTGCCTGCAGTGGGGTTCGAAACCCACTGTCTCCCGGATGCAAGCTCACAGCTGCGCGCTCCTAACCGCACAGCCAACTCGCCCGGTATTTTTACCCTTCGGTTTATTGACTTGGCTTGTATAACCTAAAACTTAGGCTAAGTTGGATAATATTTTAAACACCAACATCACTATTTTCACCTGTGTGCAATTATGTTATTTATTTCATTAATATTATGATTATTATAATTGAGCATTCTTAACTTATAAGACCCCAACAGACAAGCATTGGTTTTGTGTAGAGTTATACATTTGTTAAATTCACGTTGTTTCCTTTCATGATGTACACGCCTATTCTTTGTTATATAGCCTAAATTTCTTTACAAATTAAGCTCTTCAATAAAGACATAAATAACTGTCGCAGGCCAAGATAAATTGGTAGAATTAGAGCTGTCAAAATGGTTCATAACCCCTTTGATTTATTATCTTGACATGGATCACCCAAAACATAGGTTAGGTTTGGAGAATAATTTAATAATCAGCATTAATTAATGCACTGTTTATTACTTTCATATTCCAAGATGTAACTGAAGCATTTAATTAAAGCATCATACATTAAAATTTAGTTTTACCGCTAGAACAGCTGACATGGAAAAGTGATTGAAAATTCAAACAAATTCATCCTACGTTAAAATCTTCAAAAAAATAAACTGTAGACATTTCCGATATATCACCAGCATTTCTCCGGCTAGCCAAAATCCATTTCTCCCTAGTTTTAGCGTCTTTGGAACATTTATAAACAATTTGTTTGGGATGGTATGCGATGTGCTATTGCACATCGGAACTCTACACCATTTATAAGTTTTCTGCCTCACTGTCTGCGCAGGATTCATTTTAAGTCTAAAATATACCACTCAGATTATTATCCAATGTACAGACCTCGAATTTAACCATACCAGACACTAACATAAAGTAGAAATACGCTAAGTGTATCCTGCTTCTCACAGCACACTATGTGTTATTTCGTCTGCTAATTCAGTCAACCTGTACGATGACGTCAGACCAATGAGATCGCGTACTTGCGTCACGTGACAGTTTCGTACAATGATTTAGATTTTTATCATGTTTGGGGTTATTATTTGTACATTCTGGTCACATTTTTGAATTCTGCATGAACTTTTGAATCAGATTAGCATATTTTTAATTAAAACCCCGGATCATGCATGTTCCCTATTACTCAATACTTCAGTAGTGACAACTTCTGATTAAAGTCCCCACTTCTTGTAATAGCAGTTTCACATTTTGTGGGGTAGATAGAGTACATTACGGCGCTTCTTTTGAATATGCAGAGTTGAGGTGTACCTCCCGGTACAATTATTATTATTATTATTATTATTATTATTATTATTATTATTATTATTATTATTATTATTATTATTATTATTATTATTATTATTATTATTATTATTAAGTCTTATCGTACTGTGTCCCTTAAGTACGGGAGACTTCTACCGACTGAGTTGGCTGGGCGGCTTGAGCTGTGTACCTGAAATCTTACATTCGGAAGATGGTTGGTTGGAATTTCACAGCATCCCGGAAGATTTTCATAATTTTTCACCATGCTTATGATGGAGCCACGGTTCCTTCCTTACCATTCTTAGCCCTGTCCTATCCCATTCTCACCATAAGACGTGTCTCGGGCGGTGCAACGTAGGTCTATAACCAATAGGAAAAAGGAAGTAGGGCCTAAAGGAACACTTTGCTCCTAGTTGTTTAACGTCACTCTAACACATCGAAGGTTTTTGGATAGGATTGGAAAGGAAGCGGCCGTGGACTTAATTAAGGTATAGCCCAAGTCCAATCAGTCTCGGGAGGTCAAATAAGTAGAGGTGGGTTCGATTCCCGGTTCGTCATCTGACTTAGTGTGTGTGTGTCAAAGCAGGAGGCGGGCGGCGCCTCTTTCATCAGGCAGCAGTATACAGACTAGGTAATGGCCACATCTTTATTTCTTGCTAGCTCAGCAGTTTAACCTGAGGGAGAGGTCCGAATCATTAACTATGTAACCTAGTTTTCCTAAAAATGTAAGTTTCTGCCGGCTAATGTAAAACTTCATAAAATCTTTAACTGTAAATCGGGGATAGAGAGTGATGTACCCACTCGAGCTCTCCTTCATATTGGTTTGAGGTGACTACGTTTTGTAACTGGCTTTCTTCCTTTCCGTAATGTCTTAATTTATTCTTATACGAGTCACCTCCATAGTTTGGGAATAGCCCCTGTTTCATCGGCCTGGTGCCCTGTAGGTTTTAAGAATTCATATCAAGGAGTGAAAGTACACGCCTCCATTCAATTTGTGTTTCGGGCCATTTTCTTAACCTGTTCTTTTCCGCAAAGGCCCAATAGGTTGTGTACTAGATACCCCTGTTTCAAATTTTGTGCCTTGATGGCCAGTCATTGTAATTTTCTGATATTGCCTTGAATAGGCTTGGAAAATTGAGAGCACGTCAGCTCCTTTCAAGTGTTGTAAAAGCGTCCCTGGAAGGCTTGATATTGTAAGTTGGGAGCAAGTGCTCCATGTATTGAGGGATTTCTGCCCTTGAGTAAATGTGCGCTCTTTTGTAAATTTGAGCTAGGAGTTCAAGAATTGTAAAGCGAGGGGCTTGAAGCCCAGATTTTTAAACAGTCACTAAATTTTGGATTTTCTTGTCTTGTCTAAACTTTGTCATTGTACCTGACGTTTCATTGTTATGAAAATTTGCTAAGGTTGAATTTAAGAAAATATAACCTTCAGTTTAAGTTTTAAATTATTTTCTTGACATTGTAGTTAGACCCATTCATCCCGGCACCTTCTTTCACCTCTGCGGTCCACAAATACCCCGGAACAATTATTATTATTATTATTATTATTATTATTATTATTATTATTATTATTATTATTATTATTATTATTATTATTATTATTATTATTATTACGCTAGAGGTGTATGAACTACGATTCTTACCACGAGTTCCTATATTTAGTTCTCATTTCATCCATGATTTTGATTCTCGTTTGGAGGGAATAAAAGCGTCCGTTCAGTCTCGCAATGCCATGCGAGAAGCTATCGGGTCCAGTGGGGTAGTGAACCCTCTGAAGAAGGCCAAGCAATGAAACTGAGGACACTTGACACTCTGGTCACCCCGGAGGAGCAGCAGTCGTCCTGGTGGACTAAAATCGTTAGTGGACATTGTAAGTCTTGTCTGGTTTAGTTTTATTATTATTATTATTATTATTATTATTATTATTATTATTATTATTATTATTATTATTATTATTATTATTAGAGCCTCCGTGGCTCAGGCGGCCTCTCACCGCTGGGTTCTGTGGTTCAAGTCCCGGTCACTCCATGTGAGATTTGTGCTGGAAGAAGCGGAGGCGGGACAGGTTTTCCTCCGGGTACTCCGGTTTTCGCTGCCATAATTCATTCCGGCAGCACGCTCCAGTATCATTTCATTTCATCTGTCATTCATTAATCATTGCCCCAGAGGAGTGCGACAGGCTTCGGCAGCCGGCACAGTTCCTATCCTCGCCGCTAGATGGGGCTTCATTCATTCCATTCCTGACCCGGTCGAATGACTGGAAACAGGCTGTGGATTTTCATTATTATTATTATTATTATTATTATTATTATTATTATTATTATTATTATTATTATTATGATTATTATTATTATTATTATTATAGTCGTACTAAATCATATAATGTTTTAGCCCGGCTGTGAGATTCAGACGGTTAAGGCACTGGTATTCTGAGCCCAAGTTGGCTCAGTCCAGTGGTATTTGAAGGTGCTCATATAGGCTACGTCAGCCCCGCGTGGGTAGATTTGCCGGGACGTAAGGTTACCCACGCGGGGCAATATTCCATCACCTCGGCGTCTCCAAAAACCATAAAATAGTTAGTGGGCCACTAATCTGCTTTCCCTCCAGGGTTGGTTTTTCCCTCGGACTCAGCGACGGATCCCACTTCTACCACCTCAAGGGCAGTTTCCTGGAGCTTGAGACATTGGGTCGGGGGATACAACTGAAGAGGATAACCAGTACCTCGCCCAGGCTTCCTCACCTGCTATCCTGAACAGGGTCCTTGTGGGGGATGGGAAGATTGGAAGGGATAGACAAGAAAGAGAGAAGGAAGCGACCCTGGCGTTATGTTAGGTACCATCCCAGCATTTCCCTGAAGGCGAAGTGGCGAACCCCGGAAAACCACTTCCAGAATGACTGAGGTGGGATTTTTTTTTTTTTTTTTTTTTTGCTAGGGGCTTTACGTCACACCGACACAGATAGGTTTTATGGCGACGATTGGATAGGAAAGGTCTAGGAGTTGGAAGGAAGCGGCCGTGGTCTTAATTAAGGTACAGCCCCAGCATTTGCCTGATGTGAAAATGGGAAACCACGGAAGACCATCTTCAGGGCTGCCGACAGTGGGATTCGAACCCACTATCTCCCGGATGCAAGCTCACAGCCGCGCGCCTCTACGCGCACACCAACTCGCCCGGTGAGGTGGGAATCAAAACCACCTCTACTTAGTTGACGTCCCAAGGCTGAGTAGACCCCGTTCCAGCCCTCGTGCAACTTTTCAAATTTCGTGCCAGAGGTGGGAATCGAACCCGGGCCTCCGGGGATGGCAGCTAATCACACTAACTACTACACCACAGAGACGGACTATTATTATTATTATTATTATTATTATTATTATTATTATTATTATTATTATTATTATTATTAATTCATAATATTTAAGTACGCCTTCACTGACATGTAGCACTTGCGGCTGCTGACCAGTCTGTATTAAATATTGGGACGAAAATGACTCGTCTTGAATGGCCGCTACTAACTCTCAACAGCGCCCCGTCTAGTGTCTGTAATACTCTATTCTTCCTCTTCTTTCTCTCTCCATCTCTCTGTCTCACTCTTGCGTTTCTTTCTCCATTTTTCGGGTTATTTTTAAAAATATTTATTAGTCCCAGTGGTCCACCAATCAGCAAGTCATTTGTGCTGACGAGCAACTTGGGACATAGCGATACTAACGCCATCCGTATTGGTGACAGGGAACTAACACACACTGGGAGTTACAGAGAAAAGAGGCGCATTATATAGAAAGATGTGTATCTCTTTGTGATGGCAACTCGAGGGACTAATATAAACAGGGCCACAAAAACATTTTGGCGGGGCCCCATTGTTTTATAAAATAACTGTTTACATGTTGATATAGACCTCTATAACATGTATATATATATAAAGTGATAAAATATTATAGTAGACTGTGGTTCAGGGTATCAGGCAAGAGATAGCACAGCATGAGAATAGAGCGATTGTATAAATGTAATAGGCCAGACTTGATAGCAGAGAGCTACGCTGTATTCGCCTTTTGTCACAAAAACCTTTGTCGACTACGTCTATAGCCTACACCCTCTGAGAGAGAGAGAGAAGTGGCGAAAGACGAGAGGGGGTGTGAGAGCAAGCTAGGGCTGACCAAACAGAACGTCATCTATTCATTATATCCAGGAACGAGCTGTAAGGTTGTTTTAGTAAAAGAACATTTCCTTATTGATATAAACATTGACCCGTTCATTCTGAATTTAATTTTATTTTATTTTCTTGCATCGAGGGAAATTCTATTATTAGTGGATTGTGTTGGTACACATAAAGAAGTCAGACAAGAGACTTGGCATTCAGCTTCCTCATCGACTCCATGGGAAGCGCTTTCAGAATGGTAATCGTTCATTGCCGTCTTCTTCTTCTTCTTCCATTGCATGCCTAACCGAGGTTGTAAAGCTGTACTTGGTTCATCCAGAAGGATGTGGGTTCGATTTTCTGTCGGTGAAATTATCAGTGGACATTGAGCGAACCACTCTATCCCTCTAAGTTCCGAGGTTCCGAATGATGGAAGTGTAGCTCTTTCACTCTTTTGGGTGTCTTTATGATCTGCGTAAACATGGACATTTTATTATTATTATTATTATTATTATTATTATTATTATTATTATTATTATTATTATTATTATTATTATTTCGAATGGGCCACCAGAGGACCACGTGCCAATTTCAATTCCTTCTTCTTTGTTCTTTCCTTTTCTTCCAGTACGCTTTCATCTGTTCACTATGTTTCTTCTTTCTGTCTTCAGACCACTTTGAACCAGTCGTTTTTACTTTCCTACCTTGGAATCCTTCTATTTTCAATACTTTTAACCGAAAGCCTTCTCTATTATTTATTTCTTCTGTTGTTATATTGTTTTTTTCTAAATCCTGTCTTACTTCGTTGACCCAGCTTGTCGTTGATTTCTTACTCCACAAATATCTGAAAATCTTACTGGTTAATCTACTATCTTGCATTCGATATAAATGTCCAAAAAACATAAGTCTCCTTTTCCTCATTACATCTGATATATTTTCTATTTTTTGATATATTTCAGCATTACTTCGTAATTTCCAACCTTCTGCTGTGTTTTGTGGGCCTAATATTTTCCTCATGATTCGCCTTTCTAGTATTTCTAGCTTATTATTATTATTATTATTATTATATCCGGCTGCATGGCTAAATGATTAGTGTGCTGGCCTTTGTTGCAAGTGGTCTCGGGTTCGATTCCTGCCCGGGTCGGGGATTTTAACGTTCATTATTTAATTGAAATGGTTCGGGGGCTATGTGTGAGCCGTCTTTATAATCGGAATTGATCATAGGTACGGCCTCATTCTCACAGAGCGCAAGTCACCTATACTGCGTCAGCTCGAAAAACCTGCACCAGGCCTCTTTGAATGCCACACGCCATTATTATTATTATTATTATTATTATTATTATTATTATTATTATTATTATTATTATTGGCCCTGCCGTGTAAGGGTAGTGAGCCCTAAACTTATCCGCGGGCAGAGAGTTCTATTCCCGAATAGGTCAGGCAATTTTACCTGAATCTGAGGACTGGTTCGAGGCCCACTCAGCCTACATCAGACCAATAACGGTCCCGGTCTAGAAATCCAACAATAACGGCCGAGAGGATTTGTTGCACTGACGACGCCTCACCTAGTAATCTGCAGGCCTTCAGAGCGAGCAGCGGTCGCTTAGTAAGGTATAGGACCAATATTTCATCCCCTTAGCAGATTTGGTTTTGTAGAAATTCAGGAATATTATGGACAAGGCTACACATTGGTATATACAGTATATGTTACTGAATATATCCTCCCCTTACGGGCAAGTTTCAATGAAACTGGTATAACGTAACGCCCCTCGCTGCTTCAATAGCCTTTTTCATAGCCTACTGCTAACGTTTTCCTATCTGAAGATAATAATAATAAACTTCATAAATAACGAATAAAATGAAGGGGGACGAAAATAGGAACAGTCCCTGATTTATTATAATGGCCGCTACAGCAACTCTCGCCAACCACCTCACTGTAGCGATTACACGCCAGGAACTACACCACACGTCTGAAATGCTGTCCAGTATTTCACACACAAATCAGTGTTCGCTCTAGGAATAACAGGCTCTTAATTCGAATGCTGCAGTAACTCAGCTCAGCATGAAAAGTGAATCCTCCGTGTACACGGAAACTAAACGTGGTGCACACAACCATGTATCACAACAAGCCAACAGGCCTATAGGGACGAAATTAGGTGCGAGAACGGAATTTGGCTCCCCTACCTTATACTAAGTACCATCTGGGTGAGTACAATTGGATTTGTTTCTTTTTATTCATCATCTTATAATAATAATAACAATAATAATAATAATAATAATAATAATAATAATAATAATAATAATAATAATAATAATAATAATAATAATAATAACCTCAACTCCACACATTCAAAAGAAGCGCCATAAAGAACTCTATCTATCGAACAAACGTGAAATTGCTACTGCATTTTGGGACATTAATCAAAAGATGTCACTACTGAATAATTGAGAAGTTTGTCATTTCTAAGTTTTCTAAACTGATTGGATTTATTTTGTTTTGTTTTGTTTTGTTTTGTTTTGTTTTGTTTTGTTTTGTTTTGTTTTGTTTTGTTTTGTTTTGTTTTGTTTTGTTTTGTTTTGTTTTGTTTTGTTTTGTTTTGTTTTGTTTTGTTTTGTTTTGTTTTGTTTTGTTTTGTTTTGTTTTGTTGTACATCAAGATGTTTGAACTTTTCTCCATAGATGTCTCTACAAAAAAAATGTGGTCCTGCACTCTGGTGCAAGACGGAAGAATTAGTGAATTAAAAAAGTTTTGTGTTCTTATGTTTCCCAAATAAATTAATGTTCATTTATTTTTTATATATTTCGAATGCTGCAGTAACTCAGCTCAGCATGAAAAGTGAATCCTCCGTGTACACGGAAACTAAACTAAACTCTCATTTCGCCAGTTTTTGAATCTGACCAATCACATTTTTTTTCTGTAATTTTTTTCAGCCTATTCCCTCGAGTATATAAGCTGCGGCTTTTCTGGCTACCTTGTCTTTGGATCACCGAATTTCTGAGAGTGTGTGTGTTAACTCGGGAGGCGGGGCGCCTCATTCTTCGCCAGGCAGATCAACCGCCAAGGTAATGGCCACCTTTCTTATTTTTCTGTAGCTACCTCCACAGACTTGCACGAGGGGAAGGTTCAAATTTCTAATTATGTAACCTCCTGTTTTCTAAAATGTAAACGTTCTTTCGGCTAATGTAAAATTGCATAAACTCTTAAAACTGTAAATCGGGGATAGAGAGTGCGTTACCCTCTCGAGTTCCCCTTCAACTTGGCTTGAGGTGACTACGATTTTGTAACTGTTTTTCTTTCCTGTAATGCTTTAAATTAACCTTCATTCGAGTCTCGTCAGTAGCTTGGAATTCGCCCCTGTATCATCAGACTGAGAGCCCCGCTAGGATGTTATACTTCATTATCTAGGAGCGCAAGTGTACGCCTCCATTCAGTTTGTGTTCGGGCCATTAATTTAACCTGTTCCTTTTTCCACGAAGGCCCAGTAGGTTGGGTAAGAGATACCCCTGTGTAAAAGTAATTGTAAATTTTGCCTAGAAGGGCCAGAGATTGTAAGGTTATGTATAATGTCGCTTTAAGCGGGCTGTAAGAAATTCGTTAATGTTGGGGAACATGTAAGCTCGTTTATAAGTTTACTGTAATATTGAGGGATGCCTTTGGAAGGCCATAAATTGTTACTGTTGGAGCCAAGTGCTCTTGCACACTGTGTATTGGGAGATATTTCTCCTTATCTGGCTAGCGCAACATTCGCGAAACATTTGAGCCTGAAGCCCAAACCTTGTAAATCTGGAGCCGGAAGCTCAAAATTTGTAAACTACCTATCCTTGGATTCTATTTTGTATCTCTATTGTTATTTTATACCTGATTAGCAGTACCTGAAAATATTGTTTGTTATGATTGAGATTCTAAAAGAAATATGACCTTTATTTAAGGTTTTAATTCAATTTTTGATATCGTAGATAGACCCATTCTATCCAGCACCTTCTTTCACCTCTGCGTTCCGCAGATACCCCGGAACAACAACAACAACAACAACAACAATAATAATAATAATAATAATAATAATAATAATAATAATAATAATAATAATAATAATAATAATAATAATAATAATAATAATACGTCCGCCTCTGTGGTGTAGTGGTTAGCGTGATTAGCTGCCATCCCCGGAGGTCCGGGTTCGATTCCCGGCTCTGCCACGAAATTTGAAAAGTGGTACGAGGGCTGGAACGGGGTCCACTCAGCCTCGGGAGGTCAACTGAGTAGAGGTGGGTTCGATTCCCACCTCAGCCATCCTCGAAGTGGTTTTCCGTGGTTCCCACTTCTCCTCCAGGCGAATGCCGGGATGGTATCTAACTTAAGGCCACGGCCGCTTCCTTCCCTCTTCCTTGCCTATCCCATCCGATCTTCCCATCCCTCCACAAGGCCCCTGTTGAGCATAATAGGTGAGGCAGCCTGGGCGAGGTACTGGTCATTCTCCCCAGTTGTATCCCACGACCAAGAGTCTGAAGCTCTAGGACACTGCCCTTGAGGCGGTAGAGGTGGGATCCCTCGCTGAGTCCTAGGGAAAAACCGAACCTGGAGGGTAAACAGATGATGATAATAATAATAATAATAATAATAATAATAATAATAATAATAATAATAATAATAATAATAATAATAACTCACGCCAACCACCTCACTGTAGTAATAGTAGCAGTTGTGGTGGTGATGGTGGTGGTGGTGGTGGTGGTGAGTTTGTACCATGTGAAGGAGCAGGGGGAACTTAATGAATTCTTTGCTCTACTTCTTTAAGAGTGAACCTCTATTGTTCTTCTAGAGCCGAAAAGTTTAAAGCATAGATAGAAAGTGAAGAGAACAAGGAAGTAAAGTCAAATAAGACGTACACGTAAAAATTGTTCTTAGATTTTCTTCCGGCTTATTTCCTTTCTGTCTCCCCATTTCATCCTTAGTTCTCTGTTCATCACTTTCTCGATTATACACTTCACCGTCGTTAGCCCTGCTTTCATTGCATTTGATATTTGTTGTTGTTGGAATATTCCAGCTCCTTTGGTTAATATCATGACCTTAATACTTGCTATTCCGTAACTCAGGTCGAGATAACATCGAACGTATGTGCAAAATGACGACGTGAATTACTTCTGTAAATATAACAGCGCATGGTGAGCAAACCGGTGACGAACGAGAGTTCATTTCATCAACAGGTCAATGGTCCATTGAATTAAAACCTTTGGTCAGTAGTAGAGTAGTCGTAGTTCACTTCTGAGGAAACAGAGCAAAGTGCTTGCGAAACTTGAAGTCACCTTGCAGTTTATGTTTTTACAGGGCATAAAACCAAAAGAAAAGAAATCTTTTTCAGTATTTTGTATGTGAAAGTATCAATCAAATTATTATTATTATTATTATTATTATTATTATTATTATTATTATTATTATTATTATTATTATTATTATTAGAGCCTCCGTGGCTCAGCAGGAAGCACGCTGGCATCTCACAGCTGGGTTCCATAGTTCAAATCCCGGTTACTCCATATGAGATTTGTGCAGGACAAAGCGAAGGCTCGACAGAATTTTCACAGGGTACTTCGGTTTTCCTTGTCATCTTCCAATCCAGCAACTTTCCAATATAATTTCATTTCATCTCTCAGCCATTAATCATTGCCCCAGAGGAGTGTGAAAGGCTTCGGCAGCCACTACATTTCCTATCCTCGCCGCTAGATGGCGGTTTCATTCATACCTCTCCTGACCCGGTCGAATGACTGGAAACAAGCTGTGGATTTTCACTATTATTATTGTTATTGCTTGTGGTTTAATGTCACACTAACATGTCGTAGGTTTCCGGCGATCCGGTGAGCAACATAAAGCGGAACCAGTCCCACAGCCCGGCAGCGCAACCTGCACACGGGTGGTGCGTGCGTGACAGGAAGAAGGCTATATGTGCCATCGCAGATTATTGCTGGAAAAACGTGACACTTCTTTCCCTCTCAGTTAAATCTCCAAAGAAACGGCCGCAAAATAGTTTTCACATACCTATCACAATTGATAGTTCCCGAAAAAAATTATATTGGGCCTATTATTCTCTCTCCGTCAATAGCGG
Source organism: Anabrus simplex (assembly GCF_040414725.1). Taxonomy (NCBI): domain Eukaryota; kingdom Metazoa; phylum Arthropoda; class Insecta; order Orthoptera; family Tettigoniidae; genus Anabrus; species Anabrus simplex. Next base: position 255,194,214 of record NC_090271.1, read on the forward strand.
ACCACACTCCTACTTTTGCATCATGCAGGGGTACTTGGTGAAGCTGATTAGGCTTTCCAGTACCGGTACCCCCAATAACGATTATTTTGTGTATTAATATACCCACGTATGTGAAACCATGAATCGTCCGGAAAGAACATTAGAATAGGATCAATTTCTCCGTCATGAATCACATTAAAAACCCATTCACAAAATCTCATTCGTAATGCAGGGTCACCTGGTTTAAGTTCTTGTATTGCAGTCATTTTATACAGATTTAACTTCAGTAACTTTGTACTCGTTCGAACAGAACCATAGGAAAATTTCCATTTCCTGAGCAAGTCGTCGAAGTGATTTTGTAGGAGACCTTTCCAGAGCGTTACCAAAGTTACCTACAGTTTCTTGTGTGAGTACTGTATGTAGTTTATTACATTTCTTATCAAGAAGACTTTTCGTCTAACGTAATTTATTTACTAATCTATAAATCGAAGTCTAACCTGGAATTTGAACATCAGGAAATTTCTCATGAAATAATCTCCTTAAGGCCCTCGTACTTTCTATACGGACGAATGAATCGTAAATGAATACTCTTTGGGGAACAGTAAACCGATACCCGACTTGAACCATCTGCGCCGTTTCACTGAATTCAAACACTGTACTAATGTCACCAACAAACCGCGTGCCACGTTTGTAAACGTTCAACACAGACTCAAACCTTGCGCGGTAGCGCGGCCTTGAGTACATCTGGCACTGTATTTCGTCACCGGCCGACTCACTCACGAAATCCCGTGCACAGGATGGAGCGGTTCCGCATTATTCTGCTCGCCCGGTACAAGGACAGGACAGTGATAGAATTGGAATAGTAACGACCGAGGCCTTAATTGAAGTACAGCTCTAGCGTTTGTCCCATATGAAAATGGGAAATCCCATAAAAATCTCTTCAGGACTGCCGGCCGCGGTATTCGAACCTACCATCTCCTGAATACAAGCACGCAGCTACAAGGCGCTATCCGCACGGTCAACTCGCTCTGATTATTATTATTATTATTATTATTATTATTATTATTATTATTATTATTATTATTATTATTATTATTATTATTATTATTATTAGAGAATATGGCCAATTATAGACCGATCAAAACCTAAGACCATTCTTCTTCATTCCCTACCGCTTTCACACACTTGCGGAGTCGCGGGTACGAACTGCGTCGCACATGTGGACTTGGCCCTGTTTACGGCCGGGTGCCCTTTCTGACGCCAACCCTATATAAAGGGATGTAATCACTACTGCGTGTTTCTGTGATGGTTAGTAGTGTGGTATGTTGTCGGGATATGATGAGAAGAGTGTTGGGACGGACACACACCCAGTCCTCAAACCAGAAGAATTAATCAGAAGCGATTTAAATCCCCGACACGGCCGGAAATCGAACCCGGGACCCTCTGAACCGAAGGCCAGTACACTGACCATTCAGTCAACAAGTCGGACCGATCAAAACCTAAGACTATGGTACGGTATTTTTCTTTTCTTTCTAGAACTTCTTCAAACGTCGCCCGATCGCTTTCGAGGTTGACGTCAAAATTGCAAAAGCGAAAAACCCGCAGAAGTGATCTGTTGCCGAAAGTCCACCCTTGTTAGTTATTGATGTAATCTGTGATCTTCTGTCATTTTATATCTCGTAGTATCTCTTCCAGCCAACAGATGGTGCGATTTAATTTGGAGATGTAATCAGAAATCTTCTTAGTTGGCCTGCCATTGTTCATTCTGTAAACGCGACCATAAAAATTGTGGTCTTCGTCTTTTAATTGTGTCTGCAATTTTCTCTATATTGCGATAGAGGTCTTCATTTTGTCTTTTCATCCACATATCTCTATTATTTTGGGGTCCCAAAATTTTCCTAAAGAGGTATTTTCCTTTCCATTTCACTTTATCTTATTCACCTATTTTGTTCAAAGTTAAACATTCAGATCCATATTATTATTATTATTATTATTATTATTATTATTATTATTATTATTATTATTATTATTATTATTATTATTATTATTATTATTATTATGCGTGAATGATCCCTTACAGAACATACGAAACTTTATTTATGATTTCGTTTGCGGAGGATCCAGGATGTTTTCATCTGTTGACTAAAGATCCTCTTCCTTTCTTCCGTCCACTTAGTACCTGCTCTTCTTGGTATTTCATTCTCTGGAGTAACTTCCCACTTGTCAATTTTCTTTCTATACATATTTCGATTCAAAATTTCTTCAGGTTGAATTTGTGCGTTCTTCATGTCCGCTTTTGTTTGTTGTATCCAAGGAAAATTCTTCATTTTTATCAACTCTTTCAAGAACTTGGTGGGTTAGTCTGGTTTCGGGAAGCCTCTTAACATGTCCATAACATTTTAGCCTTCTTTTCCTGAGGTCTGCCGCAATATTAGATAATTTTTCAGTGAATTTCCGGGTTTGGAGGCGGTACCTTTCTTCCGTGTGTTTTGGACCTAAAATTTTCCTCGTGATTTTTCGCTCTTCTTTTAGGATATTTTCCAGCTCAACATTTCTATGAAGCGTTAGAGTTTCCCCTTCATATAAAGACTCAGGTTTGATTACAGTATTGTAATGTTTAATCTTAACGTGGAGAGACATACATTTTTTGCTGTAGATTTCTCTTGTTCTCCCATATGCTCTTCTGAGCTTTTGGACACGGTTGTTTTGGGCTATTTTCTCTTGTCCGGTTGGTTCGAGGATTTCACCCAGGTATTTGAAGTGAGGGACTCTGTTCATTTGTCCGTATTTTTTATTGAGACTATGGATGTCTAGTTTTGCACAGAAAAATTCAGTTTTCTGGAAGGAGATATGAAGTCCGACCTTTCTGGCACATTCTTGGAGAATTTCAACTTGCTTTATTGCTGTGACTTCATCGCTGGACAAAAGGGCCAGGTAATCCGCAAAGGCAAAGCATAGAATTCCAAGCTTGCTTTTTCGTGTCCCAATGCTTACTGGGTTCCAGCTATTTTGTGCTATCAGTTCTTTTTCCCATTCCCTCATCACCTTATCTAGGACGAGGTTGAAGAGGAGGACACCTTGCCGGACACCAGTTTTTATCAGGAATTCGTCTGAGATTTCTCCCATGAATTTCACTCTTGACTTCGTGTCAGTGAGGGTCTGTTTGGTCAAGTTTAGCGTTTTGGATTCTAGTCCCTGTTCCTTCAGGATGCTGAACAGAGACGGACGATCAATTGAATCATAAGCCTTCTTGAAATCTACGAAGGTATAGATGATAGGAATGTTTCTGAGGGCCCTGAATTTGAGAGCGGTTTTGAGGTTGAAGATCTGTTCAGTGCACGATCTGTGAGGGCGGAACCCAGCTTGATATTCTCCAATCTTTTGCTAGAGTTGTTCTTGTATTCTGTTCAACAGGCATGCAGAGAAAATTTTGTAGCCGACTTCAAGGAGAGAGATTCCCCTATAGTTGTTGACATCATTTTTGTCTCCTTTTTTGTGAAGTGGGTGAATCAAGACATATTTCCAGTCTTCTGGGATTTCTTCGTTATTCCAGATTTTCTGTATGATTTTTGTAAGTTCCTTGAGAGAATTTGGACCAAATTTCTTAAGGAATTCTGCAACAATCCCGTCTCTTCCTGAGGTTCTGTTTTATTTTAGTCGTTTAATGGTGCTCTGAATTTCTTCGTGGTATGGTGGAAGTAATTTTGGGTGAGTGAAACTGGATGCTTCTTCAAGAAATCATTCAGTTGGTTCGGGGCAGTTAAGAAGTTCTGAGAAGTACCGTGCAAGTTCTTGGCAGTTTTCTTTATTGGTAAGCGCCAATTTTCCGTCTTGTTTCCTGAAACATAAGTTCGGTGGAATGTATCTTCTGATTTTTTTTCTGTGAATGTTCTGTAGAAATTCCTTGTGTTGTGGTGTCTAAAGTTTTCTTCAATTGAGTCCAGTTGTTCTTTCAGGTGCTTCCTTCTTTCTTGCCTGATGGTTTTGGATACTTGTTTTCTGGTCTTATAGAATTCTCGTTGAATTTTCTGGGATTTTCTACTGTTGTATTTCTGAAATGCAGATATTCTTATCTCTAGGGCTTGGTTGCATGTTGAGTTCCACCAGGGGTGTTTTGTACTCCTTTTTAAGCGGCACCATTTCGCGTGCCTTCTGTATGATTTTGGTGTGGAATCGTTCCCATGTTTTCACTGGTTGATTTTCCCATGCTTATTATTATTATTATTATTATTATTATTATTATTATTTATCTATTTACCCTCAAGGGTCGGTTTTCCCTCGGACTCAGCGAGGGATCCCACCTCTATCGCCTCAAGGGCACTGTCCTGGAACTTCAGACTCTGGGTTGGGGATACAACTGGGAGTATGACCAGTACATCGCCCAAGCGGCCTCACCTGCTATGCAGAACAGGGGCCTTGCGGGGGGATGGGAAGACTGGAAGAGATGGACATGGAAAACGGAAGGAAGCGGCCGTGGCCTTAAATTAGGTACCATCCCGGCATTTTCCTGGAGGAGAAGTGGGAAACCACGGAAAACCACTTCCAGGATGGCTGAGGGGGGAATCGAACCCACCTCTACTCAGTTGACCTCCCGAGGCTGAGTGGACCCAGTTCCAGCCCTCGTACCACTTTTTAAATTTCGTGGCAGAGCCGGAAATGGAACCCAGGCTTCTGATTGTGGCAGCTAATCACACTAACCACGACACCACAGAGGCGGACATTATTATTATTATTATTATTATTATTATTATTATTATTATTATTATTATTATTATTATTATTATTATTATCATTATTAAGTACAGTCGTATGTAGCTTCGATGTTACTCACTGCGTATAACCTGCAATGCGGTATGAATGCCACAAATGGCTTCCTGTGCTACTTTTGGTTGATCATGCTCCATCCCTGTCGTCGCGCGAGGAAAGAGGAGTGCACGGAAGAGAGGGAGAGGGGTGAAGGGGTTGTAAATGTGAGAAAATTAGGGCTCACAGATGTAATGGCTGCCCCTATATCATATTAATTAAGAGATAACTTTTATAGCCTCCTAAACAATAGAGATAAACGCAGGGACCAGCTTAATTGGAGATGGGTATTATTCCCATTATCATAGAACGTCATCACAACACTGTGCTGCAGAAATATGAATGGAAGCGTCCTCCTTTTATTTTTTACCTCCAAAAAGAAAATACGAGCATGCAAGTCACAATTTTTACACTACTATAAAGGAACGAATTACTTGCTTTTTTATTACTGATCTGATAGTATGTATATAATAAGACTAGGAGATAATGCAGCCAATTTACGATTCATGTATTATATGCCCCTTGTTCGGTATGAAAAAGGCACTGAAGATATTTCAATACAAATGATTATTTAGCCCAAATGTGGAAAAGGACAACAGATTATTACTCTTATTATTACCAAGCGGAATGGCTGCGGGCGCTACCGCTCTACGGCTATGGAGAGACGCTTGGGTTTGGACCCCACCGTCGGCTGTTCTGAGAATGGTTTTCTGTTGTTTCCAAATTTCATTTCTAGGAAAATGCCGCACAGTTCACACTCATAGGGCACAGCCGATTTCTCCCATCTCCTTATCCGATTTCATTCACGATTTCACCTTCTTTAGCTCCTCTACTGAGGCTGGCGTCACGAACGGCCGTAAAAATATGGCAAATAAATTCATCTCACCTCATCGCCCACCTCCTATCAGGAAATGCGACTAAGGAGTAAGACATGCATACATAGGACTTAAAAACATACATACATACATACATACATACATACATACATACATACATACATACATACATACATACATACATACATACATACATACATACTGTAACCGGCAACGACATGCAAGGTGTCGGGTGCTATACCTATATTATTATTATTATTATGATTATTATTATTATTGGCTGGAGTTGACAAGAAATCTATATCAGGTAGCAAATACGAAGTTGCAACGTATAGAGCCATACACATGCAGTAGTTATGTAGTGTAATTCACCCACGATCGTTAACACATGTTGGCCTGCTAAGTAAAATTGATTAAAGTGTAGACGAGTCAATGCACTTACAATCAATGGTATTCTGTAATAAGGAAGTGAGCTATCAGATGAAATTTCTTACATAGCTCTGTTTTCGGATCTATTTTTTGCACGAAGATTTTTGGGGCAGAATCAAGTTATCTTAATGATAAACTGAAAGAAGGCATACATTTGGAAGTATAAACAGGTGGAAGCAGTGGAATAGAGGTATGGGCTTACCGTAAGCCGACGTCAAGGTAATAATTAAGAACGTCAGTCTCTGTGGTATAGTGGTTAGCGTGATTAGCTGCCACCTCCACAGGACCGGGTTCGATTTCCGGCTCTGCTACAAAATTATAGCAAAAAAGTGGTACGAGGAATGGAATGGGGTCCACGGCCGGTTCCTTCCCTCCTCCTTATCTATCCCTTCAAATCTTCCCATCCCCCACAAGGCCCCTGTTCAGCATAGCAGGTGAGACCGCCAGGGCGAGGTACTGATCGTCCTTTCCGGTTGTATCATTTCATCCTCATCACGACGCGCAAGTCGCTTACAGGAGTCAAATAGAAAGAGCTGCGCCTGGCGAGCCGAACCCGTCCTGGGATATCCCGGCGCTAAAAGCCATACGACATTTCATTTACCGACCAAATCTTGTCCTTGAGGCGGTGGTGGTGGAATGGCTAGCTGAGTCGGAGGGGAAAGCCAACCCTGATCGATAAACGACCCAAGAAAGAAAAAAGAAAGAAAAAATAATTCACAGAAAGGAAGATACTTTTTCTAAAGAAAATAAATTTAAATTTAAGACCAAGCACAGACATGGCAGTCTATGGATTTCTCCGTCTTCACTAACTGACCAAATTCAGTCGAAAGTCATTAGATCGACAACCTCATATGATATAGTACGTTCTCTTGGTTGAAAATCGGGGCTTCAGAAGTTTTCTGAGACATTTAGGCATCTATTAAGGGTGGCTGCCAAGCTGAATTTTCTCTCAAAACAACAATCACCACCACATCACCAAAGGCATCCATTTGCCCACATTATCCGCTTCTAGATTTCGATTCAAGGCAGGCGAAACTATGTATAATTACGACCTTTCTCAGGAGTTTCCATTATTCCCCTCTATTTACAGCATGATTCCTCTAGTCTAAATCCCATGTTCCGTATGTCTTCACACCTAGGCTTAGGTCATACAATTTTCCTTATTCCTTCTAGTGTGACATAGCAGATCTCCTTAATCAACCTATTGTTCATGCACAGTAGGTGCCGGACCTGTTCCAGACTTTTTTTCATGTCTGGTTGATTAATATTCAATGTTGTATGACTTCTTCTTCTTCTTCTGCTTCTTATGCTTAATCTGGTTATCCTCCAGGGTCGGCTTTTCCCTCGGACTCGGCGAGGGATCCCACCTCTACCGCCTCAACGGCAGTGTCCTGGAGCTTCACACTCTGGGTCGGGGGACACAACTGGGGAGGACGACCAGTACCTCACTCTGGCGGCCTCACCTTCTATGCTGAACAGGAGCCTTGCCGGGGGATGGGAAGAGTTGAAAGGATAGACAAGGAAGAGGGAAGGAAGCGGTCGTGGCCTTGAATTAGGTACCATCCCGGCATTTGCCCTGAGGAGAAGTGGGAAACCACTGAAAACTACTTCCAGGATGGCTGAGGTGGGAATCGAACTCGCCTCTACACAGTTGACCTCCCGAGGGTGAGTGGACCCCGTTCCAACCCTCGTACCACTTTTCAAATTTCGTGGCAGAGCCGGGAATCGAACCCGGGTCTCCGGGGGTGGCATCTAATGACACTAACCACTACACCACTGAGGCGGACTATATTCTTCTTCACACCCCATGTTGTTCAACTGGCCTAATGTTTTCCTTTGAAATACGCCCAGGTATCTATCATGGGTTATTGACAATACCTATGTGTCACGATCATTGTGACAACACTAGTCTCTATAACTAAAATTTTATATAATATCACATTACGTTCTCTTGGTTGAAAGTTGGGACTTCATATGTTTTCTGAGACATACAGGCATCTGTTGAGTATGTTTGCCAAGTTGTATATTCAAAACAACAATTACCACCACCATCATCACCAAAGGAATCCATTTGCCCAGACTATCCATATCTAGACATCGGTATTGACATTCATTTTAAAGCAGATGAAACTATGTATAATTAGGACTAAACATCCCAAAACGAGTAATTTTCTCTGAATTATGTACGGGTCACCGCCGAATTGGAGGCCAGATAAACACAGCAACAAAGCTACCCTGAAGAAATGTAACAGTGATACTGAAAACTGGGAACCTTTGGCCTGGAGAAACACCGCTCATCAAGTAGTAACGGTTTTGGAAGAACAGAGACGTCGTATTGCGACGGAACAGCTCAATCCGAGAAAACATAGGGATGTCTTGAGGGGAAATTGTCAACTACCAGCAGGCTCCTCAACATATGTTTGTCACCACTGTTGTAGAGTATGTAACTCACAGATTGGACTTATCAGGCATCTGAAGGCACATCAATGGGAAGACTCGACCGCGGGTGTTTACCGATTATGATGATGACAACCGAGCAAATTGGCTACGCTCTCGGTATACGGTGGGTTCGAACTCCATTGTAGGTAGCCCTGAAGATGTTTTCCCGTGGTTTCTCATTTTTATACTATGCAAATTCTGGGGCTGTTCATTAATTTGGGCTACGTACACACATACATACACACACATATACACACACACACAAATCTGTTCAATCATGAATTTCCACACTCACTAATTTCTGCCCATTTATGAGCTCCTCACAGCGGGACTCCAGCTGTACAGTCTTTACCCGAAGGAAGCTATAATCCTGATTGACAGCTCCTTCGCTTGCGTCCACCAGTAGTCACCCCACTCCGCAGATGCGTGCTGACGGATAGGTTTGAACACAGGACTGCGATCCACACAACCCACGATGACTTTTCCTTGGTTCGAGGCCAGAGAAACTCCACAGTCACGTACTATCAACAACTAAACAAGAACAGTTCAACAGTGCTAAACATTAGGACAATACTCCTCACAACAGCGGCCATTAACACTGTTCCAATTACACTCATGATAGCTGCCCCGGTAGCTGACTGTAAGACAGTCCTCAGTCAACAGAAGTAGATACGCAATACTGCATCCCGTACCTGGCGATACCCTGACTCCAGTGGGACAAAGACAGTAGCCAACAGCCGTCTTCAGACCAGCTACCCACTCGACACTCCCTCGTAACAACCACTCCTCGTTCAGACTCCGATGGGACATTAACAACAGACAACACCTCTGTCACCTTCAGCCCAACCACCGAACCCCAACACACCGAGTCCATCTCCAATCCCTGAGTCTCATGCTGACTTCAACACGAAGTCCCACACTGAGTGACCGTCCACGGTCAGACTCCTTTTTATACCTCGGATGATGTGTACCGGAATATTCGCAATGTGGTTAGAGACGGAAAATTCTCGCTGCACCTCGCTGAAACGCACGGGGAATCCAGACGGAGAGAACAAAACACGGGAAGGCCAGCCACGCCATCCAGGCTGGCTGAGAGATCCCCCGTCATCTGACTCACAAGCCCCTTCCAGGAATTACCCAAATGTTCTACCACAAGGCTGGTACGAAACAGTACGTAACCGATAGTTTTTAGTCCATCAATGGATTGCACATAGGTGCAAAGCCGGTAAACCAGTTCCTTGGCAAAGCGATGGTTGTAAAATGAAGCAGTGAAGGAAGGTGGTGTGCATGGTGATCCATTTTCTAGTGCAAGCACAGAACTTGCCAACATCCACAGGGGGATTGTGATGCCCTGAATTTTGAGACGCTCGAACAACTGTGAATTTGAGGCCTCCATTAACATCGGACGCATTTATTAATTCAATTGATGAAACGATACGGGATAACAGTTATTTTTTCTCAAACCTATGGCTATTGCAGACGAGAACACAATTCTGCTGACACATGATACAATTTTATTTATTTATTTATTTTTTTTTTTTTGCTATTTGCTTTACGTCACACCGACACAGATAGGTCTTATGGCGACGATGGGATAGGAAAAGCCTAGGAAGTGGAAGGAAGCGGCCGTGGCCTTAATTAAGGTACAGCCTCGGCATTTGCCTGGTGTGAAAATGGGAAACCACGGAAAGCCATGTTCAGGGCTGCCGACACTGGGGCTCGAACCCACTATCTCCCGATTACTGGATATTGGCCGCACTTAAGCGACTGAAGCTATCGAGCTCGGTATGAAACAGTTTAGCATATAACTTAATAATCACATTTTCAGAGAGTTTTCAATGACAGGAATCACAACTAAGAAGTGTCAGTCTTCTTGACTGACGATGTTCAGTATGCCGAAGCGGTGTAACGGCATTCGTGATTTTTCGCGAGAAAGAAACGATTTACGCTCATGATAGTTTTCCAGATCGAAAGTGTTACCGAGTTTTCGTGGATCACAGAGGTGAAGGAAGGTGCTGGAGGGATTGGGTCTATCTACGATAGTCAAAGATTAATAGAAAACTTTAAAATAAAGGTTACATTTCATTTCAGATCTTAAATCTTAACGAAAATCTTCACTTGGTGAAAGAACAAGATTTCAGGTATAGAGCAATTTTGGTACAAAACAGAAAAAAACAAGAATTGGTAATTTACTATTTTGAGCTTCAAGCTCATCATTTACAAAGGTCCCAAAATCGCTAATTTTGCGTTTAGTTAGATAGGCAAGGAGAGTTATCTCCCGAAACAATTCTCAAGAGCACTTTGCTCCAACGATTACAATTTACGGCCTTCCAAAGGTACCACTAAATATTACACAAAAATCTATTACATTACTGTTTATTTATTCATTTATTGCCCACCCTAGTATCCACCATCGGCTTACAGGCAATAAATACTACAAAATATACAGAAACAAAGAAACAAAACTTTAGACAAACAATCTCTAATCTACGCCCCTTAAACTACTAACTACATACCCTTCTAATTTAGTGGCGTCACCCAGGCGGATAACCATACCATGGGCAACGCCACCCTACACTACTCTAATTTGGTGGCGCAGCAGAGGCGGAAAGCCGGACCATAAGCTGCCCACCCTTCGCTAAATCTAAAGTTATACTACATTATTACATTACTGGAAAAGAGCTTACATGCTCTACAACTTCTACCAAGGAGACAGCGCTCTCGAACTCTTACGGCCTACTCAAGGCAACCATTAACTTTTACATTTGCACAATACCTTACAATTTCTGCCCTTTCTAGGCACAACCTACATTTCAGAATACCATATTAATTACCTTTTAGTTTACACATGGGGTATCTAGTACCCATACTAGCGGGCCTTCGTGAAAAAATAGTGGCCCAAACACAAAAATGTATGTAGGCGTACATTTGCGTTCCTCAAAAACCCTACTTAGGCTTGTGGCCCGATGTTGCAGAGGCTAACCCTAAGCTACTCAGGTGACTAGATGGACAAATTAATTTATCATTTGCAAAAGAAAAGCAGTTACAAAATCGTAGTCACCTCAAGATTAATTGAAGGGGAACTCGAGAGGGTAACGCACTTTCTATCCCCGGTTTACAGTTTATGTCCTTAAGAATTACATGCAGTTTTACATGAGAAGGAAGAGAGTTTAGATTTAGGAAATTAACTGTTACATAGTTAAAGATGGGAATCTTCCCCTCGAGTTCAGTTTGTGGAGATAACTATTGAGATAGAAAACTGGTGGCCATTACATGGGCTGATGTTCTGCCTGCCGAAGAATGAGGACCCTCGCCTTCTCTCTTAGCACGCACACTCAGTAAGTAGGACAAGTTAACTCGAAAAAGCGACAGCTTTTATACCCGAGAAGAAGCTTCGAGAAGGCTCTGGACTAAACCCGGACACACCCTCTCATTTTATTGGAGAGTCGAAAAGTTACAAGAAGCCTATGATTGGCTGAAAAATAAATACCCAAAATTTCTGATTGGTCAGAAAACAACGCTGGCGGGATGAGAAGGAAGTGTTGCAAACCTAGAAGTATCAAAAATATGGAAGGTCAATTCAGTTCGGAAAACCTATCAAAACAAACTTCTTTAAATTCCTAGTTATTCCACTTTGCACCAGAGTAGATGACATCAGTTCTTTAATAGGGGTATCTATGAAGAAAAGTCCAAATTTCTTGAAATAGTTGCTACAACCAGTGATACACCAAAACAAAACAAAGAATTCCAGTCAGTTTAGGAAACTTTAAAATAATATATTACTCCATCATTTAGTAGTGACATCTTTTGATCAACGTCCCAACTTCTTGCACTAGACGTTTCAATTTTTATGTGATACATAGCGTTCTTCAAGGCGCTTCATTTAAATGCACGGGGATGAGGTGTACCTCCTGGTACAGAAAGAGTGACTTCTTTTTGCGTATAATGGACGTCGTAAGTAAAAATGACATTTTTAATTTGTGCCACTATTCTTGTGGGGGATGCGACATTAGTACGGAGGAAGGGTCAGTGGCGTACGTAAAAATTCATCGAGAGGAGGAGTTCACTTTTAAGATTGGTTATTCAAACGCAATTTACTGGTATTTTAATTTTTATTGCTTTTTGTTCATTCAGGCCGCCTGAGAGCTGTCTTTGTCGATGTTTGCCGCTTCTGGTCTTCTTGATGGTGGGTTTGGCTGCTGTTTTCGTCTTAGTATCTTGAATTTTTCTGTTGGCCCATTAATGCATCGTTTTCTTGCTGAATTCTTTTTTAAGTTCCCCGGACCATTTCGTGCTCTCATTGTTGTTTGCTTCTGTAAGTGATGTTATGAAGGGCTTGGTTCTGAAGGTTGAACTGTAGTTACTTCTGTTAGTTATTATGGCACGATTAATATTTAAGTTCTCCGTGATCTCTACCAGTGAATGATCCACAGGGATCCAGCTTTACACTTGCTGGCTACTTTGAAGTGTGACTACATATGGAGTAGTCAAGGACATCCAGGAAAAAAGGTGGAATGAAGCTTACGAATTCGCCGATGCAAGTAACGGCATACGAATTGTAAAACTAGAAATTAAACACCCTATCCCGTCTCAGATTTTGCTGAATTATTGTAGAATTTTACTCTCGTACGAAGGACAATCAAAATCATGTTTCTATTGCAAAGAAAAATACACGTTCAAATAAATTTTCCCAGTAGGAAAGCCCGTCACGCGCTGAGTAGAAAACAAACATACAGCTCCGCAGTGGCCGAATCTGATGGGAGCAGTACACTAAGCAAAGCAACAGATGCACAAATTGGAACGCTCTCGCCTGAGTTTTACTCACACTCCGCATAAACAACAACACGCCATTCAAGAAACCTCCCAACCAGCTCACAGCATAGAGAACACATATTTACCTTGTAGTACGGAAGAAGCAATCACGACACTTTGTAGTGACAACTTTGAAAAGGGGGGAACAATTTAGACACCACAGAAGACTGTAGATCAGGCAGCATCCAAAGAGAACACAGTTAGAATGAAACATATAGTAAATACACCAATGACACGAAAAATATGGTCTGAGGATATAGAAATTCAGGAAGACACCCATACAGCAAGAGGAGACACTCAGTTAACAAAACAGAATACACACTCAGATTTCAAAAACCATCCAGTCACAGACAACAAATAAATGAAGTCTGCTTCTTTGCGCAGTGAAGAAATGGAGTTTACACCAGATTCAGAAAATTCTCCCATTCCTGGACCTGTAACGGATCCTAGCACAACAACAGGATCGAGTGTTAGTGAAAGTGCAGTGACCTAGCTAGCAGGTAACAAGACTACCCCGAATACGACAGGCAGTAACAAGGACTCTAACAACTTACAGATGAAAATTGGCAAACACGTTGCACGTGGCGAATCAAATCCGTACAGTACCCAAAAGCGCAGTACTCACGCAGTCGGCTTAAAGAACAGAAAGTGAATGCCAGTATATGAGTGAAAGTGTATTAACCATATCAGCTTAATCAAATCCTCCTACCAGGATGAGTTTTACTATAATTAATTTGATTCTCCCCTTGTTTCTGCAGATGACTCTACTATGTTGTGACACCACCTTGAATGTTGACGGCGTCAAAAGTCTGATCACGCGAGCTCTCCTCCAGGATTTTCTCAGGGTTCATGACGTAGATATCCTACTTCGTCAAGAAGTTAATGATCAAAACTTAGACTGGTTGTCGGGATACGCATATATAAAGTAAATGTTGGTCCATCACTTCGAGGTTCGTCTAAAATGTATAGAGCAGGACTGACTATTTCTGAAGCGGAGTTTCATCCCAATCGCAGAATTATTGCTGTGAAATGTGAGTACACTCTTTTTATTAATGTTTATGCTCCGTCAGGTTCCCAGGAGCGTCTTGACAGAGACGGAATATTTCACGTCCGGAATTATTATTTTATTATTATTTTATTTATTATTATTATTTTATTATTATTATTATTTTTATTATTATTATTATTATTATTGTTATTATTTTATTTTATTATTATTTTATTATTTATTTTATTATTATTTTATTTTAATTCCCAAAACCACAAGACCTCTAGGAATGGAAGACTTCAGGCCGATCACTTTGTTAAATACAGATTACAAGATATTCACTAAAATAATAGCATCTCGAACAAAAGTGCAGTTGTAACAGATCATCGGACAATGGCAATAGTGTGGGACATCAGATCAAAATATTATCTCCAATCTGTTAGTGCCGAGAAATAAAATTGTGTTAAACGACAAAGCCTCGTCGAACCTTCCTTCCACGACACTTGTCAGTTTGAACTTCCATAAGACCTTCGACTGAATAAAACATCCGTATCTATGGTCCACAATGCAAACTTTCGCCTTTCCATCTAAATTGATTGAGTGCATTAAAGGACTGCATTGAATAGCCACCTCAAGAATAATTATAAATGGAAATCTAACTGTGAAAATACCTATACGGAAATCAGTTCGTCAAGGATGTCCCCACTCTATGATTCTGTTCATCGTAGCGCTAGAACCATTTCTTCACCGAATAAATCAGTATATAACTGGCCTGACACTCAGTGTACAAGTGACAGTACGGGCATATGCTGACGAAGTTTGTACTATCCTAACAGAACCATCCGACGAAATACAATCCACGAATTTGAGGAAAATTTAGGATTGAAGGTAAGTAAGAAAAAGTCCGGAATGCTGCTTCTTGGCCGACATCAATTATCTGCGTCTAATAGTTCACTGCCTATTGTAACTAAGTTGAAGATATTAGGAATTGTTTTCCAACAACATTTTAAAGATTTGCTAACCGAGAATTGGACGTCGATAACTAATAAAGTCAGAAACACCTTAATGTAGAATCACACTAGGTCTCTGAATTTCATCCAGAAAGTATGGCTTATTAATGTGTTTGCTTTATCCAAAATATGGTACTTTTCCCAACTTCTACCGGCAAAAAAAAAATAACACAGCGTATAGAACTTTGCATAGGCCACTGTCTTTTGAGAGGTTCTCTGTAACGGGTGAGACGTGATCAGCTGTACTTGTTGACTGCACTTGGAGGACTAAACATAATTTGTGTAGACCTCAAATATATGTCTCTACTGGGAAGGACGATACTTAAATCACTATCAGGGTTGCAAACTCGAACAAAATTAACATGTCTTCAACCTCCTGAGCCTGATGTAAGAGGTGTTCGACATAGCCACATACATCCTGCTATCCAAACCAACATTGGTAAACTTGACAGTCTCCCGCAGGACCGAAAAGAAAGAAAAGAATTTCACTCGACGAAAGAATGTCTACACTTACCTGCTGAAAGCATTACGGAGACCAGTACCAGTACAAAAATTCCCTCAAAGAAAATGGAAAATGATGTAGACAAATGCTAACAACAAGCAACTACCAACACAGTGGAGGTCATTAGTCTACTCGGTAATTAACAACATCATTCCAACAGCCACCAAGCGCTTTCGTCACAACGTGCGGACATTGCGGCGAGCTCGATACCACAGTACACCGAGTAACATATTGTCGGGAAGCGCGAACTGTCTGGACATGGACTGTCAATAGAGTGCGAAAAATACAAGGAGGTCTGTCTGCATTACCCAATGAACAGTTAATGATTGGAGAATTTCAACTGGCGGAAGAATCAAAGGTGAATGCTGAAACTTGGATGATAGCGGCGGCAGTGCATTGGAATTTGACATCATACGATAGGAGTCTATGGACTTTATCAGCTAAATCAAGACTGCTCGTTGAGAAATGGTAACAAACCGCAATGTAGAGAAACTGCGAAATATTTATTTCTATTTTAAATGTGTTTATTTAATTTAATGTATTATATACGGTGATGTAATGAGAATTGACAACAATGAGATGGATTTGTATTTTTTCAAAAGAGTGTTATTCTAATTCTTGTATTTCTTTTTTTGAATTATAAAGCACAGTTTGTATTTTCTATTGGTCTCAACACTCTTATATAATTATACAGGTGTGCTTATGGTTTTCAGGTCACTACATTTCTTTAAAATGTCATATTGGTTTTTCACTTTAATTGAATGAAATGAAATGAAATATGATTTGTAATTTGTAATTTTGTAATTTTGGAAATGTGAATAAAATTACAATAAAATATTCGATTAATAATGTTTTCATAAGAGCCTACGTGGCTCATGCGGCAGCACTCCGGTCTCTCACCGCTGGATACCGTATTTCAAATCCCGGTCACTCCATGTGAGATTTGTGCTGGACAAAGTGGAGGCGGGACAGATTTTTCTCCGGGTACTCTGATTTTCCCTGTCATCGTTCATTCAAGCAACACTCTCCACCATAATTTCATCTGTCAGTCATTAATCATTGCCCCAGAGGAGTGCGACAGGCCTCAGCAACCTACACAATTCCTATCCACGCCGCAAGTTGGGGGCTTCATTCATTCCATCCCTGACCCGGTCATTGACTGGAAAACAGGTTGTAGGTTTTCAATATTTTCATCATAGTCGGAGTGGGTCAGACGGTAGAAACCTTGGCTTTTTCGGCGCAAGTTGACAGGTACAGTCTTGGCCCAGTCCGCTAGTATTTGAAGGTGGTCAAATATGTCAGCCTCGTAAATTTTACTGCGGGGCACACATTCAGCACCTCTTCGAAAACCGTAAAAGTAGTTAGGGGACGTAAAAACATTATTATTAAGCTCATGAAAGAATTATCTCGTGGAAATTCTTTTCAGTATAATGTGTGATTTATTAGAATCATAACCGTTGTTACATAATGGAATAACGGGACATGCTTCTTCAAAGTATATTAGGTATCTTCAGAAGTGTTGTCTTAATACTTAAATTAAAATGGTTAATTAGTCCTCAGGCTGAGCCTCCATCACTGTTGGCAGTGAGATCTAACAAAAACTCATTGAACTCTACCAAGTCAACAAAGTTTAATGTAACTTCACAAGATGTCATCACTGTTGTTTCTTAGTGCCACCTAGTGGATTTTACTGTTATTATCCTGATTGAAAATGTTCATGTTTTGGGGTTCGATAACCTGAACGCCTTCAACTGTTTTTCAGTTGTCAACCAATCAGATTACTGCCATATTCTACCAATCAGACTGCCTAATTATGCCATGCTCTAGAACCATCGGCCAGACCGATGTATGTAGCTGTGAGTTTGAAGTGTCAATCTTCATCAGGAAGTTGAAAGTGCTATGCTAATTGAGGAGGTCTCCTTCTGGGGACCAGACGATGAGGTTGGGGCTAGCTTCGGCGTAAGGTGACAACATAAGGTAAAGCAGAACTATCATCTAACTATGTGACTTGTCTACATGTGGCAAAGGGAAGTTTCCAGCTTTCCCTTTTAGCATGTAACTGTTAGGTCGATCTGTGTTTTCTCTCATTTTAACGTATGGTTTCTCTTCTTCATGTTTGGACTTAAAATGTACGCAGTCTACGGGCACAATGTAAAACTCCCTCGGGGACTACGTAAAATATAAGGATGCACGATTGTGTACCCTCATTTCTCTTATTCACTTTGTTTTCTGGTGACTTCTTATTCTAATTTTTTCTACCTTCTTTGCGGAGTTATACTTTTCTTATCTTAGTCAACAAGTAACATGGCTTATCCTTTGTGTTATCGGGCCATAAGCTCTATTAGGTTCTACAAATAATCTTGCTCTGGAAGCTTCGGCTTCCACCTTTCTGAACAAAGTAAGGTTTAATATACCTTCTGCTGGAGGACTTCTATTGTAAAGGATAGTACTTCACTTTTAAAGCTAATGGTTCAGCTTTCATTTAATTTTGTTCTCGGTATTTCTATTATCCTTTGTTTTCCTTTTCTTGGCGGTGTAGTATGAGCTTCGCATCCTATATTTTCTGAATATTTCGATCCGCTTTTCGGATGTGGCTCCCCTGTGAAATAAGGGTAGCGAGTGTGAAAGCTGTTTGAACTTTTAAGAGCAGAATGTGCAATTCTACTAAATGTAACTATAAGTGTCTTGACATGAAGTCAATTACGTAAATTCATTTAGATAATGTGAGTTAGAGGCCCATGAGGGAATTGTAAACAGTAAATCGTAAATTGTGGTTAAAGGTTCAAGACCCTTCTGATATGTAACTTTGAATTTGAGGATTCTATTCCCCTCGCAGTAACTTTGTTCTGGAAGCTGCGGCTTCTACCTTTCTGAACAAAGTAAGGTTTAATGTACCTTCTGCTGGAAGACTTCTATTGTAAAGGCTAGTACCTCACTATTAATTCCTATGATTTGTAAATTTATAAGACTTCTTGTTCTAGTTTCGACTCTACAAAAATGGGAGACCTTTCTACCCAGTTGTGAATTTACTAAGATTCTAAGCTTATCTATTATTTTCCTGTTGTTTAATCTCATCTCTATCGTTGTTGTTTTCTGATTTTCTAAGGAAATAAATAAATATAATTGGTAAAAAAACTTGTCAAATTTTAACCTTTGGTCCATACTTTGTCCAGTCTCACACGCTTCTTCGTCTCTCTGGAACACGGAAATCCGCGGAACAATTATTATTATTATTATTATTATTATTATTATTATTATTATTATTATTATTATTATTATTATTATTATTATTATTATTATTAATGTTCAGCTGGGATGCATGAGGACTACGGTGGTTTAGCTGTATTGTTTTTGTTGTTGTTGCTGCTTCTGATGTTCTTGATAGTGGGTTTGGCTGCTGGTTTTTTCTTGGTACTCTGAACATTTCTTCATTTTCTTTCTGAACTCTTATTTTGCGTTCCTAGTACCATTTCCTGGTCTCATTGTGGTTTTTTCTCCAAGCCAGGTTAGGAATGGTTTGGTTTTAATAATTGAACGGAAGTTACTTATATTAATTACTAGCAAATGTACCCGTGCTTCGCTACGGTATGCTACATTGTATAAGGATTTCTCCGTAAATTACTGTAAAGGCAGTGAGTAAGATTATATTATATGTCTCTTAGCGCTATCCGAGAAACAAAACAGGGAGGACGCCATACGTTGTTTCTGATGTAAGGTTGTCATTGGGGGAGTTTTGAGGATAATGGCAGGCCACATTTCCTACTGCCAATCATGACTGAGGCTCACTTGGCAACTGCCATCAACAAATGAGATGGAGAGTTTTCATGATAAATACAGGTAACTTTTCCTAATAGACAGTCACAATCGAGTTGGAGAGATTTGATTATAATCGTGAAATGGAGCGCTATCTAACGTACCAACAAACCACACACGACAATAAGTCATAGGACCAAAGTTGTAGATCTCTCCAAATTGAACGGTGATTGTGCTATGTGTTTTGTGATACGACTTACTGTTTAGCCATCAACTATCGTGAAACGAAGGTCTTCACCGTCATATTTAGATATTTTACGGGGTTAAAGGTACATTTGAACAGCTTGGGATTTTTCCACAAAGAAAAGAGTGTCCAGGTTTCGCGATTAGCAGTCGCGTACATACGGAGTGATTAAGGAAGAAAATAATACAGTTAAGAAAGTCGAAATTAATAGAAAATAGGATAATAACTGAGGACAGCGGGATAAGACAAATATGTAAATACTAAGTGCATGTATTGGAAAATGAAATTTCCCTGAAAAGAATGTGATGGTATGAGTTACGGATATAAGAAAGCGGTAACAGAGAAGAAATTTAGGCCCAGGGATTTTTAGGTAAACAAATCATAAGATGAATTAGAGTGTTATTACTTAAGCCTAAAGAGGCAATGCAGAGGCAATAGTCGGTCTCTCGGTCACTCAATCTACAACAAGAGACTCGCAGAAAATGGTAATTTTCTCCGCCATTTGAAGAGTAAGCGAAATTATGAACATAACAAAAGTTGTTTATAATGATGGGACGTTTCACATATAGTCCTGGATTTTAGAGAGTATAAGAGAAAATGGAAGTAATCTGTTCCGGTTTTCCGATAAAACCCCGCCTATTCAGGGATTTTTAAATTATATGCATATCATAGCCTTCCCCGGGACGAGTATACTCTAAATATGAAGTTTGGTCGAGATCTATCGAACCGTTTCACCCTGATGGTGGAACAATCAGACACGAAAAATAAAAACCACGGATACGGTCTTAAGTTAACCTAAAACGGATAAATGTCTTAAAAATTGGCAAAACAAAAACGAAATTCCAGACAACGATACCCTACAACTTTATTTATATAGATTAGGGCATGAATAATATTAAGTTCTCCGAGATCCTTCCATACCTGCCAGTGGCTTTACTCTTGCTGATTACTTTGAAAATCTTATAGGGCAGCCTGTGAGACTTCATTCATTGCAGATATCAGTAGAAAGCCAGCCGTCATTTTTGGACGACACCTGTGCCCGTTTCTTCTTATTATTTTTTCCTCTTATTGTTATTATTTTAGGTTTAAATTATAAAAGAGAAGATCGAAGGCTATTAGGGGAAGGGGATAGTCAGTTTAGCCAGAGAATGTTCGAGATCAATGAACAGCCTATGGTTGACGCTACCAGTCAAAGTTTGCTCAGCACTGGTCTGTAGTTTGGAATCTATTGTGTACAATGTATAGAAGTACGTTCATTTCTGTGATAATCACCAGTTAGCAGGATTGAGATACGTTCCTCCACTTCTCGCAATAACTTCTTGCGGTCTGTGAGAGAGCTATCCGACGCGGCGGGTCGATGCTCGCGTTGCCATGACGTTGTCCCATTGATATTCAAAGCTCGTGATATGTGGTCTGTTATCCTAATTACTGGCCAACCAACAAAACATCCACTAGCACAGAGTTAATTAAATCTACGGCGGTCAATTCATTCCATGCGCATCAGGCGTGTCAAATCAGCGAGCGGGCACCCCCACCCCGGCACGTGACGCGTCGGCATTCGCAATGGAGCCGCCTTGACATCAGCGTAGCTATTTCCACCTTATTGCTACTCCTAGAAAGAAAAGTAACGTATTCTTCATAATACGAAATTTTCTCTGATGAAACTAAACGAACGTGATGGTCATTCGGTAAACTTTATGGCATGAGCAAATATTTTCTCGAGCGCCTATGTCTTTATTGGCTACCCTTACTTTAAGACATGATACATTTTCTTTTAAAGAGGAAAACAATGGGACTATGTCTCTGATCATACCAATTAGACCGGGCGAGTTGGCTGTGCGGTTAGGAGCGCGCAGCTGTGAGCTTGCGTCCGGGAGATAGTGGGTTCGAATCTCACTGTCAACAATCCTGAAGATAGTTTTCCGTAGTTTGCCATTTTGACACCAGACAAATGCTGGGGCTCTACCTTAATTAAGGCCATAGCCACGTCCCTCCAACTCCAAGCTCTTTCCTATCCCATCGTCGCCATAAGAATTATCTGTGTCGGTGCGACGTAAAGCCACTAGCAAAAAACAAAAGTATACCAATTGGGAAGAAGGGGAGGGTTTCTGATACTTCAAAAAATAGGGGTATTGTGTAAAGAAAAGCCGAGGAAGATGAGATTTTGTCTTCCTTTTATAATTTGCTTTACGTTGAACCGACGGCATAGGAAAGGGCTTGCAGTTGTAATGAAGCCTCTATGGCCTTGATTAAGGTACAGTACCAGCATTTGTCTGGTGTGAAAATGGGAAACAACGGAAGAACATCTTCGGGGCTGCCGACAGTGGGTTTCGAAAGCACTATCTCCTGAGTGCAAGCTGCCAGCTACGTGACCCATACCGCGAAGCCACTCACTCAATAGATGTGAATATAAAGAACTCAGGAGCCTTCGAAATCGTGATACCATCGAAAAAGGACTAAACTTGGCTGAGGGAGGTTGGACGTGAAATAATATAATAATAATAATAATAATAATAATAATAATAATAATAATAATAATAATAATAATAATAATAATAATAATAATAAAAGGCAGATCCTCTTGAGAGGGTGAGTGGCGTTTGGCGTGGATAAGTAATTGCCTGTTAGTGTCGTAGGAGATGGTGTTGTATGTGAGTTCCAGAAATGCTGGAAACAGTACAATTACCCAGTCCGCGAGCCATGAGAATTAACTGTTTAAGATTAAAGTTCCTCAACTTGGCCGAGAATCGAACTCGGGCCCCGAGAACCAACGGCCAAGACGGCTGGACATGGAAATGATAAAATAATGAAATCAGGTAGAACCAAGTGGAAGCATTGCTAGATATAGTTGGGGTCGCATAGCGTCTATTCCACGCTCATAATTTGTGTACTCCTGGCGGTTTGCTTTCAGGGAGCTGAATTTTTGAAGGGAAAAATTTGCCGCATATTCCTTTGGTTGTGTGTTTCTGGAGAAATGAAATTCTGCTGTATACGTTAAAAACTAGATCACTGATCTTGCGGGTTGGACACCACGAGACTATACGGTGTCTACTTTGTGTTGTGAGCCAGTGCAGTGTTAATAGGTTAATCGTTTTTCAGTTTTCTTTCACATCATATTTTCGTTTGTGTGTGATAGTGATTTATATCGTCGCTACCGGGACAAAACCTCCTATGTGAAGTATTTTGGCTTAGAACTTTGTCCGGTAAGGTTCTGTCGTCTAAGGTGTAATATTGTGTGAATATTGTCAAGGTATTCTCGCTCTTCATAATGTATGTGCTGCGGGTCAGTATATCTCCAAGAATATTATCACATAGGAGGTTTTGTCCCGGCAACGACAATATTCTCTAATGATTTGTTACACGCTGGATTTCTTTCAGTATAACTTATCGCAATGCTACAAAAATAGGTTCTAGGAGTGAGAAAGATAGTCCAGATGACTTTGTGTTTCACTATAGGAAAACGTTTCAACGACCTTGACAGGTTTAAACTGATAATTTTAGGTCAACCGTCAAATTTCTGAACCAAACGGGTGGATTAACCTGGTTTCTTAATCTCCCATGTCTATAGATATATTTTAGAAATTCCAATAGGAGTTAAGTAATTGGTACCGATGGTATGTTATCAACAAATGACGTCATCCAATATAAACGTCAAGAAATATACTTCCTCAGAAGCTATATGATGAGCAGTAAATGTTGTAGTACCATTTGTCACGAACTGACGGAGAAAGGTTTACTTTTCACTGTAACTTTCTCATGTGTAGCCAGGAAAATAAAAACCGACCAGTCAGTGGGAAGATTCATGAATACCAGATGGCCCTCCAAACCTGTATTTTCTACTTATAAGTGTACCACATGCACTAATGATGAATGGGATCCCTAATAACTGGTTTACAGAGGAACACTAGAGCGTGCTATATTTCTGATGTGAAACAAATAGCAGTTATTTTATTAAACATGTTCTGTAAATACGCATTTATAAATACGCCGAAAATGTAGAAAATAAAGTTTAATATCTTATTAACTTAGACACATACGGACATTACACTCTACCAAAGAGTTGCTTGTATGTGTCTTGAACGATCCATTAGCTCTTAATTGCAACTCTGTTTGGCGAAATAGTATATGGAAGGCAAGCGGCTATCTGGAAACACGAGCGCACACCGCCTACGAGCTTCGGCTACATTCCGACCAGATTCTCCATAGATTAAAATTATATATGTGTACTCGTCGATGATGTACACACCAGCCAATTTTCGATATTTTGGCAGCAACTGTGGTGCTACTGTACCAAATACCAGTCTAGTACTGTGCTATCGAAAGCGAGGCTTACTAAAGCAAGGGAGTGCATTAGACGGGTAGCGCTGAGGAACATGCCAGTGAGCGACAGTTCAACTGTTATCTATTCGTATTCTGACTTCACCTACCTGCAGGCAGTAATACCCGGGACACTTGTAAGTAGAAAGTACGGCGCTGGCAGGCCAGTTGGTAAATGATTTGAAGCATGTACTGAGTCGTCCATTTCAGTATCATGTACAGACAGATTGAATCTGCCTCCTTACCTTGGCTTGCTTCTTCCATGCGATGCATATTATTGGATACGTTAGGTTATTGAGGTTATGTTATTGGAAGTGACAGTGACCTTTTACAGCATCTATTGAAGATGAAGAGGAATTATTATTTTTGGCAAAAAGGAAACTTGTTTAGGTAAATAATTAAGCAATTAATTAACTTATTTATTGCGTTACTCCAGTTGCATTGGGGAAGAGGGCATTCCTCCATACCAATTCATAAAATGATGCGAGAAAGCCTTCCAGCATCGCTCATTCACGTATCGCCGGGATGAGTGGCCAGACGGTTGAGGCGCTGGCCTTCTGACTCCAAATTAGCAGGTTTGATCCTGGCTCAGTCCGGTGGTATTTGAAGGTGCTCAAATACGTCAGCCTCATGTCGGTAGAATTACTGGCACGTAAAATAACTCATGTGGGATTAAAATTCGGCACCTCGGCGTCTCCGGAAACCGTAAAAAGTAGTTAGTGGGACGTAAAGCAAATAGCATTATTCATTCAGGTATCAGTCCCAAGACCGGTACTAAGTCAGTGCATGTGGATAGAGGGAAACGGATAATGAATTGCGTGTTGGAAAGAACATATTATTGTAATGTCTGGCAATATCTTGACAGCAGACAGACCAATGTCGTAAAGGGCAATTCACAATCTTTGCTCAACATCTTACACCAACGTTTGTGCTAATCCTCACTCACAAGGCACAATCAATCAATGTTAAGAAAACATGAAACCGATTTATACACCATCCGAAAGAGCACACTGAAATTGTAGAACCCTGGAACATTGCATCTTTTCGTGCAGATATCTGCGAGTTACAGGGCGGTAAAGATATGCGGGTGGGGATTCATCAGTGTCCTATCAGAGTGACGTTCTTTCGAACTGCTGGCGCGATGTAAGAGGAAGCAGGAGAGAGAGAGAGTACTGTGAGTGCAGCAGTGAACGTGGCTTCATGAGTTACGTGCGGGTCCTTCCGAAGTAAACTTCTCTGATAAAAATTATCCTTCTTAACGTCCGGCTCCATGGCTAAATGGTTAGCATGCTCGCCTTTGGCCACAGGGGTCCCAGGTTCGATTCCCGGCAGGGTCGGGAATTTTAACCTTAATTGGTTAATTTCGCTCGCACGGGGGCTGGGTGTATGTGTCGTCTTCATCATCATTTCATTCTCATCACGACGCGCAGGTCGCCCACGGGAGTCAAATCAAAAGACCTGCATCTGGCGAGCCGAACACGACCTCGGACACTCCCGGCACTAAAAGCCATACGCCATTTCATTTTATCCTTCTTACCGTAGCTCTTACTTTTAAACAAAGAATATGAGACAATGCTTCAGTATTTAGTAGATATGTTGGAGTCTGAGACATTAAATATTAATGAATACGAGCCAGTATCTGAAACAGTGACCGCCATATAGACATGCGGACGAAAGTTCGTAATATTCGAGCGTTCTATATATTTCAGTGTGCTCTTTTGGACGGTGTAACATTGGTTTCAAGGTTTCTTAGCATTGATTGATGGTTCCTCGTCAGCTTACCAAAGTTTGAAACAAATTAATTAAATGATAATTAGAAATCGGGTTCCATGTGGCCCTTCACCACTGTGTTATATGATGTTTTAAAGTACGTTCTGTGAAGGAAGGTGTGTCAAAGCTCTTACTCATGAACCACTATTAAATAAAAGCATTTTATAGAAACAAGGGAAAACGCCTGTTGAAATCATACACTCCAATAGCTGTAATAGTAGAATATTAGAAATTGCGATACAAATATCGTAGTATTTTAATAAATTTATCTTATTAATTGTGTTCCCCTTCGTAGGACACTGTATAAATCATTTTGTTCATATTTATGAGTTTTAAGCAGAAATTGTAAGCTTTTCCGCTGGTCTCGCACAATGCAGCTGAAGCAATTATTTAACTCCTCCCAGACCAGCTCTTTTAACTCTGCCTATCTCACTGGCCAGTAATTTTCACTGCAATATTAGCGGACCCAGCGTAAAAGAGAAAACGATTGCGTCGAATGCATGCCGTGCCCTACACTGTTAAATCTTTATCAGGCAATAGAACTCGGTAAATGCTGCAGGGAATATCACGGCAACGTAGATTCAACAGAATAAAATCTCTCTTTGATTTCAATAGCCCTTACATTCATGCATTCGTATAGAAATACTGAGATCCAAGGACAATTTGGTATGGTTAAATTGATTTTATGAGTTAATCCAATCCTTACTTTAAACTACTAAATGTGTCGAACATTATACAGGTAAACATTCAATAAATCCAGCTACGGGAGGAGCTGGTAAAATTAGGTTGAGGAATCGACTTTCAGTTTAGTCGACATTTGCTAGCTTGTAGTTTTTATACGACTGTTGCCATATCGTGATTAAAGCTGTTTGTTGTCATTCAAGCGTTGAGAGGTACTTATGGTAATCGTCTGATTTTTACATAAAATACATAGTCTATTATACAGCAACGTGTCCCAAAAGATTGGGGAAAGGTAATAATAATACCACCCTTTAAGAAAGAGGACGAAAAAGAGTGTGATAACACTCTTATCACAAGTGGCAAAAATACTGGAACCAAATATTAGGTAGGAGAATAAGGAGAAAGGTAGAAGTAGAGTTACAAGAGGAACAGAACGGCTTTAGAAGCGGAGGATCTATAGTGGAACAAATCTTCACCATTAGGCAATTAGTGAAAAAGAACTGATAATATGGAAAGGAAATGGTCATGACATTCGTAGATCTAACAAAGGCATAGAATAGTGTTCCCAGGGAGAAGGTTTGGAAAACCATTGCCAAAAAGAGACTGGGTACACAAACTGTAGAAATTACGGTTTAAAAATGAAACTGGACTAAGGCAGGGGTGCGCGCTGTCTCGTCTTTTGCTTCTAATGGTTATAGACGAAATTGTAAAGGAGACAATGGAAGAAAATGTAGGAATAGGAAGATGAAGTTATAAATATTTGCAGACGGTATTGTGGTCTGGGGAATGAACAGCAAAGAAATACAAAAACAACTTGATGCACTGAACGAGAAAATTTAAAAGTATGATATGAAAATTACTGGAGGTAAAAGTAAGGCCATGGTGATAGAAAGAGGAGAAGGACAACGGAAAGACATTATGAAAATTGATGGTCAAAGCATTGAAACTGTTGACAGTTTTAAACACATAGGGAGTGAATTATTAAAGAAAACAATGCTGAACATGGAGATTAGCAAGAGGGTACAACAGAGCAATGTATTCTACCAGAATGCAAGAAACCTTGTCTGGAATAAGGAAGTGTAAATAGATAGTGTACAAAATGTATTACGTACACATATTGACCTATGCGGCTGATACCTGAACAATGCCAGGTAGGGAGGAGAGTAGAATTCAAGGCAGTGAAATAAATTACCTGAGAAGTATGATAGGAAAGACAAGGAAACAAGGAAAGACAGAGTGAGAAATGAAGATGTTATAAGGGAAGTAGGAATAGAAAACCTAAATGAGATAATGGATAAGAATAAACTAAGGTGGTTTGGACATGTAAAGATTTTTTTTTTTTTTTGCTTCACGTCGCACCGACACAGATAGGTCTTATGGCGACGATGGGATCGGAAAGGCCCAGGAGCTGGAAGAAAGCGGCCGTGGCCTTAATTAAGGTACATACCGGGCGAGTTGGCCGTGCTATTATGGGCGCGCAGCTGTGAGCTTGCATCCGGGAGATAGTGGGTTCGAGTCCCACTATTGACAGCCCTGAAGATGGTTTTCGTGGTTTTCCATTTTCACAGCAGACAAATGCTGTACCTCAATTAAGGCTACGGCCGCTTCCTTCCTACTCCTAGGCCTTTCCTATTCCATCGTCGCCATAAAACCTATCTTTGTCCATGCGACGTAAAGCCACTAGCAAAATGAAGGTACAGCCCCACCATTTGCCTGGTGTGAAAATGGGAAACCACAGAAATCATCTTCAGGGCTGCCGACAGTGGGATTCGAACCTACTATCTCTCGGTTGCAAGCTCACAGCCGCGTGCCCCTGACCGCATGGCCAACTCCCCCGGTCATGTAAAGAAAATGGAGAAGGAAAGTATACCAAAACAGATGATGGAGATGATGTTTGTGGAAAACAGAGCAAGAGGGATATCTAGAACAAGATGGAAGGATTCAATAAAGAGAAGTGCTAGAAGGAGAAAACTGGACTGGGACAAAACGATGGAGGGAGGAATGGAGGAAGGAGAGAGGAAGGGGGAGGAGTGCCATAAATGCCCCGACCCAGCAGGAGCTGGAAAAGGGTAAAGGATGATGATGATGATGATGAAGATGGAGGTGGTAGTGGTGGTGATGATGATGATGATACATATTATGCTAGCCTCGATGAAATGAAATGGCGTATGGCTTTGTGTGCCCGGAGTATCCGAGGACGTGTTCGGCTCGTAAGGTCTTTTTATTTGACTCCTGTAGGCGACCTGTCTATCGTGATGAGGATGAAATTATGTTAAAGACGACACATACACCCAGCCCACGTGCCAGCGGAATTAACCAATGATGGGTTCGAAGGAAATCGAACCCGGGACCTTTGTGACCAAAGGCCAGCACGATAACCATTTAGGCATGGAGCCGGACGCTAGCCTCGATGCTGTCAATGTACTCAATATTATTGCATGTATCGTGACACGGGTCAGAGAAGAATGTAGCTTCCACTGAAGTCTCAGTCTCATTTGTGGTTGTGATAATACGGAAGTTGATGAGGTGTGGGTGGCACCGGATAACGACATTCAGAGCACAAGTAGTGCATAGGATGCTGCGAAAAGTGTGTCATATTGGGTGAACCTGTACTACAGTTGCACTTTCTGCCCCAGTTTAATTCTTTTATTTAGAGCATGGCGTTTACTGACGTTCGTGTCAGAAGACATGTGGAGCTTATCTGGTGCAGGTCTTTCTATTGGACTCCCATGGGTGACCTGCGTGTCTGGGTGTGAGGTTATGAAGATAATAAGGTAGGGAGAGGAAGAAGCTCAGTGTTGGCACATAGCCTACTCCTGTTGAAAAACACCAAGTGATCTGCTCAAGATTTAACGTTCCCACCCCCCACCCCCCCCAACGGACGAATAATTACCAACATCGTCACATAACCTTACCCCAATGTAGAGAGATATGAAATTGGACCGAGGCTGTTAACTTGTAGTCTAGTGTAGATTGTATTCCATCATCTCTCTTATCCCGCCGACCAACATTTTTATGGCGAACATTTTTTTCAACCAATGGGATTCGAACCGGCTAACCACGGTGTCAGAACATATAGATTGACGCCTTAACGGTCATGGACACCAGGCAGACTCTGGTCTAGTGAGAAAAATATTGGTGGTAGGCTGTCACTATTGTAACGGTCGCAGGGCTTCGAAGTTTTCGTAGACTTATTTATTAGAAAGACAAATATTATGTGGATAATAAATACATTGTATTCAATGGAACGTGGTACACTTGGAATGTGGGTAATAACTCGGTGTAGTATGGGTCTGTGATATGAGAAATAAGAGACATAAGTTAAGACGTCAATCTTTCTTTTGCATTATTAACTTTTTATTCTATACAACAGCCCACGATGTATTCACAATGACAGCCAACCTCCAACAGAGCGCGCGAGTCAACACAGTGCCATCTTATAACAGAGTATTCGTGTGACGTAGCATATTTATCACAAATTTTGCCTTACTTTGAAACATCATTTCATGAAAATTCATTCTTGTTCTTCATCTGTTTACCCTCCAGGGTCGGTTTTTCCCTCGGACTCAGAGAGAGATCCCACATCTACCGCCTCAAGGGCAGTGTGCTGGAGCTTCAGACTCTGGGCCGGGGGATACAACTGGGGAGGATGACCAGTACCTCGACCAGGCGGCCTCACTTGCTATGCTGAACTGGGACCTTGCGGGGAGATGGGAAGATTGTAAGGCTAAGGTTAAGTTATGAGTAGGTTCCCACCTTCCAATACTTATCAATTTCTATATAATAGGCTTATTAATTACATAATATAAACCATATAACCTCTAGTACATGTTTCGTTCCGATTATGGAACATCTTCAGCTAAAATTTGATAAAATGGCAAGACAATTAAAATACATTGATGTTATGATGATACAAAAGCTAAAAGATATGATAAAATGGCTCGAAGATTAAAACATATGATAATGATGATGAGATAAAGTTCATTCATGTTGGTTAAAAATTCAACAAGTCAGTGTTCAAATGACGAATTAAAAACACTGACTTGTTGAATTTTTAACCAACATGAATGAACTTTATCTCATCATCATTATCATATGTTTTAATCTTCGAGCCATTTTATCATATCTTTTAGCTTTTGTATCATCATAACATCAATGTATTTTAATTGTCTTGCCATTTTATCAAATTTTAGCTGAAGATGTTCCATAATCGGAACGAAACATGTACTAGAGGTTATATGGTTTATATTATGTAATTAATAAGCCTATTATATAGAAATTGATAAGTATTGGAAGGTGGGAACCTACTCATAACTTAACCTTAGTTGTGCTGAGCCAATACGGAATAAACATGAGATTTATAAGCTGTAAGATTGTAAGGGATAGAGAAGGGAGAGGCAAGGAAGCGGCCGTGGCCTTAAGTTAGGTACCATCCCGGCATTTGCCTGGGCGAGAAGTAGGAAACCACGGAAAACCACTTCGAGGATGGCTGAGGTGAAAATCGAATCTACCTCTACTCAGTTGACCTCCCGAGGCTGAGTGGACCCGGTTCCATCTCTCGTACCACTTTTCCAATTTCGTGGCAGAGCCGGGAATCGAACCCGGGCCTTCGGGGGTGGCAGCCAATCAAACTAACCACTAAACCACAGTGGCGGGCTTAATGAAAACTACGTTTCAGATTGTTATTTGTTTCTTGCAACAGGTAGCCCCCTCTTTTACCTGTCAAATGAGAAATCGGCGGTATACGCGCTTGACTCAAACACTAATAGCGCGTTAAAACTTTTCTTTCTTTGTACTCGTTGTCAAGGAACGTAAATATACGTTAAAACGGTGTCCAGCTATCTCCAGAATGCTTCATTATAAACCCGACATTGTTTTCACAGATATGCTACATTTGCGTAACCTTCAGTGGTGATATCTGAGGATCCAACGAGCTACAGGCAGCTGATCTGAAATGTCAGAGGGGAAAAAATTAATTACACTTGGTAAAAAAAAAAAAAAAAAAAAAAAAAAACACTTTTATGAATGTCATTAATGTATGGTATTAGTTTATTAAACAAGTTTCGAAATGACGTTCGAGGGGTGTTGTTCATCTATAACCTTTCTGATTTCTCATTTCGTCATACATTGCAATTTCTCTTACGAAGCAGATGATATTTACAATTTTGTAAAGAGACGTATCTGTTATGTAATAATGAAGACATTATAAGCACTTTTCTGCTATAAACATACCACATGTGCTCGGGAGCTGCCCTCAGGGAGAGTTGCTTCGCATTAAGCATCGTAATACTGTAAGATCTTTACTAGCGAACAGTCTCAAAGAAAAAGCCTTGAGGTTCATAAGGATGTTCACTGTGTAGCAGAAGGTGGAAGTAACCGTAGTAATTACCATCAACCGGAGAAAAAGTGAAGCGAAACATGACAAGGTTTGAAGGTCTTTCCCAACCAAATGACGCAGATAAATAAAAACAGGATATACATACTCTATGTGCCAACAATACCCTACCCTACTTCCATTTGTCGGAAACTTTGGTTCTGCTGTCAAGTGAAAAATCTGTTTTGTCAGTCTCTTCTCATGCATTTTATTTCAATTTTCTATTCCTCGTTAGCTCAATCAATCTTACGCTTTCCTGCTATGGTTCTGCCCTTACATATAACCTGTACTGGTCATGCACGATTTTTGGATACATTATCTTGCGGAGGATCTTTCCATCAAATTGTTCGGATTCTTTCAGTCCCGACATTCCTGTCATTCCGAGGCATTCACTAGCATATAGACACACTCTTAAAGTATAACGTACCGGGCGAGTTGGCCGTGCGCGTAGAGGCGCGCGGCTGTGAAGCTTGCATCCGGGAGATAGTAGGTTCGAATCCCACTATCGGCAGCCCTGAAAATGGTTTTCCGTGGTTTCCCATTTTCACACCAGGCAAATGCTGGGGCTGTACCTTAATTAAGGCCACGGCCGCTTCCTTCCAACTCCTAGGCCTTTCCTATCCCATCGTCGCCATAAGACCTATCTGTGTCGGTGCGACGTAAAGCCCATAGCAAAAAAAAAGTATAACGTACCGGGCGAGTTGGCCGTGCGCGTAGAGGTGCGCGGCTGTGAGCTTGCATCCGGGAGATAGTAGGTTCGAATCCCACTATCGGCAGTCCTGAAGATGGTTTTCCGTGGTTTCCCATTTTCACACCAGGCAAATGCTGGGGCTGTACCTTAATTAAGGCCACGGCCGCTTCCTTCCAACTCCTAGGCCTTTCCTATCCCACCGTCGCCATAAGATCTATCTGTGTCGGTGCGACGTAAAGCCCCTAGCAACAAAAAAAGTATAACGTCGGTGTAGAAACAAAACTTCGTATCTCCAAATGCTCTTCCTATCCATTATTTTCCTTAAGATTGGTCACGACTCTCAGCCACATATGGATATGCAGTCCAACAGAACACTTTTCGATGTGTTCATTTTCGTATGCGAAGGTGTGAAAGAAAATTAACCTTAAATACAGTATACACTGTGTGAGTGCGTACAAACGTAATCCAAACACTGGCCTACATTCCTACAGCGCGGTACGGTAATATTCATTTTCCTTTACATCTTCGCATAGGAAAATGAACACAAGGAAAATTGTTCTGATGGACTGCATATGCATATGCGGTGGGAGACATGGCCAGTCTTAAGGAATAATGGATAGGAAGAGCATTGTAGAATATGAGGTTCAGTTTCTTCCCCGACGAATTGTATTGTTACCTGCCAGCACTGCGGTAGCCCCTTTCGGTACTTCTGGAAGAAACTAGTGATTCAGACAACAGGGAAGTTCCCAGCCGGCCTTTCTGTGAATTGTTCTCGTCGGCTGGTTTAACTTTTAGTTTCTGGGAGATGCAACGAGAATGTTTCGTCTCTAGGCACATCGCGAATATTCCGGTACACATCACCGGAGCTATAAAAAGGAGACTAGCCGCGGACAGTCAGTCAGTGTTGGACTCCGTGGTGGAGTCATTGTTGGACTCAGTGTTAGAGTCAGACTGGGACTCGGTGTGTTAGGGTTCGGTGGCTGGGTTGAGAGCGACAGAGGTGTTGACTGTCGCTAGTGTCCCACTGGCGTCTAAACGAGGAGTTGTGGTGGTTGTTGCGTTGGAGCATCGAGTGAGTAGCTGGACTGAAGACGGCATACGGGATAGAAGACTGTGTACTACCTTAGGACAGGAGACGTTTGGTGAGAGTCCTAATAACGTTTCCTGGTGTGGTATCTGCTCAAATATATTTCTACTCACTGTATATAGTGGTTTAAATGAGGGAATCAGTTGACCAGTAGTCTTTCCAACACGACTTTCTTACCTGTCCCATCAATATAAACAAAGCAAGAAATCATCGTGTTGTATCGTTACATCAGGCCACTTCAAGCTCTTAGGGGATATTTTTTGTGACGAAGAAGTTTGCTCGTGATACAATTTCGTATGTTCGGCAACAAGTTCAAAGAAATCATCACAAAAAAGTACGCCCTACTACTCAATATTTTGAGGTTCATCAAGTCTTACCGTTTTGCCAGGAACTCCTAGGAAATCCTCTAAAGTCGGTGAACTATAATTTTCTACCCATTCATGAGAATAAATAGTCATATGCTTCCATTTACGCTCACGATATCACTTTCAACCCCGTTATCGACCGCCTCTACGTCATGTTGTTTTGGAGGGCGTACATCATTATTATCAGCCGAAACACTTTTGTTAGAATAGCTTCCAACATCGAACTCACGGTCATCAACATCACTGAGGAAATCCAGGGAAGCGCCATCTTCCCATCACATGGCTCCTTGAACGATGTAAACATGTGGTCGGAAAACTTAGCAAATGAATCATAAAACAGAAGAAGAAAAGAACGTAGTGGGAAGAAACCATGGAATAACACAAAAGCTTCAACACCGAGATTCTAAAAACCTTGAGCGCCAGCTACTTTCAGAAGTTTCGACAGATGTCAACGAACATACGAGTCTTGTGAAGACGAGTTAACTCGTTTCCCGTCCGCAACGCTCGCTCAGTCAAAGACGAGTCAACTCGTCTCCTGACCGCAATGTGCTAGTGGTCGTTTTGTGAGGAATATTGTCATGCTGTTTAGGAATGTCCAACTGTTGTTGTTTATTTGTTCACTGTGTTTGACTGTGCTAATTACTGGGCTGTCTTTGAAGTTTAACCAAGCAACAGTCATCGTGTGTTTTGTGGTCTGTATCTTGTGTTCAAATCTAGTTGTCTGCACGCACTTGCTGTGTGGGGTGACTGGATTGGAGAAGTGAAAGTCAGGCGAGGATGTGAGTAGGATTATAGCCTTCTCAGGTAATTCCAACGAGCTGGGACTCCCTGCTGTGTGTATAGATTGGAGACTTTTAAAAAGGCAGCAATTAGTGAGTGTGGTCATTCATGGTTGAATAGAATTGTATGTATATATACGACTGTGCATGTGCATTTATTGGGTCATCCTGAAATAAATTAGAATAATAAAACTGACGGTGTTTTATTCGTAACAGTAAACTGTGGTCCGCCTCTGTGATGTAGTGGTTAGTGTGATTAGCTGCCACCCCCAGAGGCCCGGGTTCGATTCCGGCTCTGCCACGAAATTTGAAAAATGGTACGAGGCCTGGAACGAGGTCCACTCAGACTCGGAAGGTCAACTGAGTAGAGGGAGGGTTCGATTCCCTCCTCATCCATCCTGGAAGTGGTTTTCCGTGGTTTCCCACTTCTCCTACAGGCAAATACCGGGATGGTACCTAACTTAAGGCCACGGCCGCTTCCTTCCCTCTTCCTTGTCTATCCCTTCCAAACTTCTCATCCCTCCACAACCCCTGTTCAGCATAGCAAGTGAGGCCGCCTGGGCGAGGTACTTGTCATCCTCCCCAGTTGTATCCCCCGACCCAGAGTCTGAAGCTCCAGGACACTGCCTTAAAGCGGTAGAGGTGGGATCAATCGCTGAGTCCGAGGGAAAAACCGACCCTGGAGGGTAAACTAATGTCATTACACGCCATCTCTCTACTGACAATTCGGAACATATCACTTAATCGAACTGCTAGTTTCCTGTCTCCCAAGTCTTCCCAGCCCAAACTTTGCAACATTTTCGGAACGCTATTCTCTTGTCGGATACCACCCAGAACAAATCGGGTTGCTTTCCTTTGGATTTTTCCAGTTCTCGAATAACAATCCCGGTAAATGAAATGGCGTATGGCTTTTAGTGCCGGGATGTGTCCGAGGACTTCCGCTCACAGGTACAGGTATTTTGATTTCACTCCCGTAGGCAACCTGCGTGTCGTGATGGAGGTTAAATAATGATGAAGAGGATACACAAAACCCAGTCCATGTGCTAGGGGAATTAACCGATTATGGTTAAAATTCCCGACCCTTCCGGGAATCGAACCCGGGACCCCTGCGTCCAAAGGCCAGCACGCTTACCATTTAGCCAAGGAGCCGGAAAATAATCCTGATGAGGGTCCCATGTACTACAACCATGCTTTAGCTGGGGTGTTATCAGAGACTTATATGCCCTCTCCTTTACATCCTTACTACAACCCCTATATACTGTCATAACTATGTTCAGAGATATCTGCCCATTACTTACAATCCCATTTATGTGATTACCCAGTGAAGATCTTTGCTTAACACATAGGTACTTACAGTGATCCCCATAAAATGTTAAGTATTCACATATTTGACTTCTTCAAGCCAACACAGTCTTTCCCCTCCCCTTTCTGAAACTATCTGCAATTGGCGGCTGGAAATTTTCGAACAACTTTGTAATTTAATGTACTCCTTGTCAACCAACTCTCATCTCAATGACTGGGTCGTCAATTTGGCAGGGTCCCTTGCAAATCACTTAGGTTGGTGTGAAGTTTCACGCTGAGGTGCACTGGACTCCCTTAAATAAATTTACATGAAAAATAGAAAAGATATCTTGGTTAACGACCCTTTAAATCAATTTACAGGGAGAAAGAAATTGTGCCACTCCCTCTTCCCCTATACAGGCAACATCTTCTGCTGTATCTTCCAGTAATTTCTCTAAATATACCCTGGGTGATCTTCTGACCTGACTCCCATACAAATGCCATTACCGATATGCAGACAGCAACTAAGCTACTTGGGAGTCATGCGTTGCGTTATTTACAAGTAAGTGAAAAAGGAAGCACTGTATCTTTTAATCCCGATGACGAGTGCAAGCGAACCCTTCCATTAGAAGGAGGGCCCATGTTTTACTTGACGTAAATCCTTCTCCTCCCTCACCCCTTCACGCTCGCTACTCAGGAAAAACAAGGGAAGGCTTAGACTACTTTTCTACTGTAATACAATGATTAACCAAATCCTAAGTGAACCGCCTAAAACACTGTTCTGCTGTTCGCGCCCCTTATCGTCGAGGGGAAGGGAGGGGGTAAAGTGACGACAGAACGAGGGGAAGAGCTACGTCACACGACAAGGGTGGGAGCAAGTGCCTCGAGCCACATCCGGCAGAATAATGGCCAATGTCCGAGACGTCCCTCTCTCGCCTCTGTTTCACTTTGCTGACGAACTCGGAGACAGGAGATTTCGTCACGGAGACTCAACCTATACTTTAAACCAACACAATTTTATATACCGTATATTATATTGTATAGACTGTAAGAGCATTTGTATATCTGTCTCTTAGTTCCGTTTCTTGGGACGGGGTAGTAAATGAGGTGAGATGAATTTATATAATAAAAATCTTCCGGGCTATTATGCCGTGGTCCACTCCTCTCGTTTCTTCCAAACGTTTCGACTACCAGAAACGAGAGGAGTGGACCACGGCATAATAGCCCGGAAGATTTTTATTATATTGACACCGGCCGTGAAAGCCTTCATAATTTAATGAGATGAATTCGTATGGCATGTTTTACAGACGGATTCCCTTCCTGACGCCAACCTCATTTGAGCTGATGTAGATGAAATGAATGGTGGCGAATGAAATTGGATAAGGAGGTGGAAAAAATCGGCTATAGCCTATGAATAGGAACTCTCCGGGCGTTTGCCTGGAAGTGAAAATGGGACATCACAGAAAAACATTCTCAGGACAGCCGACAGTGAGTTTCGAACCCACGCGTTTCCCAATAGCCGCGTAGCGTGTTAATACGCGTGACTACTCCGTTCGGTATGATGTATATAAGGATAAAGAACTGCAATCATAGATAAGGCTTTTTGCGTGTGATATTATACCGTGTAGAGTAACAAATAAGTTACAAGGTTGCGAGCGATTGCAAAACGACCTCGTAAATCTTTCCTTAAATATCGGTCTCTTAAGTCCTGCTACTCGCATCTCTAAGGGGCCTATGACCTTCGATGTTAGGCCCCTTAAAACAACAAGCATCATCATCATCATCCCATCTCTAAGGTCTTCCAATATGCAAACTTTCATTTCCC
Organism: Anabrus simplex; assembly: GCF_040414725.1. NCBI lineage: Eukaryota > Metazoa > Arthropoda > Insecta > Orthoptera > Tettigoniidae > Anabrus > Anabrus simplex. Next base: position 255,232,179 of record NC_090271.1, read on the forward strand.
TAGGCCTTCTAATTTTTGAGATATTTTAGTCCAATCAAGTGAACAGGTTACTCTCCGGCTACCTCGCTGAATGGGCAGCGTAGAGTCCTACAGTTCTGGGGACCTCGGTCGTAAGAGCAGTAGAATTGGAGATCATGTAGCTACCTGCAAATAATTTTTCTTTTGTTAGAAAAAATGGACAACAAATCGATTGTATTCGATTTGCAGATGATATAGCAGTGGTTGCGTACTCAGAAAAGGAATTATCCAAGATGCTGAATATACTGTCATAAAATTTAGTAGATTTATACTTAAACAATAATGTGAAGAAAACAAAAATATTAGTTATATGTAAACATCCTGAGCGAAATCACACCAACATCAGGCTTGCTTACAAAGTAGTGGAAGAAGTCAACAGTTTCCCTTGCTTCGGAAGTCTAATCACAAATGATACCCGTTGCAGCAAAGAGATAAGAAGAATAGCGCTTGCCAAACAAGCATTCAGCAACAAATCTTCTCACCAATATACATCTAGATATTGAGATTAGGAAAGTGTTGTGATGTCATTTGTGTGGAGCGTACTCTTACATGGATCTGAATCTTGGACAATCCAAGAACAGGATAGGAAACGACTTGAAGCATATGAGATGTGGGTCTGGAGGCGAATGCTAAAAGTCAATTGGACTGAAAAATGAAACAGCGAAAGTATTCTGTGAGAAGTACAGGAGAAGAAACAGCTGATGATAACAATACATTGAAGAGCAGCTAAATTCATTGGACACACAGTGTGCCATAATACCCTTCTGACCAATCTACTAGAAGGAAAGATCTCAGGAAGGAAGGTAACAGGTCGACCTAGGAAGCAATTCCTTCAAGTATTGATGCAAAACGTTGGATGTAGTTCCTACTGTGAGATGAAACGACAAGCTGAAGACAGAAGACAATGGTTCAAACGACAAGGCATTGCCTTTAGGCATTGATTGATTTTTAGAAGTTTCTTTATGTCGCACCAACACAGATAGGTCTTATGGCGACGAACCTGAAAATAGAGCGCTTAGATCATTCACAGAGATTTGCAGGTTGTGTGTAAGTGTCGATATTGAAAACGTACGTATGTATGTAGGCTTATGTGTATACCGGGTGGTTCAACAGCCCTTATTTTTTCGAAGATAGGAATCCCAAATAAACCGTATCACCTACAGATCCTTAGAATTTAGTTTAATGAACACCAAATAACTTGAATGCCCTTGCTGGCAGGATGTAGTGTTTACAGTGCACTATGTCTTCTAGTACGGGATAGAATAAATTTGTTACTTTCATTGACCTGTCTCAGTCTCATCCTTGGCTTTGACAATATGAAAGTAACTCATGTATGAGCGATGCCAGTAATGCCATTCCGTATGCAGCCAGTCCCTGTTAGGAATGGTGTAAAAATATCGCTCATAGGGTCGGTTGGTGCATGCATTTCATGGGTTTGGCAGACTGATATATAATAGCAACTTCTAGCTCAGTGAGGAAAGCAACGGGAAACTACCTCACTCCTCACTTCCCTAGTACGCCTCTTCAGTGACACCTAGGCTATCTATGACAGCTGTTGGTGGAGCTGTAGAGGATCAAACCAGCCTACGGGCTGAATACCCGACATACATACAAATAACTTGAAATGTATCCTAATGGTCGATAGGGCTCTCCGCTATCTGTGTGCCATCACTGTAAATTGATCCATGGACCTAGCAAAGGAAAAACTACTATACACAATGCCGCGCCCTATAATGAGAATCATTCTGCAAACATGTGATTTATTGCGCCTTGAAATAAAACAGGTAACCGTAATGAGATCAAATTAATAGGTTATGCTACGTCTTCTGTAATGCAAAAAAGTTAAATGAACACTGTAGGACATCATTGAAGACTTTGACAAGGATATTAACTTTCGAGGTAGAACAGCCACACGTAAGTACTAAACATCTAACAAGTATTACGTATGTTCACTTCGTGGTCGAATCGGCTAACGGCTGGCGTACAGGGTGTGTGAGTATCGGCGGAATAGTGGTCCGAATCCAGTATAAGTCAAATGTTTGAACGAAAGAAGTGCTTCATTTTAGCGGCGATACAATAATAATCAATATATTCTTTCTTGTTGGCTTTAAGGGATGCCCTTAATAAGTTACATCAGCAGCTCCACGGAGTAACATCTAGTCAGTGGGAATTACGCAGGTGACCAATAATGCAGCCTTTTTGTCAAGAGTCCTGTTTTCAGACAAAACACGATTTCAAAACAATGGCGTCGTGAATATGCAATATGCGCTATTGGAGCGCGGAGAATCCCCATTGGGTAACACACGGCTCATTTCAAGTGCAGTTGGGAGTAAATGTCAGGTGTGGGATCTTGGGTGACTATCTCATCGGACCATATTTCTTGAAGGACATCTAATGGGAGCACACTACTTTCATTTTCTTATAAAGGAACTCCCACAGTTGCTGGAGAACGTGGCGCTGCGCGAGCGATTACGAATGTGGTTTCAACAGGACGAGGCCGCACCTCACGGATCTCTCGTCTTCAGGAACCATCTTCAGGCTTCATATCCAAATAAATGGATAGGAAGGGAAGGACCCGTTCACAGGCCCGCCAGATCATCCGACCTAAAACCACTTGACTTCTTCCTATGGGGTCATTTAAAGCAGGTAGTGAATGCACAGGAGCCTGAAAATCCTGGTCACTTTCGGCAAATGATCACCGTGGCATGCCAAGCTGTTACACCTGACATGTTATAACGAGCAAGAAATCTGCACTAACCAAGGTGGTCGACATTTCGAACACTTGTTATACTGACTATGCAGAGTACCCTACTTCCCACCTGCAGACCATCATGTCGTAATCCAACATGGTTACGTTTTTTTAATTTCGTGTGGCTATTTCTAGCCGAGTGCAGCCCTTGTAAGGCAGACCTTCCGATGAGGGTGGGCGGCATCTGCCATGTGTAGGTAACTGCGTGTTATTGTGCTGTAGGATAGTGTTATGTGTGGTGTGTGAGTTGCAGGGATGTTGGGGACAGCACAGACGTCCAGTCCCCGAGCCATTGGAATTAACCAATGATGGTTAAAACCCCTGGCCCGGCCGGGAATCGAACCCGGGACCCTCTGAACCGAAGGCCAGTACGCTGACCATTCAGCCAACGAGTCGGACACATGGTTACGTAATATCGGATAAAAAGGTCCTCCAGGGTCGGTTTTCCCTCGGACTCAGCGAGGGATCCCACCTCTACCGGCTCAAGGGCAGTGTCCTGAAACTTCAGACTCTGAGTCGGGGGATACAACTGGGGATGATGACCAGTACCTCATAAGCTATGTTGAACAGGGGCCTTGCGGGGGGATGGGAAGATTGGAACGGATAGACAACTTCAGTGAACATATCTGCAGAATCTGACATGTATTACGAGAATAACAAAGATTAAGAATGAGACGACAGCTTTTTCTCAGACAATTACACTCCTCGAAAAATGAAGAATTTATATATATATTTCTAATGTGAAGGACTGTTTTAGGAAGATAACAAGACAAAGATGACGTGTCTCTCCCGTACGTTTACAATAACTAGCAAATGATTTGTCTGAGTTATGTAATGATTATTGTATTCGTTCGTTTTATTACATTTTCTGACCGATCATCTTAGGTTTGCCAAATGAAGCAAATAAGCTCAAAAATTTTGATATCTATAAATCGAAAATTCCCAAGGAATAGCTGATTTAGAACAAGGGGTACCGTACTGTAACACCATCTAAGTGATAGAAATGTGCTTAATATCAATCAAACTTTCACACTGATTATCTTAGGATAAAATGATCTTACATATGTTTATTTATTTTGAAATTCCCCTGTTGTACAGCTATCTACGACGAGGAAAACTTTATTTTTCTTTACACATATCGAATAAATGGTGATTTACCATTGACAATGAATTACGTAACACATGTAAACAAATATATTTTAAAAACGAAACAGGAATAACAGAACGAAGGAACAAATTATATGAAAATTCTGTGACAGCTCCTCGCGTACCGAAGAGCAACCCAGTCACCTCCCAGCAACTGGCGGGTATGTGATACTTTCATTCAAAGAATCTAGAACATGAAAGATGTTTAGAAAATGTTTATAATTTATCAAGCTTGAAGATCAGAATTCTTAAGTGCTATGTACACAACATAAATCTTGCCGAAGTCATCCTGCAGAATACCTAATTATGCAAGTGACAATTTGACTTCCATGGACCTTCAGCAACTTACTTTCTGCTGCCATATCACAAAGAACAGAGGAATAATACGCCTCGCACCGAAAAAAGGGAGACCAGTGACTAGGACTACATGATGCAAGGAATAAATTACCAGTTCTCTTCTTTTGAATATCAACTTCAATTGGCTCTGAGATAGAAGTATAAGAAGTGTACGAGGCACAGTAAATGTAAGACAACCGTAAAAGGGATGAGCGAATATTGACACTACGGTTCAAACGAACGTCTTCTTCTCAGTCTCCATGTAGAGGTTCATCCCTGCCATTCATTGGTCACTTCGCCGAATTTGCTTGCGCGAGATATTTGCTCTACATTGTTTGCTTGACGTATTAGTTCAGCTAATGGATGCAGAGCTAATCAAGGCTCGCGGGTAGTAATTGGCAAGTTCGAGTTCATCTTCTGAGAGTGTTCATATTTTCCATCTCAGATCTATAAGAATCTCTTTCAGATGGGTACCATATTCATTTGGTAAAACTGCACATTACTTTATTTCATACTATGATGTACTTGCCTTCTTTCCGTACTCAGAAGAGTACGGAAAATGGCACTTTACCGCACTATAATTACAATTTGTCTCTAGTTGGTTTAACTCCGGTTCACAGTAACTTACAGTAATTACGAATAGTCATAAAGATCATGAATCAAGAACACCAAGCTTAACCTTGTTGAATTATTTCTGCACTGGATTGTAGCACCGTGGTTCAGTGCCCACCTACAGCAAAACTGGGGTCTCTGCATTCCCATCTCAAGTAATCTGTCACCATCACAATCCTGGCTAATATATATTTTCAACAGATAAGTATATCACAATATTTAGTAAAGTTCACATTACTTTCGTTAATCAAGGACCAGGGGACCATGGTCACGACTCTGATAGCTTAGTGTACTGTTCGTTGATTCAAATAGCATTAATTGTTAAGGTTCACCGCATATTTCCATGTACACACCTCTTATACATTTCATAGCAAAGTACCAACAACAAAACAAGATAACGTCTATGAATGGCTCAAACATGGACGACTTTCGTCGTGACGAATCAGAATTATTTATAATTAAATTCATTTTTACTGTTGTTACACATTATTGCCATTAAGACAGTAGTTGAACTTGAATGTTACATGATTATTCAATTTTGTCTTTTTTTTTCCTTTCCTCTTCCCACAATCTGTTCATTCTTTGACTGTGTTCGTGTTTCCTATGTTCCGTCCACACTTTCCCTGTTTATCTTCTTTACTTCAAATTTCGCATTCATAATTTTATTTCTGATTTTCCAATTGTGATTGTTTCTGAAGCGCAAAGGGCTTCTGGTAGTACAACTGTATTGTAGTGCCTGAGTTTGGCCTGTCTTGATATGCTCTTTTATTGTAGTGTATCCATGTGAGTTTGTACGCTTTCCGAAGTTTGTTCTGTCTGTGTTGGATGCCTTATTTGCTCCTTCTATTTGTACATATTCCCCTAGACACTTGGATTCATTTAATTTAAAACAAGTACATTTACCATAGCTTCTTCTTCTTCTTCTTTATCTGTTTACCCTCCGGGGTAGGTTTTTCCCTCGGACTCAGCGATGGATCCCACCTCTACCGCCTCAAGGGCAGTGTCCTGGAGCTTCAGACTCTGGGTCGGAGATACAACTTGGGAGGATGACCAGTACCTCGCCGATGCGGCCTCACCTGCTATGCTGAACAGGGACCTTGTGGGGGGGATGGGACGTTTTTGGAAGGGATCAGTTGTGGACATCGTAAAGCAGCACAGTAAAATATAACACTCCACGACACGCCTACACATTTGGAATCGAATAGATATCCATTCCTTTACCTCTTATTTTCGGTTTTGGCCGTCTAAGCACCACGGAAAGTAACCCTGCGCATTCATCTTCACCCTACTTTTCTTGACTTCCAATAGAGAAAGTTCGGAAGAGAAGGCGCACCGGGAAAGATGGCGCAGGGTAGGCTAGTGCGGCATTCGCCTGCTAGATCGCACGACCGCTGCTTCCCGCGTGTACAATGCATACGTGAGAACTAAAGCCATTTGTTGGGTGTCATAATGTAAGTGATTTCGCGTAAGAGTATGGAGATGATACTACACTTTCCAGCCCTAGCGAGTGAGCATATTAGACACCTCCCCTGTGCATGCACCCTTGCAATGGCATGCAGAATGATGGGTGAAATATGCTTAAAGTGTCCTTGTGATTTCGACCTGATCCCTGAGATCAAAACACCACCGCGTGAGGTTCATTTCCGAAATGTAGAAGAAGTTCTGCAGGCAATCGATCGCTCTCTTCGCACCATCCAGAGATTAGTCAGTGCCGACGGCATTTAAAGGTTTGATGACGTTGAAAACGCGCATTGGCGAATGCAAAGTGCGTCTCGGCCCCCAAGTAGCCACGGCTGTTCCGTATTGTGACAGCTCTGCACTCTGACCGGCCAACCGAGCAGAGGAGGGGTGGCCACGGCTCTACCGTGGCTGTACGCCTCTGCATTCGGGAGACGGAGAGGTGCTGGCCCCACCGTCAGCTGACCTGAGAATGGTTCTCAGTGGTTTTTCATCCTCTTGCAAAAGGCGAATGCTGGGACAGTTCCCAGTATAGGCCACGGCCTCCAAACCTCTCACCTGCACCACGCATCTCCTTCTCCGAAACAAATCTCTTGGCTTGAGGGACGGCACCACCGTCTAGGGATCCCACCTCCCCCTTCAGGGGAGGAATGAAAACATGGCTACATCGAAGATCTGTACAACCTAGAACATTTCAGGTATGCTATGTATCTAGAAATTACTCTGACTGACAGAGCAAATGCAACACCAAGAAGGAGTGGTTCGAAAAGGATGAAAGTTGGGGAAAAAACAGAGACGGCACGGACGAATAATTGATGTTTATTTCAAACCGATATGCAGGTTACACAATGCGCACGGCATCGACTCAGTAGGATGTAGGACCACCGCGAGCGGCGATGCACGCAGAAACACGTCGAGGTACAGAGTCAATAAGAGTGCGGATGGTGTCCTGAGGGATGGTTCTCCATTCTCTGTCAACCATTTGCCACAGTTGGTCGTCCGTACGAGGCTGGGGCAGAGTTTGCAAACGGCGTCCAATGAGATCCCACACGTGTTCGATTGGTGAGAGATCCGGAGAGTACGCTGGCCACGGAAGCATCTGTACACCCCGTAGAGCCTGTTGGGAGATGCGAGCAGTGTGAGGGCGGGCATTATCCTGTTGAAACAGAGCATTGGGCAGCCCCTGAAGGTACGGGAGTGCCACCGGCCGCAGCACATGCTGCACGTAGCGGTGGGCATTTAACGTGCCTTGAATACGCACTAGAGGTGACGTGGAATCATACGCAATAGCGCCCCAAACCATGATGCCGCGTTGTCTAGCGGTAGGGCGCTCCACAGTTACTGCCGGATTTGACCTTTCTCCACGCCGACGCCACACTCGTCTGCGGTGACTATCACTGACAGAACAGAAGCGTGACTCATCGGAGAACACGACGTTCCGCCATTCCCTCATCCAAGTCGCTCTAGCCCGGCACCATGCCAGGCGTGCACGTCTATGCTGTGGAGTCAATGGTAGTCTTCTGAGCGGACGCCGGGAGTGCAGGCCTCCTTCAACCAATCGACGGGAAATTGTTCTGGTCGATATTGGAACAGCCAGGGTGTCTTGCACATGCTGAAGAATGGCGGTTGACGTGGCGTGCGGGGCTGCCACCGCTTGGCGGCGGATGCGCCGATCCTCGCGTGCTGACGTCACTCGGGCTGCGCCTGGACCCCTCGCACGTGCCACATGTCCCTGCGCCAACCATCTTCGCCACAGGCGCTGCACCGTGGACACATCCCTATGGGTATCGGCTGCGATTTGACGAAGCCACCAACCTGCCCTTCTCAGCCCGATCACCATACCCCTCGTAAAGTCGTCTGTCTGCTGGAAATGCCTCCGTTGACGGCGACCTGGCATTCTTAGCTATACACGTGTCCTGTGGCACACGATAACACGTTCTACAATGACTGTCGGCTGAGAAATCACGGTACGAAGTGGGCCATTCGCCAACGCCGTGTCCCATTTATCGTTCGCTACGTGCGCAGCACAGCGGCGCATTTCACATCATGAGCATACCTCAGTGACGTCAGTCTACCCTGCAATTGGCATAAAGTTCTGACCACTCCTTCTTGGTGTTGCATTTGATCTGTCAGTCAGTGTAAATAGTTGCCACTGCTAAAAGATCAACCTGTATATTTCGAAAAACCCACAATCAAAAAGTATTTAAATTTTTTATTTAAATATGAAGGTACTCCTCAGCTGTCAGCTTGCATTGCTTTTCCGAAAGTTGCATTTTTAAAAAACTTTGGGTACAGTTTTCTCACCGGCCACGAAAGCTAAGAATAACGGCCGAGAAGACTCGTCGTCCTGACCACACAACACCTCGTAATCTGCAGACCTTCGGGCTGAGCAGCGGTCGCTTGGGAAGTCAAGGCACTTCGGGGAACTTGCACCATTGGGTTTGGTTTAGTTTAGTGCACTTTTCTTAAGAACTATAAGAGCTTGAGCAGTGAAACTCAGTACAGTTCTTTAATTATCTAAAACCTGTTAGGAAGACTTTCAAAAGGTCCTTTTTTAAAAACTACAGTAGAATCTCCGTTATCCGAAACACTTTCAACCGAAATACCGTTTAACCGAAATGTCTGGAGAGAACATAAAGTCTCCAACCCTGGAAAAATGTTGGAATAAATTTTTTAACGGCATTTTCATTGAGGACGACACTGAGAAAGACGAAAACTTTGCAGACCTAATTGCACAAATAGCAGAATGTGAAGAGATTAACAAAGGTGAAATAAATGAATGGGTAAATGTCGATGACTCGGAACTTGATTTCAGTTACCAAGACATTAACATGTTACTCCATGAATCACACGACAAGAATGCAGCAGATGACGACGATGATGGCATAGCAGAAAACACCAGCCATGACACCGCAGACAAGATAGTCAGTGTCTTCGAGATAAGAGTTTTAAATACAGTATGGGTTGATAAAATTAGGCAGCATAGAATACGAGTTTTATAACAAATATTTTTTTAGTATTTTTAGACAGCATTACGATAATTTTGTCGAAACATATGACGAAGTTCTGGTAATGAAACGGTGGTGTACCAAAGCGGCTAGCAAACGATGAGAAAAGGAAAGGATAAAAGTACATGCACTACATCACATTGTTTTGTTCTGTAAATATAGTTGAGTAGTTCGGCTTTCCAGTATTAAAATACTTTGTTAACAACGTACCATATATGTAGTCTTTACTGACTTGCATTCAAATCTCAAATAAAGCTATTGTTAACCTTTAAAAGTGACATTTCATTTATTTTCCAAAATTTTGATTATCTGAAGCCCTCTTCCCCCTCAACGCACACACCTTATTTTCGGTAAACAGAGGTTCTTCTGTAACCGTACAACTAGGTTACAGATTCCATTCAGTATTTATTATTATTATTATTATTATTATTATTATTATTATTATTATTATTATTATTATTAACCCGATTCATTAGATTTATATATTCTGTTTCTCATCATTTAGACTCTAATAATTAGGTATCACGTATATTATTGTATTTCATCATAGGTTAAGTGAATATGTTTGTAATTATTCTGTATTGTAGTAAGTGAGATTTGTTGGTTTCATATTGTCATGCTGTGGCTTGTAACTTTGGCTAGATGAGCTGGCATAGTATTTTGCAATCGAGGCTATGTTTAACTGTGCAAGGAGATTTCCCGGTGACGCATTCGGCATAGTCATTCTCGGACCGCTTGGGTACGCTTAGACGACACATGACTGATGACATCAGTGCGTGGACACGTGATTGCGACCAAGTGTCAGTATTCGCCAGCTACTGTATGTGGAAGTGGAAGGGATGAACAGGAGTAGGGAGAGGAGTCGTCATCGCGAGGTTATATAAAGTCAAGGCGACGGTGGGGAGAGGTATTCTGTTCGTACTCAGTTCATAAGCAGTTCATATCGTGGAGATCATATGTAACAGTCAGATGTATCAAATAAAAGAAGTGGTCTTAGTGTGATGGTCAGAGCTAAGAGTTGTGTTTGAAGAGGTAATCATCGAGGAAGTCTACAAGTGGTGCTTGTATCCGAGCAGAGACGGGTACTATGCTGATAAAGAAACATCATCTTCTTGTGAGGATGGACTTCACAAGATGTTTCAATAATATTTTCCAATTATTTAAAATATATTGAGTGGACGTAATTACATTGGAGCTCCCTACACGCGTACATGGTATGTAGGCCAACTCCTTGTGACATAAGAAGATTACAGCAGACGGCTCCCGACTTCAGCTCACAGGTTTTCCCAAGAATTTTCAAGTTCAACAGCGGTGTATGCAGACAACAGGTAATTAAAGCATCAGACATGTTATGCATTCATAACATGAAGAAGAGTGTAATCAGCGGCGATATCACATCTCACTTCAAGTTCATGCCAATAGCTTTTTTTGTTTAGATTAAATTTTCCTTTTCTTTGTACCGCAAATCTCACGATATATTTCTTTTGTTAAATTAAAAGACGTAAATGATTGTTCATTGTGACGTAAATTTAGTCATAAACTCAGTTTTATTTTTAATTATAATAAGTGATTCCAGTTCCATGTACAATCCTCAATTGTGGAAATGCAACAGTAATTTATTATTGTCCTGATCCATATCCCTGTATATTGCCAAATATGTGAGTTTATCACCTCACGCCTTGAGATAATTGATATAAGAGGTATGCTCTACCGAATTTTGTTGTTTTTCTTAAAAAAGCAACTGGCGCTCAAACAAATGTTATTTATATTATGTGGAAGATATGAAGGTATAAGAGTAGTGGTCGGAGTACCACAACGTGTCGCCAGCAACGTGGGACTCGAAAGGTTCAGAAGAAGTGTTTCTGAATGGCAATATACATGGATCAGTTCTTTAATGAGTACGCACATGTTAAATTCACCGAGTAATGTTAGGAAGGTCATTTTGTTGAAGTTTGTATTTAAGGGGTAATGTCAGAGGAATTGCAAGGGGAAATAGCTTTGAGATCGCGAAAAATTAGTAGGAAACCGAAGATGGACAAGGATAGCAATATGCAGTCAGGTGATGAGGCTGAGATTATTGTGTCCAAGGAAATCCAAGGTGGTAATATAAATAGGAAGTTGGTGACTAAGGTGGGACCTGCTGAAAGTCAGAAAATAGTAGAAAGTGAGGAAAACGCTGTCACGCAAGATCAAAGTAAAGGGGTGATTGACCTGGGTTTATTTAATTTGCTGATGTCCAAAATGACTGAGCAGAATAATATTATTAGTGAGAAAATTGAAACGGTCATTAGTGAGAAAATTGAATCTCAGAATAATATTATGAGTGAGAAAATTGAATCTCAGAATAATATTATGAGTAAGAAAATTGAAGCGGTCATTAGTGAGAAAATTGAAGCTCAGGGTATTAGTATTAATAAGAAGATCGATGATGTTAGTAATAAGATAGATCATAAGGTGTTAGAAATAAGTAAGCAAATTAATAATTTAGAAAGTAAGGTAAATAGGGAGTGTAGTGACATCAGAGCTGAGATGGAATTGGGTCGGAGCAATCTCCATACGGAAATAGAGCAAGTTAGTGAGACATGCATTAAACAAGGGCATATGATTGATGAATTAGGTGCCAAGATCGAGTCTAATAAAGGAGAAATCAATGAGTTAGTAGAAGAAAGGTTTGAAAAGATAACCAATACAGTGGGGCAAGAAACTAGGAAATGTATTAGTAGGGTAGAACAGGTGGAAAGAAAACTTGGAGAAGTAGGTGATCTAGAGAGTGAATAAAAATCATTATCACAGAAGGTGAGAGAATCGGAAGAAAAGTTGCAGGAGGAATTAAGAAAAATTCAAGAAAAGGCTGAGGAAACAGTGGAAGAAAAATTTCTGAGTTGCCAGAGAGTACTCCAGAAAGAAGTGCGTGATAGTAGAAATGTACGTGAAATAATTGTAAATAATGGTTTAATCACTAGAGATCATGATTTACCTAAGTTTTCTGGGAAAGAATTTAACCCGATGGAATTTATGAGAGTAGTAGAGAAGAAATTTGCTGTTCAATTAAGAGACAATATTATTAGCTGGGAAACTGTATTGGAGATCTTATCTAATGCTTTCGTAGGAGAGACTAAGTCTTGGTTTCAAGTATATAAAAGCTCGATGTCTAGTTTAACTGAATTTAAGGAGAAATTCATGGCTAAATTTTGGAGTGAAGGTGTTCAGAGTAGAGAGAGAGAGAGAGTAATGTTTGGCAGGTATAATTCTAACGAGGGTGTTAGAATGACTGAATACTTTTTGGCTCATGTTTTGGTGTGGAGAAATTTAGAATGTATTGGACCTGAGGCTGATATAGTTAGACTTATGGCTAAGCACTATCCCGATAGAATAAGAGAAGCTGTTTGTATGCAAAGAGTGGAGACTATTAAGGAAATGGAGATGTTGTTGGAAAGTTTTGATGCTTTAGGTAGTAGCTTGAATAATAATAGGACACTAAATAGGAATGTAGAAGGAAGGGGTAACCAATCTAATAATCAGGACAGGCCTATGAATAATCGTAACTACAGAAGAGAATATCAGGAGAGACCTAATAATAATTTCCACAGGGAGAGAAATTATCAAAATAGTTCGGAAAATTTCAGGACTGGGAGGCGTGATTATGGTAATCAACCAGAAGCTGGGAGGCGAGAGAATACAGGCCATAATAATAATAATAATAATGACGCTAGAGGAAATAGGCAACAGGGGAGGCCGACTGAGGTGTGTAACCAACAAGTCGTAACCGAACCAAGTACTTTAAACGAGCAACGGACTGTATAAACAGGTCACTGAGACAGTCCGTAAATGGTGAGTTCACGTATAAGGTAGATAAGTATGTTAATGTCGACCAGCCTATAGTTGTAAGTGAACATGATTGTGACCTAAGTAGCAATAATTCAAATGTTTTAAGTGACGACTTAATCGTAGACAATAAATTTTATAAGTGTAATTTAAATTTAGATATAAGGCAAGATTTGTTAAGTGATCTTATATTATGTAATGAGGATAATTTAAGTAGTGTTACTGTTACACCGACGATTGAACTGCTGATATGGGGCAGAAAAGTTAAGATTTTGTTGGACTCTGGTAGTGAGAAGTCATGTGTAAATTCCAAGCTGTATGAGGAAGTTTTAAGAGAGAAGTATGAGGTAGCGGAAATTCCAGTGAGGAATACGTTCATCGTAACAGCTGTTGGAAACAAGTCTCAAAGAGTGAATAAACAAATAGCTGTCCCCATTAGCATAAGTGGAGAATGTATTTTCCAACCATGCTTAGTAGTGCCTAATTTAGTTTATGCCGTTATTTTAGGTACCGACTGGTTAACGTGTCACAAGGCTAAATTAAATTTTGATCTGTGTAATGTCAATCTTATTTGGGGAAAGAGTAGCAGGGAAGTCAGTTTACCATATGATGTTTTGTCAGAAATTAGTGCGAATAAAGTGTGTTCTAGTACGGAAGGATCTTGTGAAATTCCTAATATTAGGAAAAATATTGATGTCTGCCATGTGTCCATACAGAGAGATTCTAGAGATGAATTGTATGAGACAGTGGAGAAATGTAATTTAGCGGAAAGTCAGAAGGACGAATTGTGTGAATTATTGATATCACATAGTGATGTTTTTAGCGATCGGCCTGGTAGAACACATCTTTACGAACACAAATTTAATGTTATTGATAACTCAACTTTTGTAGGACCGAAATATCCCATTCCGTTAAAATACGCTAGCGCGGTTGAAGAGCAGATTGACATTATGCTAGATTATAATATAATTGAACCATCATGTAGTCCTAATTTAAATCCACTTGTTATTATACCTAAGAAGGATAACACGGTAAGATTGTGCATGATAATTTTTGTAAGACTACATTGGATGAATTTGAGCTTGGTGACAAGGTTTTACTCAGAGTGCCACTCCCGTCATCAGCAGAAGCTGGTCAATTTTCTAAGTTTTTCTTGTTATATCAGGGATACTTCACCGTAGTGAAACGGATTGGGAAATGTGCTTGTTCATTAGAAGACAAGGAAGGAAATATCGTAGGAACATACAATATAAGAAATCTTAAGAAATATATCATGTGAGTTTGTTGATTAATTTTCATTATTATGTTAATTCACCATACTTTATGAAGCTGGCATTGCGAACAGGACTTCAGTGAAATTAGCGTGTGTTGTGATATTAAGTGAAGCATGGCAGTGCAATAAACTCCAGTGCTTGGAGACAGTGTATATAATGAAATGTCTTCGAGAATTACTTTTGAACACTCAATGAACGTTTGAAACGACAGAAGTGAGAAAGAAATGTAATCTCTGTATGTAAATAATACTGTATAATCAAAGTGAAAATGATAATTGATAAATGTTTTATATGTGTAACAACGAACATCCAGATGGATGATACTATGTACCAAATTTGTAAAGGGCATTTTTTATACATGTATATATGGTGTACTCGATTTCAGGTGATTGTGTGTATATTTCATGAATCAATCGATTCATTTCATCGATTATTTCATGAGGGAGGCGTTCTGTAACCGTACAACTAGGTTACAGATTCCATTCAGTATTTATTATTATTATTATTATTATTATTATTATTATTATTATTATTATTATTATTATTATTATTATTATTATTATTAACCCGATTCATTAGATTTATATATTCTGTTTCTCATCATTTAGACTCTAATAATTAGGTATCACGTATATTATTGTATTTCATCATAGGTTAAGTGAATATGTTTGTAATTATTCTGTATTGTAGTAAGTGAGATTTGTTGGTTTCATATTGTCATGCTGTGGCTTGTAACTTTGGCTAGATGAGCTGGCATAGTATTTTGCAATCGAGGCTATGTTTAACTGTGCAAGGAGATTTCCCGGTGACGCATTCGGCATAGTCATTCTCGGACCGCTTGGGTACGCTTAGACGACACATGACTGATGACATCAGTGCGTGGACACGTGATTGCGACCAAGTGTCAGTATTCGCCAGCTACTGTATGTGGAAGTGGAAGGGATGAACAGGAGTAGGGAGAGGAGTCGTCATCGCGAGGTTATATAAAGTCAAGGCGACGGTGGGGAGAGGTATTCTGTTCGTACTCAGTTCATAAGCAGTTCATATCGTGGAGATCATATGTAACAGTCAGATGTATCAAATAAAAGAAGTGGTCTTAGTGTGATGGTCAGAGCTAAGAGTTGTGTTTGAAGAGGTAATCATCGAGGAAGTCTACAAGTGGTGCTTGTATCCGAGCAGAGACGGGTACTATGCTGATAAAGAAACATCATCTTCTTGTGAGGATGGACTTCACAAGATGTTTCAATAATATTTTCCAATTATTTAAAATATATTGAGTGGACGTAATTACATTGGAGCTCCCTACACGCGTACATGGTATGTAGGCCAACTCCTTGTGACATAAGAAGATTACAGCAGACGGCTCCCGACTTCAGCTCACAGGTTTTCCCAAGAATTTTCAAGTTCAACAGCGGTGTATGCAGACAACAGGTAATTAAAGCATCAGACATGTTATGCATTCATAACATGAAGAAGAGTGTAATCAGCGGCGATATCACATCTCACTTCAAGTTCATGCCAATAGCTTTTTTTGTTTAGATTAAATTTTCCTTTTCTTTGTACCGCAAATCTCACGATATATTTCTTTTGTTAAATTAAAAGACGTAAATGATTGTTCATTGTGACGTAAATTTAGTCATAAACTCAGTTTTATTTTTAATTATAATAAGTGATTCCAGTTCCATGTACAATCCTCAATTGTGGAAATGCAACAGTAATTTAATATTGTCCTGACCCATATCCCTGTATATTGCCAAATATGTGAGTTTATCACCTCACGCCTTGAGATAATTGATATAAGAGGTATGCTCTACCGAATTTTGTTGTTTTTCTTAAAAAAGCAACTGGCGCTCAAACAAATGTTATTTATATTATGTGGAAGATATGAAGGTATAAGAGTAGTGGTCGGAGTAGCCACACTACTGTATTTGATTTACGTCACACCTACACATATAGGTATTATGGCGACAATGGGATAAAAAAGGGCTACGACTTGCGAGGGAAATACTTTACCCTTGATTAAGGGACAGCGCCAATTTTTGTATGGAGTGAAAATCGGAAACCATCGGAAACCATAGAAAACCATTTTCATGGATCGAAACCACAAAAAACCAAATGTGTGCTGACATGCAAAACGTATATTTTTCTCTAAAGTATACTATAAGTAATATAGCACTGACCATCTCTATGTCTTGAGGGTACAAGTATTTTCTTCTTGAGAACCCATTATAATAGGTTAAAGTATAATTTTGGATACACTAGTAACACTTTACTGCGTACGAGATTTATTAACTTCCACAAAAATAGTTAAAACTAATAAAAAAATACTCTTCGTGGAAGCTGTATATAAGTTAGTGGCATAAATATTAATTATGAAATATAATTTATTGCTATTTACATTCCTGTTGATGAATGTTGATATCATTGTTGCGGCAACGGAAACATCTAAGTGAAATATTTCAGTTTAAAACTCTAATTGGTAAGGATCTGTTATCTAAGGTTCAACACTGTGCGATGATCCTCGAAGAATTCTCGTTCATAATGATATATTGTGCCCTACTGCACTTTAAAGTTCCGTCCAGGCGAAGGCCGGTCTCGAACCCAGAGTACAGTAGTGAACGAACTCTCACAGACGTGAGCTGGTGCACATAGTCTTACCTGAATACAGTCCTCTTCAATCAGCCGGGAGAGCGCTCTTCTCAGGGATAACATGGGTATAACGGGGCAACATAAAGATAATACATTAGGACATGTACCTACTCAGGTAAGAATTCGGCTAAATTAAAATTTAAATATCTAACAGAAAACACCGCTGCATTCAAAGTTTAACAAATAGGGATTTATTACATAAAATTGAATTATTTACAAATGAAAGAGCTTTTCAATATGAGATGGAAAAATGACGCTGAGCCGATGACTACCAGTTTACTGCCTTCACGAAAACACGTGAGCTGCAACAAGCATGTTACAATAGTGTAAGTAACGAAGTTTAGAAAGATGGATATCTGCTTAATTACACAAAAACAATGATTCCCATAAAAATTTACAATGCCTCGCGCCGTCGAACCCCGGTGCAAATAAAAATCACCACAAAATTTACAATGACCTGACTCGGTCACGAACCCTAGTCCCATGACAGGTAAGGCGTCCAAGATACCTATGCACACAATATAAAAGGACCCAATCAACACATACATGGGTGTCAGGATAAAACGGGCCAATGTTAAAATATTACGTAAAACAAATAGGACATAAAACAAATCTCTCTCTCTGCTTTCAAAACATGAAGGTCGTTTCTTCCCCTCTCGGCATACTTCACATACTGCAGACGACCAACCCACAAGCCTGTGACGTCCCATGTAGGTCTCTAACTCCTTCAGGAATGAACGGGGTGTGACCTCTCCATTCCCCTCAAATTTCTTCGGTTTCTCCTCAGGTGCCCTAATCCAATGGTAACCCGGGAAAACACTGTCCTGACTGAATAGGGTTGAATTTCCTATCCTTGGCTTAGCCCTAAATGTTTCTCCTAGTATCTCATGTCCCTCTTCCTGACTTTCATTCAGGCTGTCATCTCCATACTGGCGTTCCATCGGGCTATGAGTCCTACTCAGTTTCCGCTTCTTTACTCCGTTGTCTTCCTCAATTTTTAATTGGTCCAACTTATCCCGTATATTCTCCATTTCATGTTCTAACCCTAGTATACGTTTCTCAGTTGTCCGTTGTTCCTGCTCACGGCACTTCTTCAAACCCTGGACCTCCGCGCTGACTTCCTTCCTAGTCTGTCGTAAATCCAGTTCTAGTCCAGCAATTTTAGCCTTATTTTTCTCGGTCGTCCTTTCATATTTGTCTACCACTTCTTGAGTCCTAGCCTCTAGTTTTTCTTCTATTCTGACTAGTTCTTCTTGAGTATGATCCATACGGACTACGACTGCCACCAGGTTTTCTCTAAATGTTCCTAGTTCGGACTGAGTCTCCTTATCTTTTTCTTCCATACGCTGTTCTATTCCTACGATACTATTCTTTACTTCCAGGATTTGCTTCTCTACCGTACTGTGCGATTCTTCCATCTGTTGACTCAACTTCTCGGTCGTGGTAACACAGCACAGCCGTACATTTTCTATTTTCGTATCTAACTCTGCTATGGTTTCCCTAGTCGCTTCATTTTCAGAGGCCAATTGCTCCAAACGAATGCTAGTGTGTTCCTTTAGCTCAGTGATTTGGGTCGCTACCCGGGTTTCTGTGAGTACTAATTGTTCGGTCAAGTGTACCTTAAGTTCCTTTACTTGTTCCGAATTCCTAATTTCCTGTTCTTTAAATTGTGCACTGACCTGGTCGTTCAAACGCTCACCAAGCGCCACAAACTGTACCTCGCTCTTGGCACACTGTTCCGTGAACAGCTCACTATTCCTATCCGTTTGTCCTTTAATAGCTCCTACCTCCTCTTTAAGCGCCACAAACTGTTCATTCATCTGCTCGCTGAGTTGCCTCAGCATCTCTCCTATGTCTACCGACATTCAACTCACTAGTCATAAAGTCCGGCGGGAAAAACCGCTCCGTATGTCCTCGATTAACTTTCAAATACTATAAATTTCTTACACTTTCTAATTTATCAAAATGTTTCTACTGCTAAACTCTCGAACTTTCAAAGCCTAAATTGGCTACCTAAATCTGACATCATGTCATTCAAACATAGGGTAACCGTCAGTACAACACTCTGATACAAAATATATACACAACATAAACATAAAATTCTCCCACAAAATGTCATAAACCAGCAAAAACTACCGCATGCACAAATCTAAGCTATCCGATTATACACCTGTAAAACACAACACCTTGCAGGTCAAATCCCCGCACGAATATCCTCCATCACTTCAAGGAAACCAAAAAATCAGCACATCCTCGCTAAACACCACCAACAGCAATATCCATAAACTAATGGTAAGATCAAAGACAGAACATCACAAAATACCTCTCTGAACTGGCAGTCATTCAACCTCACAAGTTTAACAACATACTCCAAATATATCACCAAGCTAACAGTACAGATCACAGACCAAACTTGGTTTACCTGCACAACACATACTTGAATGCAGCTGTCATAACATATGCCTGAAATCAAGCCTTGCACGACCTTTCATTACCGAAATATCAGGTCCTGCCTTTATAGACACACATTATGACCTATAGCCCTATTTTATGGGGAAAATCAGTAAAATACCACTTGGTTGTGAGCTTGTTTACACAAATATCAAGCATCACCTGACGGCATAACAAAATAAGCTGTATGACCCTCCTTACTGCAATATCGGGTCCTCAGTTAGTCACACCAAGTTCACAATGTAGACAAAGGCGCTATGGTCCCTTTTACTGAAATATCGGGCCATTCGTTACTCGTCGTCATAAATACCATGGCGCTATGGTTAGCCCTTTTTCCAAAGTTATCGAGCCCCATCGTTGCTTGGCCATTTATACTATGGCGCTCTGTTTACACTGTCTAAGTAGCCCTCATTACAGCAATATCGAGGCCCCACGATGGCTTGCGCCATTTATACTATGGCGCTATGGCCGCTTTACGGAATTTCGGCCACCACGTTGCTCGGCGCCATTTATACTATGTGCCCTACTGCACTTTAAAGTTCCGTCCAGGCGAAGGCCGGTCTCGAACCCAGAGTACAGTAGTGAACGAACTCTCACAGACGTGAGCTGGTGCACATAGTCTTACCTGAATACAGTCCTCTTCAATCAGCCGGGAGAGCGCTCTTCTCAGGGATAACATGGGTATAACGGGGCAACATAAAGATAATACATTAGGACATGTACCTACTCAGGTAAGAATTCGGCTAAATTAAAATTTAAATATCTAACAGAAAACACCGCTGCATTCAAAGTTTAACAAATAGGGATTTATTACATAAAATTGAATTATTTACAAATGAAAGAGCTTTTCAATATGAGATGGAAAAATGACGCTGAGCCGATGACTACCAGTTTACTGCCTTCACGAAAACACGTGAGCTGCAACAAGCATGTTACAATAGTGTAAGTAACGAAGTTTAGAAAGATGGATATCTGCTTAATTACACAAAAACAATGATTCCCATAAAAATTTACAATGCCTCGCGCCGTCGAACCCCGGTGCAAATAAAAATCACCACAAAATTTACAATGACCTGACTCGGTCACGAACCCTAGTCCCATGACAGGTAAGGCGTCCAAGATACCTATGCACACAATATAAAAGGACCCAATCAACACATACATGGGTGTCAGGATAAAACGGGCCAATGTTAAAATATTACGTAAAACAAATAGGACATAAAACAAATCTCTCTCTCAGCTTTCAAAACATGAAGGTCGTTTCTTCCCCTCTCGGCATACTTCACATACTGCAGACGACCAACCCACAAGCCTGTGACGTCAAGCTCAATGACCTCCACCCTCACCATTCCACTTGCGGCAGTCCCCTAATTTATGAGCTCAAACGGGGTGACAGGCTAAAGTCTTGCCTTTCAAAAGAACACTTCACGTAGTCAGCTGCTAAAGCCCTCATTTAAATATACCTGGGCTATCTGCTCTCGTCTCAATACCTCCAGCAATCTCGCTCATCTTACTTATGCCTCTCATGGGCTAAATCCTGGTGCTACAAAACACTAATCATTAAGCGATCGTCACATGGCCATACTAGGCCTTTCCAAAATATGTTCAATAAACTTTCAATAGTTGGGCTCTCTCATGCCAACTGCAAATTTTACTTCTGCCTCTCATGGGCTCAAATCTCTTAAATATTTGGACTCGCTCGCTCTATCAGTGAATCTGGGTGAATTACTGGTCACGACTTGGTCACGACTTGGTCATAATTATACACTTCTACGTCTGCAGAAACAAATGCCTAAATGCGATCTAATCAAAGTACCTATCTGTAGACTAACCTCCATGCCTAAATGAGTTCAATCAGACCCTTACAAAAACACGTACGTTAAAATAACGCAATCAAAATGAACTATAACTTCGCTAACAAGGACTCTACAAATAACATCTACCTTAAAGTACGGGGTTCGAGTTTGAGGCCTAGCTCTAAATTACAAGGGAAATTTTTCTACTACCACAAATCAGTTGACTGACGGCCCCCATATTCCTATCTAAATTTAAATGACATGCTTGAAACAGAATTGGAAAGCTCTGACCTTAATTTATCGGGGACATAGCGGAGCAGCCATCCCTGTGGACCACTGGATCTACCACATTCTGATAGACTGCAGAGCTGGCATCAGATAGTGTTGACCACTTGGAGACATTCTTGCTTGTGTGGCGTCTTCGTACAGCTCCCTCTGTAGTCGGAAGGTGTCCCCTTCGATGTTGTGCTGATCAGGTGCTCCCAACGTTCCTGGATCGATGCCCATTGTTGTGTTGGCTTCAGCTCCTGGTTGTGGCTTCTTTGCAATGATGCTGTCAAACCCTCGTTCTGACTTGATGCTGGGGTAACTGAAAATAAATTCATATATTACAGACTGTCCAAACTCGATGCCTGTCTCCACTACTAGCGTGTTTCACACGTCACACTGACCAAGTCTCGTTCAGAGTTTTAACCTGGTACACAATAGTTTCTTCACTACTCTCAGTCACTGTTCTATCACCCTATCACACGGACAACATATAGTTTTAGAATTCCTAACCTGAGCCAATATTAATTCTAGCAGTTCGTCCGTAATCCCTTGACCTCACAGAAATATGAAGCTACTAGTTCATTAGTCTCTTATAAGCAGTACCTCATCTCCCCATAGCATAATCTCACAGGTAAAATCTTAAATTCATCTGAATATTCAAGTTGATTACTTACTTCCTTGCAGAAATAGCAGTACGGGTATTCGGTGTAGCTCGAAGACAAAGCGTTGTTCTCAGTACCAACACGCAGTATGACGATTCGTTCACGCAGCCTCTCGGTCCAAGAATGACCCTGATATGCTCTGGCGGCCTTAATTTATAATTCCGGATAGCGTCATCAAGCCGCTTGACTGCGTGCAATCTTAGCGCGCCCGGGAAATTTTCCCGCATTAATTATATCATGAGCTCAAATTCGCGAATGCATTAATGAATGCAGCCCTAATGCCTATCAAAATAAAGCAGAAATAATACAGGTTGCAATTCTTGTCTCAAATCCAATGCAACTCTTCCGTAACCAAAGATATTAATTTATTTCATTCTTCCCTCCTATAATAAGTTTAGCCGGGAACTGGAAAGCGTCCCCAATCTTCATCAAGAGGCTTGGCTTGGGACATAACTCCTTTTAATGAGTTCTGGAGATTTCTCATAATGACGCTCGCGCACACTTCACATAAGAACGCTTCTTCTAGACCCCTTTATGACATATACTGTAAGACATCGGCTTCGTGGGTGGTCTTGTGTGATTCCAATATCCAATACTCAAATTAATACAATTGTTCCAATGAACAGAATGGTTCAATATGTGCTGCGGGTCGGTATTTCTCCAACAACATACTTACATAATGGCTTTCGCAGGTGCAACCACGATATTGTACTCGTATTTTGCCCTAGTTGATGTCAAGAAGTGTCTTTGCTGGAAAGACCTGGTGTTTAGAGTGCACTTGGTCTATTGGTGTGCGCTGGAAAAAATGTGTTACTTTCATTGACCTGTCTCAGTCTCATCGTTGGCTTTGGCGATATTGAAATTGGAGGTATGAGCAATACTAGTAACGTCAATCCTTATGAAGCCAGACCTTGTTAATGAATGGTGTGAAATTGTCACTCATAGGTCTACGGTTGTTTTGCTCATACATTTCAGTGGGATTGTCAGACTGATATATATATTAGCGAATTTAGGCTCGTTGAGAAGAGCAACGGGAAAATATCCCACTCCTCATTTCCCTGATTCACCTTCTCAGTGACGCCTATACGACCTAAGACATCTCATGGTGGAGCTGTTGTACGATCCAACTAGTTCCTAAGAGTAATAACTCAACATATATTAGTCTTGAAACAAATAATTTCTCAGATAAGAATCTACAAATAGGGACTAAAGCAACGCATGTTTCATATCCAGGTTGAGCTAAATGAACTGCGTGTAGCACACCAACTTCCTAAGATGTACTGTATACTTCCACAACTGCTCTTATCCAGGGAGGGCCACCAGCTTATCTCTAAGCGTCTCACATCCTTGGTCAAATTTTACTGGCGCAGGTGGTTGGCATTTAAATCTGCTTACATGGATGATACCTGGACGTTTGGCACATCAAACACCAACTCTCATCAGAACACAGTTCCGAAAATGCGACGTCTTTTAATACCATTCATTCACCGAGCTCGATAGCTGCAGTCGCTTAAGTGCGGCCAGTATCCAGTATTCGGGAGATAGTAGGTTCGAACCCCACTGTCGGCAGCCCTGAAAATGGTTTTCCGTGGTTTCCCATTTTCACACCAGGCAAATGCTGGGGCTGTACCCTAATTAAGGCCACGGCCGCTTCCTTCCCATTCCTAGCTCTTTCCTGTCCAATCGTCGCCATAAGACGTACCTATGTCGGTGCGACGTAAAGCAACTAGCAAAATAATAATAATAATAATAATAATAATAATAATAATAATAATAATAATAATAATAATAATAATAATAATAATAATAATAATAATAATAATGCCATTCAAGAGACGGTTAATACAAATTATAACAACGCTGATAATAATAATAACAATAATAATAATAATAATAATTATTATTATTATTATAATAATAATAGCGTACAAGGAATCATTAACTTTGCAATAATTATAAATGTAGTGCCAGATATATATTTTCTTAACAACTTGTTTCACGCCGCACCGAGACAGATAGGTCTTAAGGAGACGATGGGATAGGGCTTTCAGTGGAAAGGAAGCAACCGTGACCTTAATTAAGGTACAGCCCCATCATTTGTCTGGTGTGGAAATGAAAAACCATGGACAACTCTGTTCAAGGCTGCCGACAATAGAGTTCGAACCTACTATCTGCCGAATGCAAGCTGATAGCTACGTGGCTGAAACTACTCATCCATTCTCTCTGTAAGTGTCAGATATACATACCTTACGCGATTGTGGAGCGATTGGAACATTTGGGTTAATACCAGGAAAGTTCGGTAACCACCACAATTTGTAAGACGCCTCACGTCCCCTAATCATTAACTAACGACACATCCAATGTTCTCCAAACCAGTATACAACCTCTACCAAGTTGTTGTCTTCCTATTGTGCTCTCACAGTTCTGTCCGGATCCATGGCTAAATAGTTACCTTTCTAGCCACTAGTCCAGGGCGTCCCGAGTTCGATTCCCGGCTGGTTAGGGAATTTTAACCTTACCAGTTGTATGCATAAGTCTTTACCGGTTTCACTAAGAGATGGCGCCAGGCAACAGTACGCACCGTATGAATTTGAGACATACTCAGTTTGCTCGTCTGACATTAACCTACCAACACAGACAAGTTGAGACCACGTCTGTGTTGTATCGTTCAGTGATCATTTCGACGTTTGTGCCTGAAAAAGAACATTTGCGACACGCATTGCTTTTCTTATTTAATCAAAAGAAGGAGGCTGTGGATAGTCATCGTTTGCTGGTAGAAACATATGCCGAACACGCTCCATCGATTATAACATGTGAGACATGGTTTCGACAATTAAACGTGGTGATTTCAATGTTAAAAACAGTGAGCGCTCTGGTAGAGCAATTGCAGGCGTTACTGGATGATGACCCAACTCGAACTCAACGCTATCGCTAACGAATGATTAATTTAAATCATGCATTGATCGAAAGATGACCGGAATGGGCCAGAAGACATGGCAAAGTGATTTTGTTATGCGACAATGCGCCGTCTCACATAGCAAAATCAGCGAAGGATGCCTTGAAATCGCGTGGATGTGACATCCTTCCGCACCCGCCGTACTGTCCCGACCTAGCGCCATCTATAACCTCTTCGAATCAATAGGGCGCGCTAGCAGAGCAGCACTTCAGCAATTTCGAAGCTGAAAAAGGTTTCGACGAATGGTTTTCCGCAAAATACAAACAGTATTTCTGGCTTGGTATTCATAACTACCTGAAAGATGGGCGAAGTGTGAAGAAGCCGATGGCGAATATTTTGAATAAACAAATAATGAATTTCCCTTGAAAACTACGTGTTTTATTTACCACAAAACCATGCAGAAAATTATGCATACACCTGGTATTGGTTAATTCGTCTGGCTCGGGCGCCAGTTTTATCCTTAAAATCATCTTAAGTACGGCTTCATCCTCATAAACACGCAGGCCATTTACTAGGAAAAGACCTGCGCGAGGCCACTCCGAAGCCTATACGCCATTATTATTATTAAAATTATTATTATTATTATTATTATTATTATTATTATTATTATTATTATTATTATTATTATTATTATTATTATTATTATTATTATCTCATCGTTGCATTGATAGAAATTACCCTTACAAGTCGGCAAGTTCCTGAAAACACCCAGATCATTTCCTTGTGACAATTTCATTTGCTGTTCTGCGTCGAAGGTTCTGAATACGTGCCACTCTTGCCCACAATCTTAGACGATCTAGCAGATCACGCCCTGGATTCGGTGACAACTGATGTGCTGGTCCATAGTGTGCCATGCGGTTAGGAGCGCACAGCTGTGAGCTTGCATTCGGGAGATAGTGGGTTCAAACTCCACTGTCGGCAGCCCTGAAGTTGGTATTCCATGGTTTCCCATTTTCACACCAGGAAAACGCTGGGGCTGTACCTTAATTAATTCCAGGGCCACTTTCTTCCTACTCCTAGTCCTTTCCTATCCCATCGTCACCATAAGACCTAGGCCTATCTGTGTCGGTGCGACGTAAAACAAATCGTAAGAAAAATATTCCAACCGTGCCTTGTCATGGCAGCTCAAAGAAGCTGCATAGAAGAATTGGACAGTATATTCAATGAGAAAACATAAATATAAACGTTGAAGGCCATCCTATAGGAAATAACGAAACTCAGAGCAAAATATTATTCGTGGCAAAATTCTTCGCTAGGAAACGAGCAGTTGATCTAGAAAGATGCACTGAATATGATTGAGCTCGGTATGATATTTAACGCTTTCGTAACACCATTCAATTCTAGATGGGTTTCAGTTAAAAATAAATAGATGCGAGGAAGAAACAAATGATAACCGCAAAAGTGTCTTAAAATCTCTTTTTTTTTTCTTTTCTTTTTTTCTGTGCAGAGATTTGAACATTTGCAGACACAGTTCTTGACGTCTCTCCGAACTGGTAATACGAAGCAGTGCCGGCAGGTGGGGTAGGAGGTGTGTAGCAACTGATTCAAGAATAGCGGCGGACCACTATGAAGTTGCACCAAGCAGGAACAGCGTGGAGTTATTCGATATTCATCGGGGAATGCAGACGAAGAATGGAGACGCTTGTCTGTCACAATGGCAATGCTACAATAAATTGGTGCAAGAAATTCTGTTCGTGTAACCATGAAAACCATCGATGACCTACGCTTCAAGTGCCTCCCACGTCCGCCATACTCGTCAGATTTGGCACCATTTAATTTCCACATCTTCGGTCCAATAAAGGAGCACCTTGGAGGGCGGATGTTCAAGTCTGATGAAGACGTCCAATCGGTGGTGCACGAGTAGCTACAGAGTAAACCAAATGAACTTTTCTCGGACGTGGTGTCGAAGAACTATTTATCCGATGGCATAAGTGCAATGAACTGGGAGAGTACTGTGAAAAAATATACAATCAAATGTTATCCCAGCATTAAAATAGAGGAAAAAATTGCGGTTATCATTTGATTCTCCCTCCTAATAGGATATAAAATGCTTTTCCTTTTACGTTGTAACATCACTCAAACTATATCAATAGGCGTGGTAGACGTGTGGGACAATTACTAGTTTCTCACAAGCACCCCACGGTTCGAATCGCGGGGAATGCATTTGATATTTTTGAAAGGAAAAGTAATGTTCCTGCGGTTAGGGTTCCACATAGCATTGGAGGTTCCATGGCTTTGATCTTGACATAAACAGTCTAGTAAAGCTTCCTTGCTTGCTTTGTGAAATGTATCTAAGTGTAACAGTATATTGGCTATTATACAGTTGAATGTGTAAAAGATCAACTCAGCAGTCGATACTCGTTTACTGTATTAGCTTTATGCTTCCTGTATTGGCGATTACAATGAAAAGAGATTTCTAATGGACGTTCCTTAATTATGCAAAAGCCTTTTTCTCCTGCTAATGGCGCACTTCTCGAAACATTAAGAGGCTTTTAACATACAGCTGGGATTTGATAGATTTTTGCTCACACCGAATTGAGACTTTTTGAGCAGGATAGGAGTCACAGAACGAACGAATATCGCCAGTTACGGGAATATTAAATTCTATTCTGTGAAGTTTGAAAAACCTAAAATTTAATCATTCCTTTACATAAGACCGTATGCAAAATGTGTTACTTCTAATCAGAGGTCATACAATTTTTGTTCAGTTTTAACTGTTTAAGAATTCAAATGACCATCTGCAGTATATCGTCGTTGCCCCTGCGAGAACCTCTATGTGAAAATATTTCTGCTTAGAACTTGGGTAAGGATCTGTTATCTAAGATTCATTATGTTTGACGGTACTTAAAGAATTCTCATTCTTAAAGATATATATGCTGCAGGTCAGTATTTCTCCAATACATAGCGTTCTTAAACATATATACGCTGCAGGTCAGTAGTTCGTCAGTACATAGCGTTCTTAAAGATATATGTGCTGCAGGTCAGTATTTCCCCAATACATAGCGTTCTTAAAGATATATGCGCTGCAGGTCATTGTTTCTGCAATGCATAGCGTTGTTAAAGATATATGCGCTGCAGGTCCGTATTTCTCCAGTACATAGCGTTCTTAAAGGTATTATGTGCTGCAGGACAGTATTTCTCCAATACATAGCGTTCTTAAAGATATATGCGCTACAGGTTAGTATTTCTCCAGTACATAGTGTTCTTAAAGATATATGCGCTGCAGGTTAGTATTTCTCTAGTACATAGTGTTCTTAAATATATATGCGCTGCAAGTCATTATTTCTCCAGTACATAGTGTTCTTAAAAATATATGCGCTGCAGGTCAGTATTTCTCCAATACATAGCGGTCACATAGCGTTTTTTTGCTGCCGCAATGACGATGTGTATGAAATATTATGCTAATTGAATCGCTTACCCGAAGAACACTTTTTTCGAAAGCAAGGTACAAATAAAACAATGTAGTTTCAGTCCTTTTACCTGTGATGGAAAAGTTTTTACTTGAAACAGAAGTTGGCACCATTACAGGTGTTTGAAATAACTCCTTAGTGTGTAACCATTTTTGATAACTACCAAATAAATAAAATCATGAATAATATATAAATAAAATATGTAAATAAATGACATTACTCAAAAACTTCATAAAATACTTGAAATAAATTAAATTAATAAAAATAGTTAATCGAAATGTCCGTAGTAAGGGCGCCAGAGTTCACCAGAATGGATCCCTCGAATTTTGATAGAACATGATAAACTTTATATCCCAGGGCGAGTACATAACGATGCGTACTGGGACATCTGCTGCAGGCCTTACCTAACCTCCTGAAAACGACTAAATAGGTAGGAACTGCACCTAGGTTCATCAATAACTCTACTGATTCTAAAATAGCTAACTATATTCTTAACAAAATCCGTGCATAAGCACATCATCAACACACATTATACATATAATACACACATAAAATATTGCTGGAAGACTCCATATTTACAACAACAACAATGAAAGCAGTGGGAAAACGAAAGCGAGAACTAAACTACCATTTGTAGATAATCCGATGACAATGTACATATATGTAGATAAATACCCTTCACTGTCTCTGTATCAATACTACTTGCCAATTCTCATAATCAGCACTTCTAACATCACACGGATACTGTACCTCGTAATACTGTGTTCACAGACTTCAACACTTGTTGTAAAGATATATACATTTGAGCAACACACGCTTATCGATCGTGAACATAAATTATGGAAAGTCTGAGATAACTTTCACCAACATATATTGCCAGACCTCCACAAGTACTGCAATACTTAATGCGTACGCCCTCCGCAATTTGTTGATCAGCCACTTTCCACGAACATAACTAAACTACGTTCCACGAACGTTTGAAGTCCAGTCCATTGTAGCCGTGTCACTCGAATACTGTATATCAGCACTACTTCCTTCTCGTACAGTGTGTCAGTACTCCTTCTTGTCCGTACCGAGTCTTGCTGTAGTTCCCTTCCGTAGTGATTTCGAAGTTTATATAAACATCCGCTTCTCCCTTCCTCTCAGATGATACGTCTGAATTGGTCCTTGCCAGCCAATCATGAGTGATCTTCTGTTCAGAGTTGCCCTCAACTTCTTCATGCTCCCAAGACATAAACAAACGCTGGGGTATATCACATGACTCATATAACTTTCCTAGTACAACGACATCAAAAACCACATCTCATCAGACACTGGGATTACTGCATGAGTCATACGAATTACCGGAGTCCAAGATAGCAATGTTTTCCCACTCATACAAAACAAATTACTCATACTACATATATGGTTACCTTCCAGCTTACAAAGATTAATGACAAAATATACAAATGAAATACTGATAATAATAATAATAATAATAATAATAATAATAATAATAATAATAATAATAATAATAATAATAAATCGAATAGTGACAATGATATCTCTAACTTCTACATACAGTGCGAGGGTGTGATATATGTACTATCATAAGTGGAACAACGTTATAACCAGAAGCAATAGCTAACTATGCTGTTTCATTGACGAACAGTGCTAAGATGAACTCAATAAAGTCAAAAGATGGAAAATTAATCTTAGTAATTAGAAACGTAACAAAAGAAATATGCTTAGACACAGGAGATGGCCATATTTTTCGAAAACGCAACAATATGATCCCAGAAAATTATCAACTAACTTGATAAATAGAGCAAACTTGTAATTGAAACTCATACGTAAATGCTTACGCGGTATCAAATAATTAGCTCAACTTTGAAGTTACCAGTGTGAACTATTTACAACCCAATCTCATACATGTGACCCCCATACCTCGAATCACCACGGCATTGACAGAATTATGGTTTCTTTTCAAGAGTTTGGAATTTCCAGTGCATGTATTAATAAAGTCTAGGCACAGACGTTCAGTCATGTGGGTTTGGATTTAAGACAATAATGTTTGCTAGGTCATCAGCCTACAGGCTGCTTGGATCCTCAAATAACACCACCAGAGTTATATGCTTACAGGGAAACCGCAAAAATCGATGGCGCCGCCAATATGAGGCGGACTAAACAAGAAGAATAGTTTGTGTTTCGTTTTGTTTTTGTTTTCCTTTCTTACAATTTACACTACGTCGCACTGGCACAGTTAGATCTTATGGCGATGCTCCGAAAGGAAAGCGGTAGGAGTGTGAAGGAAACGAGTGTGGCCTTAATGAAGGTACAGCCCTAGCATTTGCTTGATGTTAAAATTGGGAAAGTACAGAAAACCGTCTTCATTGCTGACGACAGTTGGGGTTCGAACACACTATCCCTCGAATGCAAGATGATAGCTGCGTGACCAAAACCGCACAGCCACATGCTCCGTAAGAAGAACAGTGGAGTTTGTAGTTTGCTATTAATTTCCCCATTGCGCCAGAAAGTGTTATTGCAGCACGACTGACTCAGTAATAATAATAATAATAATAATAATAATAATAATAATAATAATAATAATAATAATAATAATAATAATGTAATAATGGCGTATGTCCTCCGGAGAGGCCTGCTGCAGGTCTTTGGAACTAACATATGTAGGCAACCTACCGATGATGAGTTCTAAAGACGAAGACATCGCGCATATCCAGTTCCCGAGCCAGATGAATTAACCATTGAATGTTAAAATCCCTGATCCTGCCGGAAACCAATCCCGGGTTCCCTTGGGCGAGAAATCAACACGGTAAACATTCAGCCATAGAGTCGAGTACTGACTCTGTAAGTAGTACCTTTCGTAACACGCTGATGCACTGTTCATGCTGTGAAAGTCATTACACAAAGTTACCCATACCCCAGCAGCGTTCATAGTGTCACAGCCATGGATCATAATGGGGCCTAGGTGGTAACTACACTTTGCTCTGGTCTGTGCCAAGAGAAATTTGCAAAGTACTGCATCTATCAAGAAATTGAAACAGGTGGAATGCTTCTCCATGTTCAGTTATTTGTCAGCTTATCCAGATCCAGGAGTTCGGATATTCAATATATTGTTATGAGTAAAACGTTGTATGCTTTACTAATCTAATTTACTTTAGGATGACCAAGTTAGTACACACACGCAAAAAATCTACTTGAAAATGAATGACAACAATTCCCCAATTAGTGACTATTTACGAAGTCCGTCGTCCGCGCAGCAGGTCTCCAGATTGGGAGTCTTTACCTGTAACGGGCGCTCCCTCCGTCATCCTAAATAACATCTCTCCTTCCACTTCGCTACACATGCGCCACTCTCTTCGCTCGGCAGTCCCGTGCAGTTGGATTTCAACACAAGCCTGTTAAGTATCACAACACACGACTGCTGTTCTCTTGGCTCAACTCCAGACAAGGCCGATAACTCACACTATCACAAGACTGCTGCATATTCGGCTCAACACCAGACAAATCTGATAACTCACACAATCACACGGCTGTGCTGCTGTGCACTTGGCTCGACTCCAGACAAGACCGATAATTCACATAATCAACTCAACAAAACTAACTCACAACAGAGTGACTGCTCTACACAGTGAACTACTCAACACGTATCACTCGACGATAACGTTGCACGACGAACATTCACAACACTTTAACATGCACTGTCGCAATATCGTTAGTCCTGATTTTATTTTTCTCCTTTTATACCCGCAGGCTCCATCAGCTTTTGCTAACAAACATACTTTCTTCGATTCTTTTGTGATATCGTTGCCTTAACTTTGTTACAATTTAATACGATTCTTCCTCTGAATGCCATCTTGAGAGTAGAGTAGTTCACTTGTTTAACTTTTGCATTTCCTATCTGGAATTCTAAACTGGTCTAGTCATTCGACTTCCGACTCGAGAGTTTGAATCGCGTAGGTTTTCTACCAGAACCTCATTGCAAAGTATTGAATTGAACCAAGGTGCAGCCGATCCCTCAGAAACACAGGAAAATGCTTTCAATGGAGAAAAAAACAAATTTCCAAGGATTCTTCCAAACTGACATCAACTTGTCTAGAAATATTCTGCAGAAAATGCTGCGAAATACAATAACTTGGTGAAAGTCGAATTGGTCTTTGCGATCTAGTTTTTGCCGCTGAAACTCTCTGGGATAAATTTTTCGTAAGGTCAGCTGTGCTTACAGGGACGTACCCTAGCAGACGTAGTAGTACATTGATTTTAACATGCATATGCTTTTGGGCCGGAGGTCTATCTGGAATGAGCGTGATCAACTTAGCGTAGACAATTTTGGGTGGACAGAAAATCGACACCGTGGTAACCTAGCATGTTCGTTATCTGTCTATACTAAGCCTTCGCCATCTTCCTCACGTTATCACCGTGTGCCATAACTCTGCCTTCTTCATACTGGAAGTAAAAATGGTGCCGTGTTTTAAACGAGTTTCCACTGTCTTTGACTGGTGTCTCGTCTAGGTCAAAAAACCCTTACACACGGTGACGTCACTGATAGCGGCAGAATATATTACGTATCTTGCGACTATTTATGGCCATAGAACATTGTGCTAAATCAGCGACCATTTTGTTGGACGTACATCTTGATAGGCGGGGCTATTTTGTGATATGGCCTGGGAATATGTGCTGGATCATATGCCATACTGTTGGACGCAGATCACGATGCTACACATATTCCTTTCGATTAATTGGAACTCTGTATATATACCGAGCTCGATAGCTGTAGTCGCTTAAGTGCGGGCAGTATCCAGTATTTGGGAGATAGTAGGTTCGAACCCCACTGTCGGCAGCCCTGAAAATGGTTTTCCGTGGTTTCCCAATTTCACACCAGGCTGTACCTTAATTAAGGCCACGGCCGCTTCCTTCCCACTCCTAGCCCTTCCCTGTCCCATCGTCGCCATAAGACCTATCTGTGTCAGTGCGACGTAAAGCAACTAGCAAAAAGAACTCTGTATCTCCTGGTGGGCGGAGTGAAAGGATGCATTATCTGTACCCCGTGATCGTCGTAAGAGGCTACTCTGATGGAAACAACCAAGGAATCCGTACTCAATCTCTCGTCTTGTAAGTCCAAACTCATATCCATGACCGCTTTTCGGTGTAGCGGAGAATACATTCGTTACCCCAGATTAAATAATTTAAAAAACAATCGCAGCCGCACTAACTCGATAACTAAGTGGAAATGTAACAAGCAAACAGATCAGACAATAAATAAATAAATAAATAAATAAATAAATAAATAAATAAATAAATAAATAAGACAACTTAGGTATTAAGGAACTTAAGAAATTATAACTCACTTGAATACTATTTTCAACCACATACTCACACATATTTCCAAATTGGTATTCACGGCAGTGACGGCATCACCATAAATTAAGCTACAGCAAATATGGAACAGTCCGCCTCTGTGGTGTAGTGGTTAGTGTGATTAGCTGCCACCCCCGGAGGTCCGGGTTCGATTCCCGGCTCTGCCACGAAATTTGAAAAGTGGTACGAGGGCTGGAACGGGGTCCACTCAGCCTCGGGAGGTCAACTGACTAGAGGTGGGTTCGATTCCCACCTCAGCCATCCTGGAAGTGTTTTTCCGTGGTTTCCCACTTCTCCTCCAGGCGAATGCCGGGATGGTACCTAACTTAAGGCCACGGCCGCTTCCTTCCCTCTTCCTTGCCTATCCCTTCCAATCTTCCCATCCCTCCACAAGGCCCCTGTTCAGCATAGCAGGTGAGGCCGCCTGGGCGAGGTACTGGTCATACTGCCCAGTTGTATCCCCCGACCAAGAGTCTGAAGCTCCAGGACACTGCCCTTGAGGCGGTAGAGGTGGGATCCCTCGCTGAGTCCGAGGGAAAAACCGACCCTGGAGGGTAAACAGATGATGATGATGAAATATTGAACAATGTTTTTACAGTTTCACTCGCTGACGCTTCGTAATAGTACAGATATGGTTTCTACAGCGATATACTGAGGACTAACTTTTTATTTTTAACTTAAAAAGCCTAACCTAAACTGAATGAGCAAAATTTAGCAGGTATTTTACCGTCGCCGAAGTTTGATAGTTTCATTCCCTTACTGAGAGGAAGCTACAGCAACAACAAATGAGGGAAAATATTCCTCACGATGTATATCACTGTTGTCTTCACAAAGGGTGCCACAGAGCTCGCGAAAACGCTGCAAAAATCCACAATATACAAACCATTACACTCAAACACACTCGTACAGAGCAACCAAATACAACATTATTGTATTTTGCGCTTGGTTTTGTATTCTTACTGGGCAATCTAATTATTTTTCCGCGTCCATCGAAAAACAGTCTTTACGCGTGCACTCAATGTATCGTTCCTAAAAACTTCGTGCATGTCCAAATCCAAAAATGAAGTAAATACATTTATTACAATTGATATCATAAAATGGCTATTTTTATTAGCAAGACTGTGTGCAAGTGATTATACTGTTATTTTTTTCTTGTAGGCTCTGGTATGTGGCGCTGAACACTTCGAGTGTTAACTATTACAACTAGCATGTACCCAAGCTAGGTGCGCTCCGCCGCCGTAAGACGCTGTGAATCCCGAGCGAGGACAACAGCTATCACCCCGCCTCCCCAAGAGGAGGGGGCTTAAAGCGCATGCGTCTACCAAGCGACTTGAATTTCGCTGGGATAGTTCACTTTCACCCGGCAAAGAAACCCAGCTCGCTGGTGAGACCTGGACTGCGATAGGAGTGAACGGGTTATCGAGACAGCTGTACTTGCACTAACTTAGCTGTAATGTAAAAAGAAAATTATTTGCTCCTGCAGCGCTGGGGTAGCTGAGGTTCAGAGCACGCCACTGAATTTACATTTATTTATACTAAATTTCGCATGGCGAGGGTAAGTACGTAACAAAAAAGCTTCAAACCACAGCTCGATACGTTACCGTCTTAACAGTATGCCAACAATCTACAACTTCAAGCTAACAATTCATTCACTCAGCTCCAGTAGCGATGACACCAGCTGCCTCACGGTACATAGAGGAGTGGCTGGGAACTACGCCAGCTGCCACGGTGCCTAGCAGAAGACCTTTGAACTACATGTACTAGAAGGAAATGTGAACATTAGTACATTATGTAGGAAAATCGGTATTTGTATAAAAGCTACTACTTTTCTACGGACCTTCAGATTGAACGCTTTTCGGCCGTTTTGTGACAATTTCTATTCCCTCATATTATAACATCCAGAGATGTGGTGTCTTATATGATATTTTGAAGCACTTATCATCGACGGTCAATTTATAACGATCAGCTTAAAAATTTATTTTTCTTCTTCCGCTTCTTTCGCTACCTTTTTTGAAACATGAAATGAAATGTCGTATGGCTTTTAGTGCCGGGATATTCCAGGACGGGTTCGGCTCGCCAGGTGCAGGACTTTCTATTTGACGTCCGTAGGCGACCTGCTCGTCGTGATGAGGATGAAATGATGATGAAGACAACACATACACCCAGCCCCCGTGCCATTAGAATTAACCAATTAAGGTTAAAATCCCCGACCCGGCCGGGAATCGAACCCGGGACCCTCTGAACCGAAGGCCAGTACGCTGACCGTTCAGCCAACGAGTCGGACTTTTGAAACATCTTGAATTAGCACTCATGTCGATGAAGCCTAGTTTTACGAATGAATGACCTTCCTGACGCCAATCCTGTGTGGAAGGATGCAATCAATTTTACGTGTTTCTTCGGTGGTTTGTAGCGTGATGTGTTGTGTGGATACGAGTATGTGTATTAAGATGACCAGAAACACTCAGTTCCCGAGCCAGAATTAACTACGCGCAGTTAAAATTCCCTATTCGTTCGGGAATCAAACACGGGGCACTCTCAACCGTCTGACGATTCAGCCAAGGAATCGGTCGATCAACTATTAAACTCTGACCATCAGAAAAAAACCGTTGATAACACCTACAACCTGTCAATTGAAGTAAGTTCCACTTATATGCACAAATGAAACATTTTGTTAAATGCATCTCTACAGATATGTATTCAACGGACTGTGGCAACTTCCAAGATATACGTTTCAGAACATTGGCCAAAACACAATTTTTTAGTTGGTTATTGGCTCTTGGAATTGACTTTCATTTCACACGGCATAAATAATCAAGTTGTTTTTGACTTAACTGAAAATAAACATGGCAGAAAGGAAGGTTGTAAAAGTGGGACTGTATGGTTGATAACAGAGAAGTGAGGACATTTTTAAACAGTAAATTATGATTTGTGGGGAACGGTAAATAAAATATAAACGACCTGCGGGATGGTTTTAAGGCAATAGTTGAGTAGTGTGTAAACAGGAAGGCTATTTACCTTTCAAGAAGGTAGGAAGTGTAATGGCACTCTATGGACAACAGAGAAATAAAGAGATTAAGAAGAAGGTGAAAGTGAGAGAGAAACATAGTTAGGAATGGTTGTGGAAGTAAGGAAAGATCGAAGGAACTTACTAGGAAATTGAATTTAGCATAATATGGCAAGCATAATTGGCAGTCATATGAATTTTAAAGAAAAGTGGAATGGTACGTATAAACCATACCCCAAGGCCCAACAGCCCCTTACCTGGCTCGGAATCGAACCCGAGGCCTGCGGGTAAGAGGCAGGGACTTTAACCGTACACCGGGGACCAGCGAGGGGTACATATAGGTATTTTAAATTAGAAACAGGTTCTACAAATGACATTCCAGGAATCATTAATTGACATTGTATATGTGAGAATTTACAGAAGGCAGAATTGTTTAGTCAGCAGTATGTAAGAATAATGTCCAGGTAGTGTAGATGACTAATACTAGTGAAGTACTAACATCTATGTTAATGAAAATGTTGTAGGAAAGATATAAAAGTTGAATGCTAGAAAAACAGCTGAAATTGTTAAGATTTCTGGGGATATACTACAGACAACGCGTTAAAAAAGTTTTAGTCATGAGTACTGTTCCGTTCTAACAATCATGCTTTTGCTTGTAATAGTGTATGCAAAGTCGTCTGTACTGCTGCCTTAGTTAACATGTTAGGAATAGAATATAGTTTAACGCAAGGACAAATATTGTCGCCTGTCATTGTTTGATGTAATTTTGCACTAGACTGTGCCGTAAAGTATATTCAATTACTCTTAATTGACTCTTAATTGTCAACTAACTATGCCGGGTTTGTACTGCCAACTACTCACCACAACAGATCGATGTATTTTTGGTGTCACTAATCTAGTTATTTTTGAATTCATTTGGGTCACCTGAGGACCACGGTGCTTGTGCTTTAGCTGTGTTGTTGTTGTTGTTGTTGTTATTTGCCTATTCTGGTGTTCTTGATGGTGGGTTTGGCTGTTGCTTTCTTCTTGGTACCTTGAGCATTTCTATTGGCCCAGCAATTCTTTATTTTCTTGCTGAACTCTGTTTTGTCTTCCTCGGACAATTTCCTGGTCTCATCGTGGTTTGATTCTGTAAGGGATGTTAGGAAGGATACGGTTTTGATAGTTGAAAGGTAGTTGCTTCGTTAATTATTATGCCATGAATAATATTAAGTTCGGTGAAATCCTTTTCTACCCGCTGGATCCACAGGGATCTAATGGCTTTACTTTGAAGATCGTATAGTACAACCTTTGTGATTACGTTCTATACAGATGTCCGAGAAATCCAGCCGTTTTTTTTTTCTTATGGCATCTGCGAGGGTTTCTGAGTGTTTATTATTATTACTATTATTATTATTATTATTATTATTATTATTATTATTATTATTATTATTATTCCTACTTTTTTACAGCGTTATCCCCATCTGTGGAGCGCGATATAACTTATTTAACTTATGTTGATTTTTTCTTCTCCCAAAATCTCATCATCTGGGCAGTGAACATTTTTCGACGTTCTTCAGTCCATTATTTATTGGCCCTGATATTCATTTCCTCAGCAAACTGATGGTTGTTGGCTACTTTTTTGAACTGGAGTCAATCTTGAACAATTTCCTGTAGGATGCCAATTTCCTAAAGGTCTTTTTCTATTTCACTAAGCCTTTCATTGAGAGAGCAAGGTTGAGAATACTTTTGGTGAGTCTGTCATTGTTCATTCTGAGAATGTGGCCATAGAACTTCAATTGCCTTTTTCTGATGGTGTCGGTGATTTTTTCAGAATGCTGATAATGTTCCCTAGACTTCCATTTCATCCAGAATCCCTCTGAGTAGACTGGAGCAAAGATTTTCGTCAAAACTTTCCTCTCCTGTTTCTCTTTGTCTTTAAGTGATCTTCCTCCATTGATCAAGGTTTCCGAGGCTTCAGGTTTGATAACTTAATTGTAATGCCTTAGTTTTGCGTTCCTAGTATGCCTCGTCAGTGTCGCCTAGGCGGTCTGTGATTGCCTTTGGTGGAGCTGTGGGGGATCAAACCAGCCTTCGGGCTGAATGGCCAAGATAAATTATTATTATTATTATTATTATTATTATTATTATTATTATTATTATTATTATTATTATTATTATTATTATTATTATTATTTTGCTAGTGGCTTTACGACGTTGCACCGACACAGACAGGTCTTATGGCGACGATGGGGTAGGAAAGGGCTAGGAGTGGGAAGGAAGCGACCGTGGTCTTAATTAAGGTACAGCCCCAGCATTTGCCTGGTGTGAAAATGGGAAACCACGGAAAACCATCCTCAGGGCTGCCGACAGTGGGATTCGAACCCACTATATCCTGGATGTAAGCTCACAGCTGCGCGTCCCTAACCGCACGGCCAACTCGCCCGATATATTGATGATGATGATGATGATGATGATGATGATTATTATTATTATTATTATTATTATTATTATTATTATTATTATTATTAGTTATTATTATTATTATTATAGCAAAGTATGTGCTAAGTACTGCTGACCTGTGTTAATATTATCCTCTCGCTTCTAAACATGATGCCAAGTATTGCTCTCTCCCTCAGTAACTTCCCATCATCTCCTCTGCCCGTCGTGAATTACATGGACTAATTTCTCCAGAAAGTGAAACATTATTTATAATACGGCAGCACATTAAAACCGAAGAAACTTTTGCTTTACGAAGCTGGTGTTTTATGTGAAGCGTTTCCTTGTACAATCTAAATCCTTTCTATTGGCACATCGGTAGGACAATATAGAAAGTTCTCTTGGCTTTTAGGAGGAGTTAATGGTATTTCTATTGTTTTTGTCTTCATTTATAAAAGTTGCTAATTAAATGGCTCTGTCGTGCTGTGTGCCTGACTGTGAGAATCCCCACCCCGACTCGCATCTGCTGTCGTATAATCCACGGGACTAATTCTGAATTAAAGCGTGGACCACAGGAAAGCCCCTTCTCTCAACCCACAATACTCCCTAGGGGTGAACAATCTGTGTGTCTCAGGATTTGTCTTCCCAATAGTAAAAGGTGCATGTGAGTCCCCACATGAGTATCTTCGTTCTTGGCAAAGTTCAACATTTATTACGTGCTCGTATACCCTTCGCCGCTCCCCGTCCAGTTCTCTACCAGTGTATCGAGCTAGTAACGTCAGGTGCTATTCTCGTCCCCTGCCGGCAGATCATATATGTAGTGTTTGTTCCAAAGGTGCTATTTCCAATCCAAAAAAAAGATTTTAGATTTTCGTCCACATGCATTGCAGTAGTTGAATACTAGTAGTACCATACCTGAGCAAGGGTATGTTCCATGTGCCTTCTAGTTTACGTTTATTTGCCTTTTTCCGCTACTTTCTCAGGGTGGAAATAGCACCTCTTGAACAGACACGCGTCAAATATTGTTATCCTTACTTTATACCGATGAATTTGCTGGCGATACTTAGTGTTTACAGTGAACTATGATTTCTGGTATGTGCTGAAACAAACTTGTTACTGTCATTGATGTGTCTAAGTCTTAACCTTGGCTTTGACAACTTGAAATTCACTGAGGAATGAACGATGCTAGTCCGGCTCCATGGCTAAATGGTTAGCGTGCTGGCTTTTGGTCACAGGGGTCCCGGGTTCGATTCCCGGCAGGGTCGGTATTTTAACCATAATTGGTTAATTTCGCTGGCACGGGGGCTGGATGTATGTATTGTCTTCATCATCGTTTCATCCTCATCACGACGCGCAGGTCACCTACGGACGTCAATTAAAAAGACCAGTACCTGGTGAGCCGAACTTGTCCTCGGACACTCCCGGTACTAAAAGCCATACGTCATTTCATTTTTTTTTTTTTTTTTTTTTTTTTTGCTAGTAATGCCATTCCTTACGTAGCCAGTCCGTGTTAGGAATGATATGAAATCGTCGCTCATAGGATCGGCTGGTAGATGTATTTCAGTGAGTTTGGCAGACTGATAGGTAATAGTAGCTCTGAGTGGGTGAGGAAAGGAACTGGAAACTACCCCACTGCTCACTTCCGTAATAAGCTTCTTCAATGGCGTCTAGACCACCTATAACTACTGATGGAGGAGTTATCGAAGATAAAGCTAGCCATTGGACCGAGTGCTTGCTTGCTTTACGAAAATGGAAATAAACATGGAGCGCCACGGAGATGGTAATACAATCTATGTAAAATCGAAAGCGTCATAATTGAAGTTAATTGAACAGATAGTTTGTAAAAGTACACGAGTCTACATTTATACGAAAGTTAGTTACCGGTACTGTAGCACGCTCAGGAGTATTTCCGTTCAAAACACCGAGAGTCCGGTCATTATTAAACATTCTCTAAAATCACGCAATTTTTAGTTACTTTCAAAATAATGTCAGAAAATGAAAATAAGAAAGCTTTGTATTGATTTATTTGTAGAGATATTTATTGGAAATTTAACATTTCAACTCCCCGTGCCCTTTCTATAGTTTGAACATCCATTCTACGAGGGTTGATTCAGAAGTCATGGTTTCTTCGAAAATATCCATATATTCTTTTTTTCAAGTGGCTCCACCTTGCATTTTCGTTAGTCAATGATGTCTTTATGTTGATCTCTGTGTACAGGTGATGGGGCTGTTACGCCATGGGTTTAGGTTTTCATGATATGCTTTACATCGCACCGACGCAGGTAGGTCTTTCGGCGACGATGGGAGAGGAAAGGGATAGAAGTGGGAAGGAAGCGGCCGTGGCTTAATTAAGGCACAACCTTAGCATTTTCCTGGTGTGAATATGAGAAACCACGGAAAGCCAATCTCAGGGCTGCCGCTGAGCTGTGTATGTCAACGTGAACTCGAAACTAGATAACAGACCACTCAGTAGTCCAGTCATTTACTAGGTGGTCAAGCAGTGAGTTTTTGCTTTATTTCTGCTTCGTGTGTGTGCGTTACAAGTGTTATGACGCAAGGAAGAAGATTGTACAATTGGATACTTAACTGTAGAAGGGACCGGGCGAGTTGACCGTGCGGTTAGGAGGGCGCAGCTGTGAGCTCGCATCCGGAAGATAGTGGGTTCGAACCCCACTGTCGGCAGCCCTGAAGATGGTTTTCCGTGGTTTCCCATTTTACACCAGGCAAATGCTGGGACTGTCCCTTAATTAAGGCCACGGTCGCTTCCTCCCCATTCCTGGGCCTTTTCTGTCCCATCGTCGCCATAAGACCTATCTGTGTCGGTGCGACGTAAAGCAAATAGCAAAAAGAAAAACTGCAGAAAGGTGCAAAGTGCCAAATTTATATACAGAAGTAATTACAAAAAACTGTCTAATTATTCCTCAAATGTCTCAAAGTTACAAATGAGAGTTTGTTATCATACAGTACAATGTTGGCTGTTTCATGACAAGTTGGAATATTCTGGTGCTGAAGGAAATTCAAATTATACATTTATGAAATTTATGAAATTTATGAAATTATTCTAGGGGCTATATTCTCAGTCAGGTAAGCAATCATAGACTTTAAATCCTTCTTTCTTCATCTGTAATATTGAGCCATTGAGGAACTACATTGAACTATAGCAGATTGAAAATTTCTTGCATGTTTTACTTTTTTTGAGGACTTTCACCTTACGGACTCTTTCTATGTCGGTGTAACATTCGTATACTGTTATACTTTCTACATCTGTTGGATAGTATGTGATGCTGACAGCATCTGAAATGTTCAGATTTCTTTTGGAGATGATCTCTTCTGCCACGGCTTTAATGTTAGAAAAATTGAACTATTCATGGAAATTACTTTGAAAGGCTTAACAACCTTTGCTTCCTCGATCATTTTGTATACGTCACTGGATACAAATGCCTTCGTCCTTGACTTCCTTTTCTCTATCAAGGCAAACTCAGAGTCACAAGGAATATTTATACACATATCTTATAATTTGAAGAGCAGTTATTCATAAAATAGGACAGAATTAAATTCTATGCATACACTTATCACGCCAGTAAAGAGAAACGAAAAATATCGAATAGCAAATTGCATCATTCTTAAGAAATCATCAGGCAATTTAGCACTATTGTCATCCAGCTACGGCATGCATAACCACTTGGAATTCTCAGCGGACATAACCCTTTTCACATCTAATCCTCCATTGTATCCTGCACCTTTCAAACCACTTATCACATTTTTTCATGAATTCGGTACCGAGAACCAATGAAAGACTTCCAAGTTTCCTAGCTGCTCGATCCTGGCCAGACTCTACTTGGACTCATTGACAGGAGTGTTCAAGCAGGAAACTTCGAACGAGTCTAAACTTCGAAATATTCAACGAGACTTATTAACGAGTTTGCGCGAGTCTACACGCCGTTTTGCTCAGCTCTACAGACTTGTACACATGTGCATCGTCA
The DNA here is from genome assembly GCF_040414725.1 of Anabrus simplex. Classification (NCBI taxonomy): domain Eukaryota; kingdom Metazoa; phylum Arthropoda; class Insecta; order Orthoptera; family Tettigoniidae; genus Anabrus; species Anabrus simplex. The sequence continues at coordinate 255,275,562 of NC_090271.1, forward strand.
ATCAGTGCGGCTATAAACCAGAGGTTCTGAGCTGGACGCCCGGTGAGGCTAGCCCAGTGCGGCCGGGCTGGTCTGACGTAAATGTGGGCAGCTTACGTTGCAAGCGTGCGTCACAGTGAAGCGAGAGCGAGACATTTGAGATGACGAAGCTCTCTTCCATTACTCAGCGAAATGTTGATTGCGGAACCGTACCGAACAGTATTTAAAAAATACAACATTATAATGGCCGGAGAACCGACCTTTTATTCCGGTCTATATAAACAGTCAGTTTTATTTTCTTGTATTTACACTTATATATTCAAAGAAAATTGACACGTTATATTTTTTTGTGTTAGAATTTACAATGATACAGGTTTTAAGAGTACAAGCTACGATTTTTCAATTCCTTGGACGGAAATGGCAGAATTTCCATTTAAAAACCTGAAATTCTTGTTATTCATTCAGCAACACGTAATATATTTTACATAATTCAACAAGTTTATTGCTTGATTTTGCACAGTATTATGTGACTTTCCCTGTTCACTTAATTTCTGTAAATAGTATCTAAATCTTATCAGGCGCTCGATAATAATAGGTAGCCTCTAAATGGCGAGGGATATTTATCACGAGTGAGGACATAGATATTTACTATTCAAGGTTAGAGTACAACAACAATATAAATGTACAGAAGGCTTTCAAATATATAATCTAACTGATGTTATTCCCGGTAAGCATGATTGGATTGCTGGTCAGTTTATCAAAAAATTTAAATCCAAGCAATCACAAACCACAGCTTATCCACCCTAACTCAATATTATATTAGAGATATTTCTGGAAGAATCTACTAAAATATAACAATGAAAATTATAATTCATTATGTACAGTACTTACTTTTTAGTCGTTCTTTTCGAATTTTTGCCTCCCCCAGAATCCTTGAGGCAGACTGACGTATTGTGAGTGTCAGATTCTGAGTCTTTCACTCTACTCACCTGGGGTAGTTTCGTTTGAAAATTCGAAGTCATAGGAGTTTATGGAAGGTGTTCGGCAACAAAACACCATGCTTGCCAGACGTATTGGTGAGTTGTGATTCAGCCGCCCCTAACATGGGGAACAGACGCTGTCGGGGTACCGTCACTAACATGTGGAACCGTCGTGCCCTTTGTCTGTTGTACTCGTATTAAACCCCAAGTACAGGGCTGCCTCTTCCAACATCTCCGCCGTACCGAAGGTAGCCCTCTCCGCCATTGATGTCTTTGAGGTCTTCACTCGTAACCCTGAGCTGGGAGCCTTACCAGGTACTACACACCGGGTCAGTGTGCTCTGGGACTCACATAGGCAGGGGCGCCACTCCCTGGGTAGAGCTGCCTCCAAGGAGGGTCTCTACCTGCTACAAGACTACAACAGGTGGACCTCTAGGATTGTTCACTGGAGACCATGGGAACACAAGAGAGGCATTGGAAGACCCCAGAAGAGATGGCTCGATTACATAAAACTGTTGACTGGAACACGCTAGTCCCAAGTGACTCAAGACAGAAGACGATGGAAGCATATGGAAGAGGCCTATATCCAGCAGTGGATTGAAATAGGCTAGAAAAGAAGAAGAAGATTTACAGTAAAAAAATATTTGAGGTTGTAGGCCTAACTCTTTATTGTATCTGTTCAGAACAAGATACATAAATTGCTATGAACATACATAATTTATTCCTTACAATTCAAGTTAAAAATGACGTAGATTTCTACCCTCTTTCTTTCATTACTTTTTGAGTCCATTTCAAACTCGGGTATCGCCACAGTGATTAAGAGTGACTGGAAGAACTTCACCCAAACTTCACAGCCTGTGACGTAACCCCAACATCACTGTGGCTGAATGCCATTATGCTCATCGGCTGCCTGCCCGCCCTGTTAATGTGCTGGGCGCGCGCGGGAAGATGTGTTCAGCGTGAGCACCTCTGCTATGAACTATCGGATACGTAACGAACCCAAATAAGATGTACCGAGAACCAATGCAAGGAAGTTGAACTTCCAAGTTACCTAGCTGCTCGATTCTTGCATAGGAAAGTTAGTAGCATTTGGGTGTTGACATTAGGCACTTCGATTATCAGTAGGGCCTACACCATGAAAGTATTGCGTATTTTGGATGATGATAATCATTTTAAAAATTCCTGGTGTTTGAAAATGAAAAATGAAAACCTACAAGCTGTTTTCCAGTCATTGACCGGGTCAGGAATGAAATGAATGAATCATATATAGGCTATTAGTACGATGGGGTCGCCACTCCCAAAGTGATTTTATTAATGCCTGATAGATGGTATGAAATGAGAATGGAGAGTGTTGCCGGAATGAAGGAAGACAGGAAAAACCGGAGTACCTGGAGAAAAACCTGCCCCGCCTCTGCTTTGTCCAGCACAAATCTCACGTGGAGTGACCGGGATTTGAACCACGGTATCCAGCGGTGAGAGGCCGACGCGCTGCCGTCTGAGCCACGGAGGCTCCTGGTGTTTGAGTGATTTCGAAAACATTTGTCTAAAGGCTCGTACTTGGCGATCTCCAAATACAGGGTTAACCTATACTTACCTTCTTCTGTTCCTTTCCTTCTTCTTTTCTGCAAGAAGTATAATAAGCAGCAGCAACATCGCACTAACTTCCTCGCGTTTCGTCGCTGTACTGAGAGAAAATGTAAGCAAAGTAATGTTCTCAACTCACCCTTCTTTTTGTGAGTAATCAAAGGTCGAATTCCACATTGTTCTGAAGATAGAATTTCAAGAATTGTCGTGTTTGAAAGTCCCCCATAAGTCCAACCCCTCGTCCGCGTCGTGGGGGACGAGCAACGGTATGAAGTAGGGGATAGCACGCAAAGGCGAAGTACAATGAGGATCTTGTGTGCCCCAGGACCACTACGGTAGCTGTGGATGTCTTACAGGAACCCTGAAAAGTAACGGCTAACGGGGCTCTGGTGAAGTCCTTAACGGCAGCTGAGGCGGAGAAGGAGACCCTTGGTACGGCAAAGTTGGCGGAGGAGGCAACCCTCCCTCTTGGGATTAAATGAAGAGGGAAACCATGGCCTTGTGGCGAAGAGGGATATTCAAAGGCTAAGGGAGACAACCCCAACAGAGAACAGCAAGCCTGGAGGCTTCAGGTAATAGCCCCACCAACAGGCTCGGGTGCTGTGGGCAAATAACTCGCACAACCTTAAATTATACCATTACAGAAACATCAACAAAGAGAAACCGGACTAATCCAAAGATGACGACTTTTGGCTTGAAAAAGGTAACAAAAATTGGATTACCCAAGCAAACGTGGCGAAGATCTGTTCACATGAAAGCAATGGAAGAATGCAAGGCCTGGAGTGAGGTAAAGAGGCTGGCTGTTAACAGGACCAGATGGAGATGCTTTGTTGATGCCCTATGTTCCACGAGGAACAACGGGAATTAAATCGAGTAAGTCAAGTCATGTCGCTAGGTAAGGCTTACAGAGACCTCTCTTTTCACGCTAATAGACACTCGAGTCCCCGAAAGACCCGAGTTCGCAGCACTCACACAGATCCTAGTATGAAAGGAGCTGATGTTACAGCGAGGTATGTGACCTTTTTTTTTGCTGAGAAATAAAACGGAGATGCCTACTTTTAGAATCACCCTCGTAAATCTGTCTCGGGACCCTTTTTATACTGCCTCATATGATGTAGCTAAGCTGTAATACTGTGTAATTATTGTGTAGAGCTGTGAGAATGCTTCTTTGAAACTAAACATTTATGGTGATTTGAGTAGATGGGTCATGGTAATGTTTCCATTTGAACAAAATGGACTAACCGACAAACGATGTAAACCGAGCCCGCTCCCTATAAGCTGTTCATTATGAGCGCAGAAAACAAGGGCTCGTTGTACATTCAGCAGCCCACATTAGCCCTTTACACCTCGTTCGAGAAGCACACAAGCCTGCTGTGTTATAAATATAGTGGGCCACGTGTGGTTTCACGACAGATCGCTCCAGTTAATTGTCCTGAAAATCCTCCGCGGTGAGCTCTTTGCGGGCTCCTTTGAATAATTTCTACCGGAACTAGCTGGGAGCAGGTGATGCGCTACGAGAGGAGAAAGAGCGCATTGTTCACTTATTAGTGGGTCAACTTAAGAATTAAAGAGTACACAACGAGGCATGGCAAGTGAAGCAGCTATTATACCAGACCCTGAGCTGCTCGATAGCCCACATTTCTCTCAAAACATTGAAATCTGTGTCTTCAAATTAAACTTGTCCACCTCTGTGGTTAGTGCGATTAGCTGCCACCCCCGGAGACCCGGTTTCGATTCCCGACTCTGCAACGAAATTTGAGAAGTGGTACGAGGGAGAATGGAACAGGGGCTTTACGTCGCACCGACACAGATAGGTCTTATGGCGACGATGGAATAGGAAAGGCTTGGGAGTTGGAAGGAAGCGGCCGTGGCCTTAATTAAGATACAGCCCCAGCATTTGCCTGGTGTGAAAATGGGAAACCACGGAAAACCATTTTCAGGGCTGCCGATAGTGGGATTCGAACCTACTATCTCCCGGATGCAAGCTCACAGCCGCGCGCCTCTACGCGCACGGCCAACTCGCCCGGTCCTGTTCAGCTGAGGAAGTGACGCCGCCTAGGCGAGTTCTGGTCCTCCTGCCCAGTTGTATCCCCGACCAAATGTCTCACCCCCCCAGGACAGTACCCTTGTGGTGGTAGAGGAGGCACATACCTGCCAACTTTCAAAAACAGAAATCCGGAAGATCCTTAAGCGGAAAAATTTTACAACACGCGCATGCGTAACAGTCTTGAGACATAATGAAAAAGGATGGCAAGGGAAGGGGGGTATTACAAACAATACTAATACAAGTCAAATACAGTATATATTATGATCACCCCTGAAATTAAATACACAAAGTTACATCTTGATGAGTGCTTATATGTTTTCTCTTAAGACTGGGAACACTTTTCGTGATCGTATAAAACAAGGAAATTAAGCAGGATATGTCTCCCGAAAAGACTGGTAATATCGTTTACTAGTTGAACTCATTACGAACACTAGTAAAAATACTAAATCGCTTAGAAATTCGTCACACAATTTCACGAGTTTCACAACTACCAAGCCAACTAAGCCAATATTACACACGCACACAAACAAAGCGTTTCAGCTGCTACGAAGCACGACGAGGTTACTAAAGTAGTTTTATATAAATTCACAGCCTGCTACTTTTCACGGATTTCTTTTCTACACAATCGCGGCCTGCTACTTGTTTGGTTGAATGAAGTAGCAGGTGACAAAAGCACGGTGATAATCGATAATGTTATTATCGATACATTTACCGGTCCAATTTCAAACACTGCATCTCGTATTACCAGCTACTATCGAAAGTCAAACGAATCCGATTTGACCGCAGAAAGAGAAACAAAGCGCGGATATTCAAAATCCGTACAAAAACGTTGTTCATTCGTACAACCGTAAAACACACTCAAAATCCGTACATTTTACGGTAAAACCGGAATTCTTGGCAGGTATGGCCGAGGGATCCCTCGCTGAGTCCAAGAGAAAACCAACCATGGACGGTAAACAGACTATGAAAGAAAGATATTTATTTAACAATTTACAGGTAGGGCCCGTCTTCAGAGGCACGCATGTCGCCTGTGAAGTGTCATCTTGAAAGACCAGCACCAGGTCTGTCCAGAAGGTACGCACAATTATGTTTGTTATTATTATATTATTGTTATATTATTATTATTATTGTTATTATTATTATTATTATTATTATTATTATTATTATTATTATTATTATTATTATTATTATTATTATTATTATTATTATTATTATTATTATTATTATTGCACATCGTTGTGCCCAACTGAGAAGCACGCTTGAACTTATTTGGCTGATTATTTTGCTTTCTTCTCCTCCCAAAATCTCTTCATCCTCTCACTGAAATTATTCTCACGTTCGTTTGTTCAGGTTTCATTAGTTCTAGCTCTTGGCTCCGCGAAACAATGATTGTTAATCAGTGTTATGAAAGCAGATCGGTTCTTCGCTGTTTCCTGGTTGATGTTAATTTCCTGAAGATCTGATTCTATTTCATTTAACCAGCTGTTCTTGTATTTTAGTGTTAGGGCAAGATTTAGATTTCTTTTGGTCAGTCTATCATTGTTTATTCTGAGAATGTGACCATAGAATTTCAACCTCCTTTTCCTTATAGTTTCTGAGATTTCTTCAGTATGGCAATAAATTCCATGAGATTTCCTTTTCATCTATACTCCATCTGTGCAGACTGGGCCGAAAATTTTACGTAAATTTTTTCTTTCTTGCTTTCTATATATTTTATGAGTGATCTACCACCAATGATTAGGTTTCTGGTGCGTATATTGCTTCGGGTTTTATTACTTTATTATAATATCTTAGTTGTTTTCCGAGACAATGATTTTTTGCTATATGTGTTCCAAGTGATTCGACATGCTTTCTCTAATTTAGTAATTATCTCCTTATTGCTTCACGATTTCATCCAGAAGGTTGAATGATTTCTCCAAGGTATTTGAATTTATTTACTTGGAAAATGTGTCCTAATTTAGTCATCATAGCTTGCCCATCTAGAAACCAAGAGGCTCCTTCTATGTACTAGGTTTTTCAAATAATATTATAAGTCTTGTTTTGGCTGCAGTTTCATGTAGGTTTTCGAGGGAGTGGATTGCTTGTTGCCTATTATTAGAAAGAATTGCCAGGTCGTCTGCAAAAGCTAGACACCGCACGTGAATTCTGTTTTTCAGTTGTCTGAATGGAGTTATTGTTTTAACTTCTTTTCCCAAGTTTCTTTTTTCTTTTCCCAGAACAAGATTGAACAAGGAAGGTGACAGTCCATTTCCTTGTCGAACCCATGTGTTGACATCAAAAGGCTCAGACATTTCTCATAAGAATTTAACTTTGGAAGTAGTGTCAGTTAATGTTTGTCTGATCTGTTCTCTTGTTTCTCTGTCTATTCTAAATTCTTCGAGTAGTTTGAAATGTGTCTGTCAGTCTATGAAATCATATGCTTTTCTAATATCTACGAAGGTGATCAGAGTTTGTTTAGTTTTGCACATTTGTAAGATAGTTTTGAGATTGAGTATTTGTTCTGTGCATAATCTGCGTATAGGAATGGCCACACACACACACACACACACACACACACACACACACACACACACACACACACACACACACACACACACACACACACACACACACACACACACACACACACACACACACACACACACACACACACACACACACACAAACTGTGTCAACGTATGCCCCACAGTCTGACTGTCTATTTTAGCAGGAAAATTTCACTCCCGGTTTATTGGCTATTTTGGGTCCAAAATCTTAGCACAGTCGTCCCCATCCCCTCCCCTTAAATGCTACTGATCTCAACTAGGAACTTGCAAAACGGAAGACAAAGACTAACTGACAGTATCACTGAGGTTGGCTTATAAACAATTGAATTTATTAATTAAGTACAGCCTACATTTAGTACTAATACTACTACTAGGCCCTACTAATAATAATAATAATAATCATAATCATAATCATAATAATGACCCTGCGGTTCACTCGGTCTGCACCACAAATGAGTAGCAGGTTAATTTCTGGGGACAAAAACGGGAGTACAGCCAACAATTCTACCCCACCAAGTGCCAAGGTTACGGAGCGTGGAAGCATTTACCTTCCGCCCCACCATGGACCTTCATGGCTTGCACATAAGTGATCTTTTCTTACTTAATATTCATGTCCCTGTGTTTTTTTAACTATTTTGTGTGTTTAAAAATCCTTTTCCGGTACTGCTGTTTGAGGTGGCGGTGGTGGTGGTGATTATTGTTTTAAGAGGAAATGCAACTAGGCAACCATCCTCTGTCTGTTTCTTGAGGGTGCTTGACATACTGTTCTTGTAATTTCGGGTGGTAGAGAACTCCAGTTACGGCTTTCGGAGGCAAGTGACTTGCTGTAAGCAGTTGATTATCATCATCATCATCATCATCATATTATTATTATTATTATTATTATTATTATTATTATTATTATTATTATTATTATTATTATTATTATTATAACCAGCGCCACGGGTTAATGTCTTAATATGCTACGTTTTCTTCTTTTCTCTTTGCCCTAGGTTGGTGATTCGATTCTGAGGTTAGTGGATTTCTGAAAACGGATAAATCCATACACTATGCTATGTCGTTAAAATCAGCATTGAAATAAACTCCAGTGAACACATTTGGTGTAATAGCGTTTTAATATATCTGCGTAGGGTTTCGGTTTCTTTGGCAGGTTATTTAACTGTAAGTACAATGGACGACCTCTTAGTGCGAGCGGATCGTTGAAATGTCGAATGGCTTTTAGTGCCGGGATATCCCAGGACGGGTTCGGCTCGCCAGGTGCAGGTCTTTCTATTTGACACCTGTAGGCGACCTGAGCGTCATGATAAGGATGAAATGATGATGAAGACAGCACAAACACTCAGTCCCCGGGCCATTCGAATTAACCAATGAAGGTTAAAATCCCCGACACGGACGGGAATCGAACCCGGGATCCACTGAACCGAAGGCCAGTAGGTTGACCATTCAGCCAACGAGTCGGACAGCGGATCGTTGAATATGACTCACATGTTGACTTGATCAGCTAAGATCATATGATATCACAGTGATCTTCCCTGTGTGTGTAACAGTGGTGGAGGGTCGCTCTCTGGATCCCAGGATTGCGGATTCAAACACGTCAGAGGTAGTCGCATATTTGAATGTTAATTAATGTTATTGGTTTTAAGTCCCAATAACTACTTTTACGGTTTTCGGAGACGCATGGGTGCCAGAATTTACTCCGTCAGGTGTTCTATTACGTGCCAGTAAATCTACCGACACCCGGTTGACGTATTTGAACACCTTCAAATACCACCGGACTGACCCAGAATCGAACCTACCAAGTTGGGGTCAGAAGGCCAGTGCCTCAATCGTCTGAACCCGACAGTCGCATTTTTGAAGGACGGACGAGAGCTGTACGATGTCGGTATGTAAAAGACCACTGATCACATATTTAGCGTTTACCCGACAAAATTAATTAAAACTTCAGCCACTGCCAAAAAAAAAAAAAAAAAAAAAAAAAAGAAAAGAAAAAAGGAAAAAGAAAAAGAGATCCATTTCTCTGCCATCGGCTGGGGCATAAAAGAGCGTCGAAATTGACACGCACACAGCTGATATTCCACCGTATATAAACGCCTGAGGTCATACGATGATATAATAATAATAATAATAATAATAATAATAATAATAATAATAATAATAATAATAATAATAATAATAATAATAATAATAATAGACTTCAGTAAATAAACACACCCCCGAACCCCATAGCACTACAACCCTTGAAGGGCCTTGGCCTACCAAGCGACCGCTGCTCAGTCCGAAGGCCTGCAGATTACAAGGTGTCGTGTGGTCAGCACGACGAATCCTCTCGGCCGTTATTCTTGGCTTTCTAGACCGGGGCCGCTGTCTCACCGTCAGATAGCTCCTCAGTTCTAATCACGTAGGCTCAGTGGATCTCGAACCAGCTCTCAGGTCCAGGTAAAACTCCCTGACGTAGCCGGGAATCGAACCTGGGGCCTCCGGGTAAGAAGAAGGGACGCTACCCCTACACCACGGGGCCGGCAAATAAACACAAATTTGTTGTCAAAACTAGCAGCAGAATTCATATAAAGTGGAAGAATGGAAGAGGGAATACAGTGAGTTCATGAAGAGATTTTGGAAGAATAGGAAGGTGGTAGTCATCAAGCCAATGAACAAGTTCCAACGCACTCTATGAATGGGCATAACGAAACAAGAAGTGAAGAAGAATCAAAGACGAATATAGACGTCGGCATAACTATGAGCTGTATGCTCATGTCCAGAAGATCTTTGATGTCATGCAGAGAAGGAGAATTGCATTTTATGGCCACTTGCTAAGAATGAAACTCACACGATTATCGAACCACATCTTTATCTACTTTAAATATACGAAGACTCAGCCAACGAGGTTCAGGGAGGTGGAAAGGGACCTACAAGAGATGGGGATAACTTATAAAGATATACAAGAACGCAACCTACTCAGGAGGAAGCTAAAAGACCACCAGGGTTTTTAAGAAAGGCTAAAGTTGAAGATGAGAAAGACGTGTACGGAGGAAAGAAAAGAGCAATAACGGCAAGGAATGAAGGAGCACTGGGCAAATGTCAAAGCCAAGAGAAGACAGCTGAAGTAATCTGGTACTTAGTTGGCCAATAGGAACAAATAACATTAATCGTGCCGGAGGTACATCTACTCCGTGCATTTAAACTGAGTACTTTTTAGAAGGTTATCTGTAATGTGAACGTTGAACTGTGTATCAGAAGAAGTTTCGAACTTTATCTTCAGATGTCTCTACTATCGACTTACATGTCCCCTCTGGTGGGAGGATGGACAATTAATTTTCAAATAAATTTTCAGTTTCTAGGTTTACACGACTGAAATGTTTGTAGCACTGCTATCTATTCCTTCTTTATGAAATTATCAACCAATCAGAAATTTTGGATATTTATTAAATTATCCAAAAAGAATTGGGGGTGTGTACTTTTTTTTTTTTTTTTTTTTGCTATTTGCTTTACGCCGCACCAACACGGATATGTCTTATGGGGCTGGGATAGGAAAGGCCTAGGAAGTGGAAGGAAGCGGCCGTGGCCTTAATTAAGGTACAGCCCCGGCATTTGCCTGGTGTGAAAATGGGAAACCACGGAAAACCATCTTCAGGGCTGCCGACAGTGGGGCTCGATCCCACTATCTCCCGATGACTGGCTACTGGCCGCACTTAAGCGAATGCAGCTATCGAGCTCGGTTGGGGGGGGGGGGGTTGTACTGGACTTCGGCCTAGAGAGTTCTGGAACCTCCCCTTCCGCTATAAAAGCGGGGATCTTTTGGGCCATGTTGTCCTTTCCATCGCTCCAGTCAACAGGTTTAGAGTGCGTACGTGGTGGAGGGAGAGGAAAAGCCTTGCCCGTCGTTGGAAAGCCCACCAGCTCAAGGTAATGGCAGACATGTTTTAATCATGTGATAGTTTCAGAAAGCCGACTTGAGAGGAAGGTTTCAAAATTCTTTCGTAATGTAAAGTTCAACATCATGTTTTAAATGTAAGTTCTTAAAGAGGTCTAAGAACTTTATTCTACCTTAGGAATAAAAAGTGTTCCCCCTATTTTAATTCTCGTTCAGCTTGGTTATTAAGGTGACTACGATTTTGTAAAACTTAGAATTTATCACTTCTTTTGGAAATCAATATTTTTCTTCATCTAGTCACCATCTGTAGTATAGGCTTATCCTCTGTAAATTAGGGCCATAAGCCAAAATAGGACTTGTAAGTGTTTCAAGTGTATTTTCAAAGGAGTGCAAAACTTTGCCTTCTAGCATTTTTGTTTACGGCCGATATATTGAACCTTTTCTTTTGATCACTAAGGTCACGTAGAACACGCACTTATTGCAACTGTTAAATTTTAACTATTCCTATTCAAGTGTAAATCAGACTGACGAGTGTGTAAGACAGTAACAACTGTTTTGTAATGACCTAAATTTAGTAGTAAGTATTGAAGCGCAGTCTCATTGAGTATTAATCGAATGGAGCAATGGTGCTGTTTTGAATAATATAACTTTGGAGCTACAAGCTCATTTCTACAACTTATTGTGTACCTGAACTTGATCTTTCTTGTTTTTCGAGCCAACGAGCTCCTGATTTGTGGTTGTTTATCAAAGTATAAAATATGAAAGAAAAAAGGGAAAATAAATAAAATTTATAATTTTAGTGTTTTAAATTACGCTTTGATCTATTCTCTGTCCACTTATTCAAGCCCGCGCCTTTTTACACCTCTGAAACCTACAAAAAGGTAATAATTAGAAGAAGAAGAAGAAGAAGAAGAATTGTTACTCACAGGCTGAATAACACAATGGGTAATGTTTATTGGGCGTTATCTGCAATGATCGAGCAAAAGACACTAGCTTTGACACTAACGTGATACAGATTATCCATACACAGTAAGTGCACGTGGCAGTCGACTAGGATGCCATCAATCACTAAAAGCAAAACAACAGAAATTTTCGGCGAAAAACCCCTTCGTTTAAAAAGCTTGTCGTTCTTGTTACATTGTACAGTCTCTTAATAAACGAATGAACGCATGTTATTGTGTATGTTCTTCGCAGGCACACTTTTCTCATAAAATATTGAGCTTATTAATGTTTTTTGCGAGACAGATAGGTCTTATGGCGACGATGGTATAGGAAAGGCCTAGGAGTTGGAAGGAAAACGGCCGTGGCCTTAATTAAGGTACAGCCCCAGCATTTGTCTGGTGTGAAAATGGGAAACCACGGAAAACCATCTTCCGGGCTGCCGACAGTGGGATTCGAACCCACTATCTCCTGGATGGAAGCTCGCAGACGCGCGCCTCTACCCACACGGCCAACTCGCCCGGTGCTTATTAATGTAATGTCTGCTGTGGATATCTGCTGGGTATGTATATACAGAACATGGGTGGGGGGGGGGTGAATTATATTTTGATAAGAGTTAAAATTAAATATAAAATATTTAACGCGAGGAGCATACAATACTATGCGCTATTTTCTTCCTCAATGATTATATATTTCGGTGGAATTTCTTGGCATGGCCATTCCAGAGTTGGCTCATTAGGCAGACAGATGTGAAATATTATGTGAAGAACTGTACTGCGTCGCAATGGAGCTTGTAGGGAAGTCGCGGGCCGTAGCAAGGGACGTGACAGAGATGTCATTGTACACTTTCAGCAGCGTGTGGAGTCGGCATGGCTTTGTGCTGCCTTCAAGCATGTGTGGTCACTGACTGAAACAGCATTAATAATAATAATAATAATAATAATAATAATAATAATAATAATAATAATAATAATAATAATAATAATAATAATAATACCGAGCTCGATAGCTGCAGTCGCTTAAGTGCGGCTAGTATCCAGTATTCGGGAGATACTAGGTTCGAACCCCACTGTCGGCAGCCCTGAAAATGGTTTTCCGTGGTTTCCCATTTTCACACCAGGCAAATGCTGCGGCTGTACCTTAATTAAAGCCACGGCCACTTCCTTCCCACTCCTAGCTCTTTCCTGCCCCATCGTCGCCGTAAGACCTATCTGTGTCGGTGCGACGTAAAACAACTAGCAAAAACAAAAGTAATAATAATAGGACAATTTTCGTCCCCCTACAGGAAAATGGAATTTGGATCGAAAGGCGAACTGCAGACCTCTATAGATACGCAAATCGTTTCATCAATACTGTACGGAGGAGACGTTGGAAATTATTTGACACATTTCTAGGATTATTCAGTGTAATAAATTCCGCCCCCCCCCCCCAAAAAAGAAAAGCAAAGGAAAGTCATCTCCTAACAAGCCATGAAGGTCCTTGGAGGCGTGGAAGGTAGAGGCTTCCACTGTCCGTAACCTCGGCACATGGTAAGTAGAGTGATTAGCTCTACGCCCGGCCTCCTTTGTCCCCAGGAACTAACCTGGTACTCATTTTTGGTGCAGGCTGAGTGAACCTCAGGCCCATATGCTCCTCCGGAAGTTTAAATCTCAACTCCCAAAACATGAAAATGAATGAATGAATTGAACATCAGGGAAGACTTCATAAAAAATCGTGAAGTCTCCAGGACCTCAGTAAATAAACACAAATTTGTAGTGAAACCTAGCAGCAGGACTGGTATAAAAAGGTCAGGAGAACGGAAGAGGCAACAGAGGAGTTCATGAAGAGGTTTTGGAAGAACAGAAAGACGAAAATCGTGATGCCAGTGAGCAAGTTCCAAGCGCGCTCTATAAATGGGCATAACGACATAATAATAATAATAATAATAATAATAATAATAATAATAATAATAATAATAATAATAATAATAATATGTGGCATTTCCTTTCAAAATTCTAATGATATCATTATTAATTTATTAAAAATTATCTAGCTTCACGGCACAGTTGGGAAGTAATCAGATTACTTGCAACAATTACATTATTAGTATTTTTTACTTCCAATCGTTACACTTTACAAAATATAGTTTTACGCGCAATGTATTTCTTGAAATAAAATTGTAATCGTTACTTTCTAGTAACTGATATACATCGCACGGAAGAAGAAACGGGAAAAAATAAATTATGATGAACGTAAGTTTTTCACTTCTATTTCAGCAGAACCAGTAGCTTCACCATTTCTGGATGAGGTATTTTCAAACACATCAAACTTATCTCAACGATGATCTTAACAACTTCTATAAATCGAACGTCTGTAACTCGAATATTATATATCTCGAAGGAATTTCCGTTTCCTTACGGAATGCTACTGTATATAATTCATATTTTCGATATCTCGAAGGATATTTCAAGCCCAGGTATGAATTGTTTCCTGTCACTCGAAGTATATGCAGAATATTAGGATTATGTGTACTTGATTACCTCCGCACAAAATAAGTTCCGGTAGGAGAAACCTAAACTAAAATCTTCTTGTACAAAATGGAACATTCTGTACATTTTAGTCAAAGTCTATTTTTTGTCTAGTCGTATGCACTATTTTTTTGCTAGTTGCTTTACGTCGCACCGACACAGATAGGTCTTATGGCGACGATGGGATAGGAAAGGGCTAGGAATGGGAAGGAAGCGGCCGTGGCCTTAATTAAGGTACAGCCCCAGCCAGCATTTGCCTGGTGTGAAAATGGGAAACCACGGAAAACCATTTTCAGGGCTGCCGGCAGTGGGGTTCTAACCTACTATTTCCCGAATACTGGATACTGGCCGCACTTAAGCGACTGCCGCTATTGAGCTTGGTCGTATGCACTTTGCGACCTTAAGTAGCCACATACCATCATCATCATCATCATCTGTTTACCCTCCAGGTTCGGTTTTTCCCTCGGACTGAGCGAGGGATCCCACCTCTACCGCCTCAAGGGCAGTGTCCTGGAGCTTCAGACTCTTGGTCGTGGGATACAACTGGGGAGTATGACCAGTACCTCGCCCAGGCGGCCTCACCTGCTATGCTGAACAGGGGCCTTGTGGAGGGATGGGAAGATTGGAAGGGATAGGCAAGGAAGAGGGAAGGAAGCGGCCGTGGCCTTAAGTTAGGTACCATCCCGGCATTTGCCTGGAGGAGAAGTGGGAAACCACGGAAAACCACTTCGAGGATGGCTGAGGTGGGAATCGAACCCACCTCTACTCAGTTGACCTCCCGAGGCTGAGTGGACCCCGTTCCAGCCCTCGTACCACTTTTCAAATTTCGTGGCAGAGCCGGGAATCGAACCCGGACCTCCGGGGGTGGCAGCTAATCACGCTAACCACTACACCACAGAGGCGGCTAGCCACATACCAGAGTAGCTTAAAACCCTCTTTCTTTCGGCCACTTCGCGACCCCCAGCGAGCGGTTTACAGTACGAGGTGACAGATAGCGAGGACGCATATGATGCTGTTAATATGTTGGTGAATGTTGTAGGAAGTACCAGACGGATTTCTTTTAAAAAATTGAAATAATAAGTATTCTAAAATGACGATGTTGCTTCGCATGCTAAAATAAAACTTTTAATACGATATCGAGTAACATTAAAATTTTAGATGTTTAAGAAATCCACAGTTCTAGACTTCTGGCAAGAAACTCAGTGTTGAAAACACCCTAGGGATATGAGCTACGAATTTTGGGTAAATAAACTATAATAATGCATGAGAATATATTCTTTATTTATTCCTAAAAATTACATTCCTTTCTCAATCATCGTTATCCGATCGATTAGCTCTGCAGTTTGCCTTTTTCGTACCACTACGAGCGTCAGAGGTAATGTAAGTCAATGCAGAGTTTAACTTAAGGCTTTATAACTACTTTCCATTGGATATTGTCGAAAACGTCAAAAACCGCCTGAGTGCACTGAACCAAGGAGCACATTACAGAAAGAATAATGTAAGTACGTCAATTTGGCTAGGATTTGAATAAAAAAGAAGACGAGTAAAGGAACAAGTGATTTCAGGCTATTTTTCTGGAACTGCATTTAGGCCAGAAGTGTTTTTAGTTTGACGGAACTATCCAAGACTCACAATTTGAAACCTTTCCCTACCGGGCGAGTTGGCCGTGCGCGTAGAGGCGCGTGGCTCTGAGCCTGCATCCGGGAGATAGTAGGTTCGAATCCCACTATCGGCAGCCCTGAAGATGGTTTTCCGTGGTTTCCCGTTTTCACACCAGGCAAATGCTGGGGCTGTACCTTAATTAAGGCCACGGCCGCTTCCTTCCAACTCCTAGGCCTTTCCTATCCCATCGTCGCCATAAGACCTATCTGTGTCGGTGCGACGTAAAGCCCCTAGCAAAAAAAAAAAACCTTTCCGTGCCGTTTAGCCTTTCAACTTTCGGCACAATTGAGGAATTTGCTTAATTTTACATTTTTCGTAGTATGGCGACGCCTACTTAGTCAGCTAAGAAATGTTTTCAGCATTAAAAAGAACAGTGGCAAAAATTAGGTAGTACATTTTTTTGTGGAGCAGTTGTAGCACGTGCGTTTTTCTATGCCTCGAATGTTTGATAACTCGAAATATTTTCAGCCTTCAGAGGCACTACGAGATATCGAAGTTCGACTGTACAAGTATTCCTTCAAGTGCTCTTGTAGGGCATCTTTTCAGTAAATGCAAAGATGTTTTCTCCCGAAAAGGTCGAAGCTTAGCGTTGAGAATGATAAGAACCAATTATTTTATTTGCAAAGTAAATAGCAAATTATTGGGAAAGCCACACATCTCACACAAAATAAATAATATCTTTTCCTTGCATGATTCGGTTTTGTTGCAGCCCCGTGTGAAAAATCCAAAGTTCTAGTCCTTCAGGCAAGCAACTCAATTTTTAAAACTTCCTAGGAATATGAGCTACGAATTTTAGGTAAGTAAAATATTTAAAAAATGTAATAAAATATAAGAATGTATTCTTTATTTATTCCTAGAAATTAGAATCCTTTTCTTAATCATCGTTATCCAGTCGATTTGATTAGCATTTCGGCTTTGCTAATGTGAGTCAATGCCGAGTTTCACTTAAGCCACTGCCTCCGTAATGTACAGGCCGAACTGTAGCTCCAATGACGTCACACAAAGAGGCGAACTGTTTCGTCCGTCCAACCCATGCAATGCAAGGACATGATACGTCTGTACCTTGCAATTATGAATTATTCACAAATCTTGTGTTAATATAACAGATGAGATCATTAACACATGTAATCGCATCATAAATCGTAAGTCAGGTCTATGTAGTTTAAAGAGCAGTAGGTTTGAAGAGAGCCACGCGGTCGAAGCTTGAGGGTTTTACTTGTCAATGTAACCAACAAATAATTATTGGTCCATATGCATTAACACAGATTTGGTACAAGGCACTATCTTTCAGAACCTTTCTTCCACACAAACATTTGTATTTTATTTTATTTAAGAATAGACCATTTTTTCCCAAATATTATTGCACTGACCAGCAAGATCTGTCAGTTATTTCCCACATTCACGGAAATTGCCCAGGAATTGTTCTTACTCGCATTAATTTTGGAGATAAAAGGCAGCGCGTGCTCAACATTACTAACCCAAGAAATAAACATTTGTAGTTTTCATTGGTTAATGTCCAGTTTTATGCTTGTTCTGTATTAACAATAAAACGCCTCAAGTAAATCTGTGTAACAAGAAAGTCAAAAGCAGAACACATCATCAGCTATACAAGTGCTTAAGCCCTTATAACTACATTCAGTGTGAACATTTTAAAAAAATATTTTTTTGCTAGGGGCTTTACGTCGCGCCGACACAGATAGGTCTTATGGCGACGATGGGATAGGAAAGGCCTAGGGGTTGGAAGGAAGCGGCCGTGGCCTTAATTAGGGTACAACCCCAGCATTTTCCTGGTGTGAAAATGGGAAACCACGGAAAACCATTTTCAGGGCTGCCGATAGTGGGATTCGAACCTACTATCTCCCGGATGCAAGCTCACAGCCGCGCGCCTCTACGCGCACGGCCAACTCGATTAAACAAATTTACAAACACCTGAATATAAGTAGTATAAGTCAGGGATTCGGGCGCCACCACATGCATAAGGATGAGGTTTAGTGTCATAAAGATAGCAGCACGAAACTCCTTTATTCTTTGTAACGGGAATTTTTCGGTTGGGATTTTCGTTTTTCATAAAGGTAACCTGCCGTCGTACGAAGAAAATGTAAATATTAATGTACATTTACTTGTATAGTTGTATTTTCACCGTGGTACACACAAGTTCTTAGCATTGTGCAAATACGAACTTTCACACACTGTATTTAAATTCGCAACGCATTATTATTTCCACAAACACGTGTTATGCGATAACAATTAAATGAAAAAATTCCACGAGATGTATTATGTCCCTAGAATTTATATTCTTCACCACGTGAAGAGACCATACCTAACCTAAACTATGAGGTTTCATTGTTTTAATAACAGTTGTTTAAGTAAATTCTGATCTGATACACTTAAAGAACAAACATGCAATATACTTAAATATAAATTTCTGTGTTTTAGCGTTCACGAATCCAAAGAATGTCCCCAATTCTTATGAATTACACTCACAAGTACAATTTGTAACATCCCTTACATTACCTCAACTGATCAGCTGATGGGCTTGGCGCGCTTTCTACAGTACGGCCTGTATATTACGAAGGCAGTGCTTAAGCCCTTATAACTACATTCAGTGTGGACATTTTAAACAAATTCACAAATACTTGAGGATATAAGTAGTATAAGTCAGGGATTCGGGCGATACCACATGTATAAGGATGAGGTTTAGTGTCGTAAAGATAGCAGCACGATGCGTTGTTGTTTAAAGATGGCGGCTGAGAGCTATCAAAACCACGTAGAATTTTTCAAATTGCCGCCACCACATTTCAAAGGTAGTAGCTAAAGTTGGCAGCATGATGCTCTGTTGATTAAAGATGGCCGCTGTCAGAAAAAGCATGTGGAATTTTTCAAATTGCCCGCTACCACGTACCTAAGGTAATAGCTAAAGATGGCAGCACGGTACTCTGTTGATTAAAGATGGCAGCTGTCAAAAAAACACGTGCAATTTTTCAAATTGCCCGCCACCACATTTCAAAGGTAGTAGCTAAAGACAGCAGTACGATGCTTTGTTGATTAAAGATGGCTGCAGTCATAAAAAAAGCATGTGGAATTTTTTTAATTGCCCGCTACCACGTACCTAAGGTAGTAGCTAAAGATGGCAGCACGGTGCTCTGTTGATTAAAGATGGCAGCTGTCAAAAACACGTGGAATTTTTCAAATTGCCCGCCACCACATTTCAAAAGTAGTAACTAAAGATGGCAGCACGATGCTTTGTTGATTAAAGATGGCCACTGTCAAAAAGCACGTAGCATTGTTTACAAACAAGAGCGCGTGGAATTTCAAATTGCCCTCTACCGCATGCATAAATATCTTCATAACAGCAACCGCCATCTTGCGCAGTAGCCTCTAAGCTAGCTTTCTTCATAAGAGTCTGCGTATAGCCGCCATCTTGTGCAAGCATCCCTAGGGAGTCTCATGAGTGCCTATGTATAGCAGCCATCTTGTGCGAGCACCCCTAGGCCGTCTCATAAGGAGCTGTGTATATCCACGATCTTGTAGAATTAGATAGCCGCCATCTTGCGCAAGCATCCCTAGGACGTCTCAAAGAGCCTATGTATAGCAGCCATCTTGTGCAAGCGCCCTTAAGCCGTCTCATAAGAAGCTATGTATAGCCGCCATCTTGTAGTATTAGACAGCCGTCATCTTGCGCAAGCGTCCCTAGGGCGTCTCATAAGAGCCTATGTATAGCAGCCATCTTGTGCAAGCACCCTTAAGCCGTCTCAAAGAAGCTATGTATAGCCACCATCTTGAAAAATTAGAAAGCCGCCATCTTGTGCAAGCATTCCTAGGGTGTCTCATAAGAGTCTATGTATAGCAGCCATCTTGCGCAAGCGCCCTAAACCGTCTCCTGAGAGCAGCCGCACTCTTGCGCAAGCACCCTTAAGCCGTGTCATAAGGAGCTGTGTATAGCCGCCATCTTGTGCTATTGGCGTCGGGAAAAACTGAGAGCGCGTGGTGGCGGTGGAGGCTTCTGCTGTGGTACCCGCGGTGGCGGTGGTGCTCGAATCCCTGAGTTATACTAATGATAATACTACTGAAATAGAACAAAGGAACACATTACAGTAAGAATTATTTAAATACCTAGTTAATTTGGCTGAGATTTAGATAAAAAGAGAACGAGTAAACAAACAAGCGATTTTAGGCTGTTTTCCCGGAACTGCATTTAGGATGTGGTTCATGCGTTCATGAACGTACCATTTGTTGATAACTTTCGCTGTTTTCGGTTCCTTTCCTATTTTTCTAAATCTATGTTACATGTTGTTCTTACCTTAATTACTTTTTTCGGTCTGACTACTTTTCGTTAATTGATTACAAGTTTCCTTCGACGTGCAATCATGTCACAGGTTAAACGAACTCTGTTCGTATATTTTCCTTCTCTACTTCGCTGCCCTACGTCATTCCTTTTTGGTTTTTGATTGGTTGCAGCACCTTAACATGACTGCTTACGTCACTGGCAACTTTTCTCTTGATTGGTACTGAAAGTGTATCCTTCCGCGCTTTCTTGTCCTTTCATTGGTTTCTTTCGTTATTTGCATTTAGTATTTGTTATATTTATTAATTGTAAATTTTTAAAGATATTCTTTCTGGGCTCCCCTTTTCTTACAATTTTGTTATTTTTGTTAAGATTTCCATGCACAGTTTGTAAATTACTTCTGTTAGTTTTGCAGCACTATGTTACGTCCAATCTGGAATCTTCCTTAGTGCTATTTAAGGGACAAGCCCACGGGAATGCTTCGCTTTCTCATTCCGGGTCTGGCCGGAATCGCCGCTGGTGTTCTACAGCAGCTCCTATGCTGTACTTTCATTAGCAACATACTCGCTGCACGCATAATGGATTAGCGACTTTTCGTCAGCGTGCACCTCGCTGCAGTCCACTCGAGGTCATTTACCTCGCCTTCTTCGCTCAGGTGTGGTGCACTCCAAGCATGACTGTCAACCAGCTAGCTGCACTGATGTGGCCCTGTCGGCCTTGTGTTTTCCACTTGGATATGAAAACAACACCAGCCTAGGGTTTGGTCTTTTTGCACCAAGATCTACTGAATTTTTTAATGACCATTTTAGCTAATTGTGTCTATGGACACGTTTTATCTAGATGTCGGCTGGTTCGTCTACAAAACTTATTAACTGTAGCTCTTTAATGAATAATGAAGTTACTGGAGAAAAGGTCCCTCTTTTCTTTGAACGTATTACTCCCCGGCGGAGAATTGTGTGCTAAAATTCAATTCAAGAACTGTTGCGCTACCGCGTAAACATTTCTCATTAAAATTTCCTACATTTAACCTTGTTATTTTGATAGCTTTAATCTTATTAATTGTTCATAATTATTCAACTTAATTCAGTCTGGTTTTTAACCAGCCTTCAAAGTAATTCAACTATTCAGATATTGAACTCTGATTTTCGCAGCTGTCATAAGACAATAGTCTTAGTTATTTGCCTTTTATTCGCACAGCCTGTGGTAACTTTTTCGCTCAAGGCCAAGTGCTGAAATATAATGTTAAAACATTAATTATTGTTAAAATTTTCCTATTTCTTGTTGTTATTTCTACATCATTTATATAATAAATTTTGTAACTGCTGATCTCCTTTCTTATTTCCCGAGAAACCTTGGAAACCCCCTCCGACTATTTCACTGTTTTCTCCAGGATGGAAGTGTTCGATTATTTCTTTAGTTTGACAGAGTTATACAAGACTCACAATTTGAACATTTCTGGGACATTTAGCCCTTCAAACTTCGGCATAATTGAGGAAATTGCGTAATTTTACGTTTTTCGTAGTATGGGGACCCCATTCTTTGTCTGCAAGTCAGTGATTTCCTGAAGGCTAGCGTTCTGTAAAGTAATTGTAATTTTGATTATAATTTAACTTGATACTGTATAGGCTTTTGGGCTTATGCCATGTCAAGAAAATAAGGTGAAATTATTTACGTTTCGCAGGGAACTGTGCTCTGCGTTATGAGAAGAAAATCTCGACTGTCCACGAGAAAGGCTTCTTAAACAATGAGCTTTGAAAATTAGACGTTATAATAGAAGTGGAAATGGTACGTTCATTCGTCCCCGCGTCCGGGGACTGTTTACTTGTTGAAAAAGTAATTTCTAATTGTGTAAAACACTTTAATTCAGCCCATTTACTTTTATCTTGTACTCTTTGCATCACTGTTTTCGGAAACCTGTTAGCTACAGTATTTCCCCTTCACGGTGTTAAACATCGCGATCCTCTTAAACCCCGACGCACAAACTGAGGAACAAACACAACGAAATCACTCTCTACTACTGCTAAAATGTTTTCATTCTTCTCCCGAAGGGGGGAGGCGGGCCTCCTAGACGGTGACGCCGTCTCCTAGGCCGGAAGATTTGTTTCGGAGAAGGTGAGAGGGCTGGCGACCTATACTAGGAACTGTCCCGGCATTCGCCTTAGTACAGGAGAATGGAAAACCACGGAAAATCATTCTTAGGACAGCCGACGGTGGAGACCAGCCCCTCTCCGTCTCCCGAATACAGAGGCGTAGAGCCACGGCAGCGCCGCGGCCACCCCTCCTCTGTTCGGTTGGTCGGTCGGAGTACAGAGCTGTCGGACCAGCCGAATCCCACTCTGCAACCGCCGACATGTCCAACACTGCAATTTTGATCATCTATGGAAGTTTATTTTTCGTCGAAATCAGAGTTCGCAGGTAGGGGATACTCCATCGTATGTGCGTGAGAAGTAAACAGCAAAGTCAGCAGACGAATCAGGGACGAATGCGGTAGAAGAAATATAAAACAAAATGAATTGCAAAGAAAACTAACATACGATGGAACAAGAAGCATCTTAAATGGAGTTCGGAAAGCTAGTGCACAGTGAGCCATCTAGTAACGAACGAGATTATCACTTGGGTAAATCATTCTTTAAAATCAAACCTCCATTATTAGTACCACTTACTATAGACCAACGGTAAAGCATTCTTAAACTCAAACCTTCATTATTAGGGAAGTCTTGCTCGTGACAGACGAGATTTTCTTCTTAAGACACGGATCAAAATTATCTGTGAAACGTAAAGAATCACCTTGTTTTCCTACATGGCAAGAGTCCAAAATCTTATATTATGTCCAAAATCGTTGCGAATATTTTAATTAGGACTCATGACGTGTTATCTCTGCAATAAATAAATAAATACATGAATTAATATTAATATATCATTGTGGTTTACCTAGTCGAGCTAGTGAAGGCATGCATAGTTCACCCGCAAGGACGTGGGCTCGATACACTTTCGGGAAAATGTAAATTTAGAAACGAAGCTTGCATTTCTCGAGCAGCACATGGAGCTGAGTCTCACTCAGCATGGGGAAAAATGAGTACCAGATTAAGATCAGTGGGAAAAAGTAGCTGGAAATAGCAATAACCACTATATTCTACTTAGTATTGATGTTTCAAATAGTGGAACGTTTTACCTTATACACTTCCAAGACATCTCTACAAAGATGGCCTTCCTTTGCACTAAAAGTATGAAAGAGAACCGCATGGAAGGATATATTGGGGATAAATAATGCATTGTTTACCTCCTTTTGAAATATGTGGAGCTGCAGTCGCTTAAGTGCGGCCACTATCCAGTATTCGGGAGATAGTAGGTTCGAACCCCACTGTCGGCAGCCCTGAAAATGGTTTTCCGTGGTTTCCCCTTTTAACACCGGGCTGTACCTTAATTAAGGCTACGGCCGCTTCCTTCCCTTTCCTAGCCCTTTCCAGTCCCATCGTCGCCATAAGACCTATCTGTGTCGGTGCGTCGTAAAGCAACTAGCAAAATATATATATATGTGCAGTACAATTTGCCATTGACTGCCGTTTGTGGTGAAGATGGAATTGTTCTTGTTGATTCGCAAAACTCAGAGTGGATGAACCCACTTATTGCGTCATTACAGGTGAAATGAAATATCTATCAAATTTATTAATCTCAACCATAGACACTTCCAAACGAGGGACTTAGAAGGTTTTCACGTAGGCCTAGTAATTTTTTCAGCAAAGAGACAATGGGTGGGGAAACGGTATTTAGGGCAGGCCTATACGTAGGTAAGTAGACTAAAACATTGAAATGGAAAAGGTAAGTAGACTAGAAAATTGAAATGGAAACATTTTAACTTTCCACTGAAATGAAATGGCGTATGGCTTTTAGTGCCGGGAGTGTCCGAGGACATATTCGGCTCACCAGGTGCAGGTCTTTTGATTTGACTCCCGTAGGAGACCTGCGCGTCATGATGAGGATGAAATGATGATGAAGACGACACATACACCTATCCCCCGTGCCAGCGAAATTAACCAATTATGGTTAAAATTCCCGACCCTGCCGGGAATCGAACCCGGGACCCCTGTGACCAAAGGCCAGCACGCTAACCACTTAGCCATGGAGCCGGACACTTTCCACTGAAACATCACATTACAAGTAAACACCTCTTACGATCTTACAGGATGGGGGCCTGATAGCCTCCCGGTTTCTCGTAAAGGCGACTAATCAAGAACGTGGGCGTGTGGTTTGGGTCACGTAGCTTTCATTCCAGAAATGGCGGATTAGAATCCCACTGTCGGCAGCTTTCCGTGTTTCCCCCATTTTTACACGTAATTGAGGCCATGGTCGCTTCCTTCCCATTCCTAGCCCTATACTATCCCATCGTTAACAGCAGACCTACATGTATCGGTGCGACGTTACACAAATTGTAAAATAATAATAATAATAATAATAATAATAATAATAATAATAATAATAATAATAATAATAATAATGATATATATATAAAATAAGAGTTTTGACTGTACATTGCTCAGAATGTTATTTATGTATCAGTCATGTCTACTGTAACCAGGAAATGAACTTTTTACTTTTTTCTGTGTCTGTCGGTCTGTCTCTCTGTATGTATGTATGTATGTATGTATGTATGTATGTATGTATGTATGTATGTATGTATGTATGTATGATGTATGTATGTATGTATGTATGTATGTATGTATGTATGTATACGCATCACGAGAAAACGGCTGAAGAGTATTTAATGAAAATTGGTATGTAAAGTCGGGATATGAACCACTAAAATCTAGGCTATACATCATTTTATTAACTCTGAGTGAAATGGTAGTTTAGGGGAAGGCCTAACATTTAATTCTCAAATATTTATATTATTAGTGGTCCTATCGATATATAGTACATAACTAAAGTTATACAGAATTAAATTTCCGATCATTTATGTCTTATACATTTTTACCGTACCGGCTATGATAACACAGATATTCATGAATTTGTATTTTTGTTGCTAAGTCCATATCAACGCCGAGCCACGAGAGAATGGGTTAACAGAATTTAATGAAAATCGGTATAATCCTATAGAGTCGGGGAATAAGAAACCATAGTCTAGGCTATAAACAATTTTATTCATCCTGGATGAAACTGTAGTTTAGGTGAAGGCGCCTAAAATTTAATTTTTAAATACCGGTACGTACATTATTGGTCCTATCGAAAATTACTACCTAAAAAAAGTTATAGAGAATACAATTTCCGATCATTTGTGTTTTATTCTGTTTTACCGAACTGACTATGGTAAGTGTGGTATTTCAGAGCCGGAAGAAAACTAAATGTGAAGGCCTACAATATCGAAAGCTCATAAAATGTATCAACAATAACATTACATTGACCATTGTTTGATGTGATGTTGTTTGTCTCTTATACTTCCACTCAATTCCGATAGATGGGATTATTGCTGTGAACTAAGTATAACAGCCTGACTGAATATTGGCGGGAAATGGCTGGGGAGTTAGAAAACTTTCTTCTTTCGCATGCCATTTCTCTGGTTCATACATTTCCTGATACTGCTGGTACGTAACATACTGGTTCATCATAGTATTCCAGCTATTCAATCCCTACTCTGACGCGCTGTTTTGAATGAGCAGTGTGCCCACTTAAGGCAGAGGCTCACTTGGTAGTAGTAGTAGTAGTAGTAGTAGTAGTAGTAGTAGTAGTATGACCTGGTCTAGAATTACAATTTAGACCTATTCCAAATTATAGCACCGCAATTCATTAAATAACTCAAAATTCAACCTGGAAAAGCCGTTTCTTAAGAAAATCTTCTTCCTCTCCACTTTTATTCATTTTTACATTCATTTAATTCCAAATTAGCAGTGAAGAGGGGGTTTCTGCTCTGGCTTGGAGGAAAAACTTGCCTCCAATTCAGATAGATTTTTCCGTCGCCAGTGTACTGAATTGAGATTTTCTGACTCACCAGGTACTCCTAAGAAACAGATTAGTAAAAAGACATAGTTTTTGCCCTGGGACTCTGCACTATTCGACTTTCTCCGCCGAATAACGACGAAGAGTGTTCACGATCATGGCTGTCTGCGGCTTGGTCATTCCAACTCTGGAACTTTGGACTGTCGGATCGGCAGCGCTCGTTAAAAGTGAGAAAATGTGGGGTTTTTCATTTGATCGACTATTTCATATAAAAGCATTGCTTTTAATCGCGCCATTCCTACTGACTTCATTGTAATGACCTATGTTCATATCAGTTGGGAAAACCACTAAGACAGTCTTTCTGAGGATGTAAAAAGGGAGGTGGTGTGTGAATGTCTGACGTTATAATGAAAACTTCCCAACCTGATTGTGACTGATGGTAGGCAAGTGGACCTACATTTACAATGAAAATGCCCTAATCCAGTTTTCATATGAGAAAAGACGTTTGGTGAATTCCCCGTCACGTTAAAAGCTATCTAATTTAATACAATCTTGCTTACAACGTGTACACTACCTAACCTAGAATTCTGTATACAAGGTAGAATTCCTTAGCGAAGCACGGGTACATTAGCTAGTAATAATAATAATAATAATAATAATAATAATAATAATAATAATAATAATAATAATAATAATAATAATTTTTGCTATTTGCTTTACGTTGCACCGACACAGATACGTCTTATGGCGACGATGGGATAGGAAAGGCCTAGGAAGTGGAAGGAAGCGGCCCTGGCCTTAATTAAGGTACAGCCCCGGCATTTGCGTGGTGTGAAAATGGGAAACCACGGAAAACCATCTTCAGGGCTGCCGACAGTGGGACTCGAACCCACTATCTACCGATAAGTAATAATAATAAGATAATAATAATAATAATAATAATAATAATAATAATAATAATAATGAAAATGAAAATCCACAGCCTATTTCCAGTCATTCGACCGGGTCAGGTGTGGAATGAATGATGCCCCCATCTAGCGGCGTGGATAGGAATTGTGCCAGCTGCCGAAGCTTGTCGCACTTCTCTGGGGCGATGATTAATGAATGACAGATGAAATGAAATGATATTGAAGAGTGTTGCTGGAATGAAATATGACATGCAAAACCGGAGTACCCGGAGAGAAACTTGTTCCACCTCCTCTTTGTCCAGCACAAATCTCACATGAGTGACCGGGATTTGAACCACGGAACCCAGCGAAGAGAGGCCGGCGCGCTGCCGCCTGAGCCACGGAGACACTAATATATTTTTAATGCCGTGGAGAAATAATTATTCCTACGGGAATAGTCAGTTTGGCCAATACAGAAAGGATTTTAAATTTTCAGAGGGCATTGAGAAAAACTTGCGATCACTACAATAAACGAATAATGTCATGTAAATGCTAAATTGAAATTTGACAAAACAGTTGTCCTTCCGGAAGCTCTATATGCATCAGAAACCTTAACTTTTAGAAATCATTCTAAAATTGCAGGTATTGAAAAACAAGAACGTCAAATTCATAGGAAAATTTTCGGTCCCACACGAGAAAATGGAATTTGAATCAAAAGGCGAACTAAATACCTCTATAGTTACACAGATAGTTCCATCAGTACTGTACGGAGGAGACGTTTGACATTTTTTGGCTGCATTTTTAGGATGAATAACAATAGAATCACAAGATTATTCAGCTTTTCCCAGAACAGCAGAAAAGTTGCCCGGAGGAAACAAGACGGGACATGAATGAATTGAACATCAGGGAAGACATCATGAAAATCGTGAAAGTTTCAGGAACTCAGTAAATAAACACACATTTGAGGTAAAAAACTAACAGCAGGACTGGTGCAAAGTGGTCATATGAACGGAAGAGACAACACAGTGAGTACATGAAGAGATTTTGGGACCGGGCGAGTTGGCCGTGCGCGTAGAGGCGCGCGGCTGTGAGCTTGCATCCGGGAGATAGTAGGTTCGAATCCCACTATCGGCAGCCCTGAAGATGGTTTTCCGTGGTTTCCCATTTTCACACCAGGCAAATGCTGGGGCTGTACCTTAATTAAGGCCACGGCCGCTTCCTTCCAACTCCTAGGCCTTTCCTATCCCATCGTCGCCATAAGACCTATCTGTGTCGGTGCGACGTAAAGCCCCTAGAAAAAAAAAAGAAAAAAAAAAAAGAGATTTTGGTACAATAGGAAGGCGAAAGTCATCAAGCCAATGAACATGTTCCAACGTGTTCTAGGAATGGGCATAACGAAATAATAATAATTGTTACGGGGATACCCGTGGAGCAGAAAGGGGTTAAAGAGGGTGCCAGGTGTGAATGGGTCTATCTACAATATCAAAGTCCGGCTCTATGGCTAAATGGTTAGCGTGCTGACCGTTGGTCGCAGGGGTCCCGGGTTCGATTCCCGGCAGGGTCGGGAATTATAACCATAATTGGTTAATTTTCGCCGATACGGGGGCTGGGTGTATGTGTCGTCTTCATCATCATTTCATCCTCATCACGACGTGCAGGTCGCCTACTGGAGTCAAATAGAAAGACCTGCTCCTGGCGAGCCGAACATGTCCTCGGACACTCCCGGCACTAAAAGCCATACGCACATTCATTTTACAATATCAAAATTAAATTAAAACTTGAACTGAAGATTATATTTCTTTTTGAGCTTCAAACTTAACAATTTTTCACTGTATAAACATAACAATGAAATATCAGGTGCAATGACAATTAGAATGTCTAGCCTCCCAAAGGCACACTTAACTGTTACAAAATTTCTCAGCCTACTCGAGGCAACATTATATTAAAATTTGACAATCTCTGACCTCTCCAGGCATTATTTACAAATAGAAATATTATTACATAGAGGTATCTCGTACCCAACCTACAGGGCCTTTGCGAAAATAGAACAGGATGAATAAACGGCCCGAACACAAACTGAATGGAGGCGAACACTGCGCTCCAGATAATGAAATATTAAAACCTATAGGGCTCTTGACCGATGAAACAGAGGCTAATCCCAAGTACATGAGGTGGCTCGAATGGAACTAACTGTAATGCATTACAAAAAGGTTGCAAAAACGCAAAATCGCAAAATCGCAGACACCTCGAACCAATATGAAAGGGAGCTCGAGAGGGTAACTCACTCTCTATCCCCGATTTACAATCAAATATTTTATGAAGTTTTTACATAGCCAAAATAAAGTTACATTTTAGAAAAGTAGGTTACATAGTTAAAGATTCGGACTTTCCCCTCAGATAAAGTAGCGGAGACAGCAAGAAAGATATAATTTTATGTGGCCATTACCTCATAGATGTTCTGGCTGCCGACGCAACACACACACACTTAGAAAGACGACGATCAATTGGCCAGGAAACACGAAAAGCCGCAACTTATATACCCTCAGGGAAGGTTCGAGAGAATTCAAGACTAATCCAGACCCACCCTCTCAAATTTTATTGGTGAATTCAAAATGAACAAGAAATGCGGGATTGGTTGAAAATTAATTACAAAAATTTCTGATTGGCTAGATTCAAACCTGGCGGAAAGAAAAGACGTGTTGCCAACCCAAAAATAAATGAACATAGATCCAGTTATGGAAAACCTAGGAATATGGAACTTCTTTAAGTTATAAGTTCTTCCACCATTCACCAGAGTGCATGATCAAAGTTTTTTGTATAGTGACATCTTCTGATTAAAGGTCCAACTTCATATAGTATCAGTTTCATCTTTTGATTGATAGAGGAGTTTATTAAAGTGCTGATTTTGAATGAGCGGTGTAGAGGTGTACCTCCCGGTACAGTAATAATAATAATAATAATAATAATAATAATAATAATAATAATAATAATAATAATAATAATAATAATACAGTGTCACGTAATAATATTGAGCGACCCTTGGTGAATGTCACTGTTTGCCCTCCCTGACGGCGATTCTCGCTGGAAACCCCTGAGAGAATCAGCAGACTCAGAAAGCGGCCCTAAAAGGGATTCACTACGTTAATTAATTCGCTTGACTGTTCGTTTGACTAAGTCAATCAGAAATCTAATTTCCAAAGGTAAATATAAAATTTACGTATTACATATGTACCACTCAGTTTATTTAAACATTTCTAAATTATTTGCCATCAGTGATGTATTCCAACGTTTTAGATACATGCGTACTTTAATGTTTAATATAACTCTTAAAAATAAATTTCAGAAAGAATCTGAGATAATTACGGTAGAAACTCAGTAAGTACACAGTCAAATGGGAATTAAAACGCAAAGTAGAAAACAATCCCACATAGAGATGTATGCATCCTAAGGTAAACATTCAAAAGTACACTTCATATGCTAAGTTAAATTAGTATTTATTTATTTATTTATTTATTTATTTATTTATTTATTTATTTATTTATTTATTTATTTATTTATTTATTTATTTATTTATTTTTCACTAATCGGCCAACTAGGGACCACGATAAGAGTCACTATACATTTTGGCGTTTACTCAGTTTTCGATTGATCCTGTAGGTTTTCATTACCTCGCTGTGTTGACCACAGCGTTCATCTGACCACTTTGCACCAGTTGTCCACTTCACATCCCGAAAAGTCCCAAAAGTCACAATGCTTGATCTGAAAAGGTCTCGTTTGTGCGTGTTATTATTATTATTATTATTATTATTATTATTATTATTATTATTATTATCTGAGAGTCCCTTGCTGGCTGTTGTCTCAGCTGCATATCGTCGTTGCCGGGACAAAAACCTCCTATGTGATAACAATTTTGGAGATATTCTGACCCGCAGCACATACATTATGAAGACCGAGAATGCCTTGGCAATATTCATGCAATATTGCACCTCAGATGACAGAAACTTATCGGCCAAAGTTCCAAGCTAAAATATTTCACATAGGAGGTTTTGTCCGGCAGCGACGATATAAGCATGTAGGTTTCACTACAGTACTATAATGCCTGAATTTTTTTTTTTGCTAGGAGCTTTACGTCGCACCGACACAGATAGGTCTTACGGCGACGATGGGATAGGGAAGGCCTAGGAGTTGGAAGGAAGCGGCCGTGGCCTTAATTAAAATACAGTCCCAGAATTTGCCTGGTGTGAAAATGGTAAACCACGGAAAACCATCTTCAGGGCTGCCGATAGTGGGATTCGAACCTACTATCTCCCGCATGCAAGCTCACAGCCGCGCGCCTCTACGCGCACGGCCAACTCGCCCGGTATGCCTGAAATTGGCCTGATAGGAGAGTGATTTCGATTTTTAAGTGTTCAGATATAGTCTGAATGTCGTCTCCACCTTTCTTCTTATTATTGTTAGTACGGAGGAAGTTTTATTCCTAGCTGGTGAAGCTGAATTATCGACAGTGATATGATCTCTCCCGCAATTTTCTATCACGGTACTCCCTGGGGCAGAACTGATGAAGTCAAATTTTATCCCGGCAACGAAGAGAAGATTCTGTCTTTTGGCGGTTGGCAACACTTGTTCTTTCGACCCAGTATTAGTTGGTAACCCCTTTATTCCCGCCCATATGTGGGCATACGACTTGCGTCCGACTCGCTGCGGTGTAGAACAGTTGGTCTGCTCGGTACCATCGTGTTATTATTATTATTATTATTATTATTATTATTATTATTATTATTATTATTATTAACAAATATATTGCAATTGAGTAATATCACAGTGGAAATGGTCACTTACAGCAGTGTGATAATAAAGTAAAGTTATTACATAATTACCCAACAACCAAAAGAGTACAATAGGCTATTCAATGGAAAGAAAATAATACAAGATATACCGGTACTATTAGTTTAACATTATGAATCCAGCATCATCATAATATACACGCACAGCTTAGTATTTCCAGTGCTTAACACTACGGCTTACAATACTATAGGTTGAGCTTACTACTACCTTAACATTACAAGTGATAATAAAGTTAAAACATAACCACCACCGGGCGAGTTGACCGTGCGGTTAGGGGCGCGCGGCTGTGAGCTTGCATCCGGGAGATAGTGGGTTCGAATTCCACTGTCGGCAGCCCTGAAGATGGTTTTTCGTGGTTTCCCATTTTCACACCAGGCAAATGCTGGGGCTGTACCTTAATTAAGGCCACGGCCGATTCCTTCCAACTCCTAGGCCTTTCCTATCCCATTGTCACCATAAGACCTACCTGTGTCGGTGCGACGTAAAGCCACTAGCAGAAAAAAACCATAACCACCCAACAACTACAACAACAACAACAACAACAACAAGAGTACAACAAGCAATTTCACAGAATAAAAATATTAGAAGAAATGCTACTAGTTTGAAAATCCACAGCTTGTTTCCAGTCATTCGGCCGGGTCAGGAATGGAATGAATGAAGCCCCATCTAGCGGCGAGGATAGGAATTGTGCCGGCTGCCGAAACCTGTCGCACTCCTCTGGGGCAATGATGAATGAATGACAGGTGAAATGATATTGGAGAGTGTTGCTGGAAATAAATATGACAATGAAAACCGGAATACCCGGAGGAAAACCTATCCCGCCTCCACTTTGTCCAGCACAAATCTCACATGGAGTGACCGGCATTTGAACCACGGGACCCAGCGGTGTGAGGCCAGCGCTCTGTCACCTGAGCCACGGGGACCCGCTACTAGTTTAACATTCTAAGTCCAGCATCATCATGTAGAGGTTCATACATAACTCAAGTATTTCCAGTGCTTAACACTGCGGCTTACGCATACGTTGCCTCAAAACACAGTCAGCTTAGAAGCAGTTAATCTTCTACTCAAAATTTGTTAGACAGTAGCAGGTTGGGTGAAAGAAGAGAGCTCCCAGTGTAAATTAATTGATGTTGTACTAGATCTAGGCCTACCCAGTTCCACTTACGGTTATATGTAGTCTTTGCAGTGCACTTTGTCTCTTGGTACGGACCAAATCAAGGGTATTACTTTATTGGCTTGTCTCAGTTTCATCCTTGGGTTTGATAGTGAAATTGACGGACGTGTGAACGATGCCAGTAACAACATTTCTTATACAGTCCCTGTTATGAATTGTGTGTCTGTTGGTGTGCGCTTTTTAGGGGCTTGACAGACTGAGTCAGTGAGGAAAGCAATGGGAAACCAGTATTCTCCCCATTTCCCTAGTACGCCTTTGATAACTGGTTGTAGAGCTATTGAGAATTCAACCACCCTTTGGCCTGATGACTCTATGTACAAAGTTCCAGGGAACTTGTAAATAATTTCATTCCTTTATTTTATTTTGACAATGCAAGTTTCCTGGCCTTTTCCCTATTAACTGGGATCACTATCTACACAGATAGGTTTTATAGCGACGATAAGATAGGAAAGGGTTAGTAGCGGGAAGGAAACGGCCATGGCCTTAATTAGGCCCAGCATTTGCTTGGTGTGAAAATGGGAAACCACAGAAAATTATCCTCAGGGCTGCCGACAGTGGGATTCGAACCCGCTATCTCCCGAATGCAAGCTCACAGCTACCTGACCCATGGCCACTTGTTCCACTGCATAGCAACTCCCCACAGAAGTAGTTATCGACTGTTGGAATTTAACTTCATATCTACAGTACTTCTTCATCCCCTTCTACCACCTTTCCCTCATGCGAGTTCGCGGGTGCGAACTGTGTCACACATATGGATTTGGCTCCGTTTTACAGCCGGATGCGCTTCCTGACGCCAACCGTATATGGACGGATGTAATCACTATTGCGTATTTCCTTGGTGGTTGAGTGTGGTGTGTTATCGGAAAATGAAGAGAAAACTGCTGGGACAAACATAAACGCTTAGTCCTCGAGACAGAAGAATTAATCAGACGCGATCAAATTCCCGACCCGGCATCGAATCGAACCCGAGAGCCTCTGAACCAAAGACCTCAACGCTAGTAATTGAGCCTATGATTCGAGCTAATTTAACTACCATACGACTGGCACTTTTATATCCCTTATTTTTCATTTTATCTGTTAAGAGTACATTGTTTCCCGAACAATTTTCCCGTAAAACCATCTGTAACATAGATATATGGATTTTGATATTTAAGACCCCCACTGAAGCCCCCTGCTGCTAATTTTTGAGCGAATTATACTGTAGTTCAGATTCTACACGCCATTATCCTGAACTAAAATACGAAGTTTCGTGAAGCTCCACTGATCCATTCTCTCGTGATGTAACAGATAGAGAGATAAAAATTAAATAAACCGACATAACCTATTGCTTATCTTGTCAGGCGCATAAACCAAGAATCAGATCGACATTTACAATCAGGAAGGCGCATGGGCTATATACAGGGCAAATCACCTAAAATTTGCACCGCAAATATCTCAGAGCCCACCTCTGTGGTCTAGTGGTTAGTGTGATTAGCTGCGACCCCTGGAGGCCCGAGTTCGACTCCCCGCTCTGCCACGGAATTTGAAAAGTGGTACGAGGACTGGAACGGGGTCCACTCAGCCTCGGGAGGTCAACTGAGTAGAGGGGCTTAGATTCCCACCTCAGCCATTCTCGAAGTGGTTGTCCGTGATTTCCCACTTCTCCTCCAGGCAAATGCCGGGATGGTACCTAACTTAAGGCCACGGCCGCTTCCTTCCCTCTTCCTTGTCTATCCCATCAAATCTTCCCATCCCTCAACAAGGCCCCTGTTCAGCTAAGCAGGTTAGGCCACAAGGAGAGGTACTGGTCACTATCCCCAGTTGTATACCCCGACCCAAAGTCTCACGCTCCTAGACACTGCCCTTGAAGCGGTAGAGGTGAGGTTTCTCACTGAGTCCGAGGGAAAAACCAACCCTGGAAGGTAAATGAATTAAGAAAGGTAAATATATATTTCAGAAATGGAAGGCACTTTTGACTTGCTGTTTTTATGGAAATGAAATGTAATCAACAGCTGATAATTGTAGCCCATACACAGATTTCAATAATAATTATCAGAATGTTTATTTTAGGAAGTTACATTTTTTCAACCGGAACAATGCCTATTGTCTTTAATAAAACACAACTAGAAATGTATCTCTGTCATGTTCATGTGGAGCTGTGCTGATGTAAGTCAGTCACCGTGGACCCCACCCCAGGTGGCAAATTTTGTATCAATTCTTTACCTCGTCTGTTCTTAAATGATTTCAAAGAAGTTGGAAATTTAACAAAACAACTCCCTCGATAAATAATTCTAATCCCTAATTCTTCTTCCTCTAAACAAATATTTGCCCCTATTTGTCTTCTTGAATTCCATATTCGAAAAATAGTGAATTATAATTTGAATTTTTAGAATTCTGGTTCAGGGAGTTTACGAGCTATCGTCGTTTGAAAATTGTAAATACACGTAATAATAATTATTAAAATCTGTGTATGGGCTACATTTAAGAACCCTTGGTTTCACTTCATTTCTGTGAAAACAGCAACCTTCCATTCCAGAAATTTTGGGGTTCAAGTTTTCGGCGATTTACAATACAATATATTTTAAGAGACCGAGGGAGATATCTGAACTGGTCATTTCTAAATTACTCGCGTCTCCCATAAAATACTTAACAGCCTATTACCTTTAAGAATACAACAAAAGGCGTTAATTAATGAAGAATTAATTTGAATAGGATGTTCGCTGAATCTTCTCATTTTTCACAAGCCGCTGTTGTTATCATTATTTTATTATGTATTAATTTGAGTACTGTCATTCCCGTGTAAATCGATTCTCTTTTTATAATTTGGAAGCGTTTCAGATAATTAGACTTTGTTAACCATCAGCAACTAAGTTAACCAGTTTCAGTGTTTGTTCCCACTGTCGGTAGCCACCAAGATGTTTTTCCATAGTTTCCCAGTTTCACACCAGGCAAATGCTGGGTTGTACCTTAATTACGGACACGGTCGCTTCGTTCCCACTCCTAGCCCTTTCATATCCCATCGTGGCCATAAAAACTGTCTTTATCGCTGCTACGTAAAGCAAATTATGTCAATGTTTGTAATAATTAACGTTAACCACTGTAGTTTACGCGTACAATGTTTAAGTGTTTAATCTTCAGATTTCAAACTTCGTATTTGAATTTAATTGAATCGGTTAATTTAGAGAACACATATGTCCATTACAGGTGCTACTAGTTTTGAGAAAGTGGAAAAACTGCCTATAGATTCTAATGTTTGGAATTTGTACCTGTTTTTATACCTATTATTTATTTGATCTTTTGTAATAATTCTGATCATTTTTAAAGAAAGATTTTTCAAAAGAGAGTGATATGGGAATTGAAAGTTACTGGACATGTGTGATTTCTCAAATAAAGGAACTCTTGATAGCAAAAAAGAAAGGATTATTTAATGCTACCAACACTGAAGCACACTGCATATCACACTTTAATTGTTTAATTAAGTTTCATCTTTAAACCGGCCCCGTGGTGTAGGGGTAGCGTGCCTGCCTCTTACCCGGAGGCCCCGGGTTCGATTCCCGGCCAGGTCAGGGATTTTTACCTGGACCTGAGGGCTGGTTCGAGGTCCACTCAGCCTACGTGATTAGAATTGAGGAGCTGTCTGACGGTGAGATAGCGACCCCGGTCTAGAAAGCCAAGAATAACGGCCGAGAGGATCCGTCGTGCTAACCACACGGCACCTCGTAATCTGCAGGCCTTCGGGCTGAGCAACGGTCGCTTGGTAGGCCAAGGCCCTTCAAGGGCTGTAGTGCCATGGGGTTTGGTTTTTTTTTCATCTTTAAATTTTCCTTCATACACATTAAAGTCAAAATTCAGAACATTTTCCAGCATTGTCCGTCGTAATAATTTCACTTATTACAGTTACTCAGGGACAATCTCCCTGTTGACAATAACACCAAGAGACTGTCTTGTCTTGCCTGTTATTCAAGTTCCTTAAATATGTCCTGTCTATTAACAGAAGGCCAGGTGAAAATGTTCAAGATTCCAGTAAAACCCTTATATTGAGGCATATATGTATTCTTTCTCCCCGAAAGATGGGAATACATATACTGTAATATCTATAATTATAAAAGGAAATGTCTGTCTGTCTGTCTGTCTGTCTGTCTGTCTGTCTGTCTGTCTGTCTGTCTGTCTGTCTGTCTGTCTGTCTGTCTGTCTGTCTGTCTGTCTGTCTGTCTGTCTGTGTTCAGGTGTGCGATGCCCAGCCAAATCCACGGCAAACAAAGATCTAAAATGTTTGTCATAGGTGGGCATAGGTTTTCACCTAAGACGAATGGCTGTGTTTGAGAGCATTTCTTGCACCAAGACATGAAGCTGTCAACGTCATCAACAAGCAACACTCACAAGAATTATCCGGTTTCCTATAAATTGAAAAGTCTATCGACACGACATGTCATACAGATGAGGCTGTCAACTACACGACAGAGATTTTTACAATTTGGAGTCACCTGGAGCACCCTCGAACATCTTGGGGTGGACGATTGTGGCACCGATTATCCTTCTCAGGAATATGAATCCTTCCCTCTGCAATGAACACGGCTCTGAAACTGATGACGAATATTATTGAAGCCACCATCATGACTGAGCATGCCGCGGGTGAAGTAATATTCTTCGGACTGTAATTTTTCTGTCCATTGAGTAGGAAGTCATTTTCGGCCCGCGACACGAGGAGCCATCAGCCTGTAATATTCGGAAGTGTTTGTGTGTATGTATGCGAAGCCCAGTCAAACCTACGACACACAGAGATCTGAAATTTTGACATAGGACAATCGCTTAAGGTTGTAGGACTCCATCTTCAAAAACGGTGCTTTTGCCATTGTCAGCTCTACGTGGATTGTTCAAGAGTTCGAAAGTCAAACACAATACAGTATACATCTTACCTACAAATGGAAGGACATTAATATAATTTATTCCGAAGCTCTAAGGAAACAATATATTTTGTATTATATAACATGGTCTTTTACATGGTTTTAATATTATTTGTACCATCCATCAACTCGGCATCTTACGCAGTGAAAGTAACAATAATAAAAATAAAATAATGTATTTCATGCAATTTACGTCAGAAAGATGTGAGTTAATAATTATAATGCTTTAATGTGCTTTAAAATAAAGAGTTTAGAAACATCTAACGATTGAATTACTAAACGCGGGCAAAGCCGCGGGCACATGCTAGTATTTAAATATAGTTGTAGGGGGTCCGCTGTCTGTAGTCTCGTTTGTTTTGCCAATTTTTCAGATATATATCCATTTTAAGTCAACTCAAGACCATATTAGTAGTTTTTAGCTTTCGTCTCGGTGTGTTTCTTTGTTTGCCTGTTTGTTCCACCATCACTGCGAAACGGCTGGATAGATCTCGATCAAACTTAATATTTAGAGTACACGCATCCAGAGAAAGGTTTATATATGCACATGATTTGAAAATCACTGAATAGACTGGAGGTATATAGGAAAACCAGAACAGTTTTCTTACACTGTATTTTATACTATTGATTTTCTCTTAAATACGAAGGGCTATATGTGAAATGTCCATTCATTAAAACAAAAACAAAAAGACTTTTGTTATGTAGGTACATAATTACGCTTTTTCTTCAAATTACGGAGAAAATTACTACAAATACGTTATTTCCGTTATTTTATGTATTTATCGTACGACTGTAAATACGGAGAGGCTTTCGAAAAATCGGATCTTTAGTCCAAGTCCCGTGGAATACTTGGTACGTGTCACTTAAAGATCGGTTAACGGGAAGAACTAAAGAGCCATTTCACTTCTTTTGATAGAATGGGTAATACGGGATGGGTTTCATGAGTTTTCTGCCGCAGCGCCACTCCAGTGATCAGAGAAACAACAATATGTAAGCGAGGACTTCGGGCCATAAACTCTGTGATCGTCTTCATTTTGTCTCTACTTTGTTCATCATTATCGTACTTCATGTTACTGCCACTTGCTTTCTAGAAAAATATTAGTTTAACCTGCCGTATTAAACGTTTGAAGCATCCGGGAGACAGTGGGTTCGAATCCCACTGTCGGCAGCCCTGAAGATGGTTTTCCATGGTTTCCCATTTTCACACCTGGCAAATGCTGGGGATGTACCTTAATTAAGGCCACGGCCACTTTCTTCCAACTCCTAGGCCTTTTCTATCCCATCGTCGCCATAAAACCTATCTGTGTCGGTGCGACGTAAAGCCATTAGCAAAAAAAAATAAAATAAAAAACGTTTGAATACAGGCATGTAAATTCGCATGCATTTATAAAGGAAACATGTAATCCATTGCAAATTCCCGTGCAAAGAACGAGTACAACTGCTAGTTTTAACATATATGCATTAAAACAGTTTTGTCTGAAAATGGACATGTGGGGTTTCTCAAATAACCGATTCACTTTTCCCCTTCTTTATAATTAAGGTTGTTCTGTGTATTCTTTCAATGTAGATGCCAAATTAAAAAGCTCATAGTCTGAATCGCAAATTCTAACCAATATATTCAAATTCAGTATTGTTCCACAGTAATGGTGTATGACATCCAGAGAGGCCATGCTGCAGGTCTTTCCACTTGACTCCCATGGGAGACTCGCTCGTTTGTGAGGATACTCTCCTACTTGGCATGAAATCTAATGCTGAAGACGGCACAAATACCCAGTCCCCGAACTGGAGAAAATAAAAAGTGAAGGTTAAAATCCTCGACCCGGTCGGGAATCAAACCAGTTAGCCATGGAGCCGGACACCTGCATTGATCACTCACAACATGGTGACTATTATTATCTGTCATTTACTGACACTGCAGCATTTAATGCTACTGGCTAACTTTTTACTCCTTTCGATTAAATCTAGTTAGAAACCTGCTTTCTAGAATAACAGACTGTCTGTCATCTAGGGACACTGTGGTGCGAATACAGAAGTATCTTTAGAATCCAGGCGAAGTCAATTCTCTGGCAATGAGAAGCATGACGTTACCATATAACCCACGATTACGTTGCGTTAAACCCTGAAATTAAAGGCCTTTGTTTGCTTAATGGGAAAAGTTCTGTGTATAAAGCGACTATGACGTACCTCTTACACGTCGATTTCTCGGCCTTCCAGGAATTAACGATCCTTCTTTCACAGATCAACAAGAAGGGTTATTTCTTCATCAGAACAATCACAAGTTTAGATGGTAATTTATTTACCTCTTGCGTTAGAAAAGTCGGAATGTATTTTCATTTTAAATTAGCCTTCTTTGAACACGCTTAGTCTTCAAATTTACCATTCACGGAATAGATTAGATTTAAAAATATATTGATCTCGTCGCTTACAAATGAAGGTAGAGAGCTACTTCTACTACCCGAAGCAGAGCTACAAGATACAGATTTCCTCTATAATTAAACTCGGCATTGAACAGTGTGGGTTTATCCGAGACCCAGGCGGTTAAGCCTCCGCATTTACTGATGAGTCCCGAGTTCTCATCTCCTTGTTAACCCTCTCACTCGGATCTTTGAGGCTACTCAAATGCAACTTTCCAGATATCTTTCTTTTTACAATTCCAGATCTATAGAGCCAACGTTTGAATGGTAATGAAATAAAACTACTACTCCTTTATGCCTCTAATTTTTAGGAGGAATGCATGTAATACTGTGGCAAAGGAAAATTAAAATTTCACTAACCAAAATTGGGCAGATTAATTCTGACAGATAAAATAGTTTGGAAAATTTATATGGGCGATTTGAACAACCGGAGAGACGTAACTCATAGGTCAAATATGACAGTTTTATTTTTATTTTTAAGGGCATATTTAGTTTTGAATAGTTTATTTTCACTATAATACATATAATGTACTTGTAGGTTCCCATTTTTGATCCTCTTTATTTTGTTGCTTCATTTTCACGTAGTGGTTTGTATTGTCTGCCGACAGTTGAAGAAGTCCTCTCCAAAATACAATGAAAAGTAGTCGAACACACTTGATCGTGCCAGTAAGTTGCAGAAAACACCTTGATATCCATTGAAGGGATTGGGTGCGATATAATTCAAATTATTAGACCATTGTACAGGCGTAGGCCTAATTCCTTGAGATATCTTCATCAGCGGAGATCCATCATCTTCTTGCATTTAACACTTCTCATCTTAAAGTCCTTAGATTTATATTTCAAAATCACTACCACCACTGTTGTAGCTATCATTTTCATCGATATTAACTCCTAAATCAACATATTCGCCCTCATCAGTAACACAACCCAGTGCTCACCGTGCCGCTATTTCTGTTTACATATAGTGCGATCTTGCAGCGATACGTTCGTCACATATTTCCAAAGGCATTTAAACTACTGTTCGAAAATCACTAAACATTATGATACTTAGCAATCTTTTATAAATACTCCGTGCAAAGATTGCCAGTAGTTAACTCTAAAATACAGCAAGAGATGGCAGACGTATACGCTCCTAAAACGATATATGATGGAATGAGATTATTTTTTTCGCTACGACTCAATACGATATGTTAGGGAGGGGGTTCAGGAGCTGGCAGACTTCAGATATCATGACTCTAAAACAGAGGCCCGATCGCGAACTAATCGTGAGCACAGATTTATGAGATCGTGAGTTTTAAGGAGACAAAACATAATTCCAGAAAAGATCAAAATTCCCTACGCTAAATTTTCACACAAGCGCTAGGAGAAGTTTGTTCTGCGTTTTGACATTTACTTGTTCGGTTATGGGCAGGTTCTGCAAAGGCTAAAAACTTAATTTCCCTCGCATGTACAGTATATTATACAGTGAGGCTGTGCTGATCTCAGTTGGCGTATGTTTTATCTATTTTGTGAGTGAAAAGTGTTGCAGAATCTAAGAAATTTTGGTCTATGATTCTGCAAGAGAATTATCCTTCACTGACTGACGTTTCACTTCGTTTCAAGGACTTGTTTGCCTCAACGTATTTTTATAAATTATTATTTTAAATCATAATCTTCATTAAAAACAAGCATGTAACTAATCTGACTGGTAAACATTATGTAACCGCGTGTTTGACTCAATGTTACCATTTTTAACCCGATATAAAGCCATTGTTGGTGAAGAGTTCCTGTCAAGTTTCACACCGAGTTGAGAGGTGATTCAGAAGTGTTATGGTTTGGCACCTTTTTGAAGTATAATTTATTTCCATATGTACACTTTAAGTTCATTTTCTAGAGTTATTTTGTTGTTAATTTAACTGATTTTTCAAAAATACCTTTTTGGATTGTAATTATTGTTTAAATGGTGATCATTTGAAAGTTTGAGAACTTCTCAGTACATCACTGAAGCATCTACGTTGCCATTTCCTGCTCTAGAACATTAAACGAATAACATAAAGGAAAGAAGGAAAATGAGAAAATGAAAAAATTGAGAAAGGAAGAAGGAATGCCAGCAAACAAGTTTGTATACTCATCAAGTTGTTCTTATGGTTATCATAGTCTTGGTATATTCCTTTTTACGTAGACTTTGAAACACATGGATAAGATTTTTTATTTCAAATCTCCCACATGCAATCGCCGTGAATTGAACCATGGCGGATTTGGTTGAGAATTCAGTGACCCTTGAGAATGGCTGAAGATAAGAATGCACTCTCCACTCTAGGGCAATTATCAATATCTGAGAGAAAGCATGCGAAGCAGAAAAAGAAAAAGAAGACGGAGGTAAGACGAACCACTTTCACCCTTGGAAATTACCTGCGTTCAAATTCTCTTCTAATCCCCGTTGGTACTGCATGCAACAGAAATGTAGGTCAGTTCAATGTTTTTCATTCGATAAACTGATCCAGTAGCTATGTAACGTTTCAGGTCATTGGATTACTGTACTTGTCACCTCATTTTGAAGATTTTATAATGTTATAATTTTGTGTATAAATATGTCGCTTTTCTTTTTTTATCTGGGAGTTTTTAGGCCTTCCTCCTCATCCTTCTCCTTCACTGAAGACCACTTCTATAATTGTCATTAATTTTGAGTGGCCTATCGTGCGATCCCATCATGCAAGGTGTCAATTCCGGTTTGACTGTAAAATGAACCTAGTGTTTGTGAGTTAGATATTTTATTTCTCCATGTTATGTTCATCATTTCACGTTTAAAGCACATTTCAAACACCTCACGACGGTTACTTAACTAAATTCATTGACTTTCTGTACATTAGCAAGAAAGTAACCTGAGTTACAGTCAAATAACGAAAAGTAGCTTAGTTACAGCAACTTAGAAAAAATAGCTGTGAGCAGAATTGTAACTGACTTATTGTTTTATAATAAATAGCGTATTAGCGTAAATTTTAGAGTGTCGAAAGCTAGACAATATTAGAAAACGTAGCTTGGTATCAGTTAAGTGTAGTCTACATTAGTCACAAATTTGATTATGTCAAAGTAAATGGGCCGGCCCCGTAGTATAGGGGTAGAGTTCCTGCCTCTTACCCGGAGCCCCGGGTTCGATTTCGGCCAGGTTCGAGATCTACTCAGCCTACGTGATTACAACTGTCGGTGAAATGGCAGGCACAGTCTAGAAATAGGATCATTCGTGCTGACGACATGACACCTTCGGACTGAGCAGCGATCGCTTGGTAGGACATGGCTCTTCGGGGGTGTTGTGCCATTTGCTTGGTTTGGTTTCA
Source organism: Anabrus simplex (assembly GCF_040414725.1). Taxonomy (NCBI): domain Eukaryota; kingdom Metazoa; phylum Arthropoda; class Insecta; order Orthoptera; family Tettigoniidae; genus Anabrus; species Anabrus simplex. Next base: position 255,319,407 of record NC_090271.1, read on the forward strand.
AAGAAAATGGCATTGAGGTGTTCATTGTAAGGTTTCTAAATTTACATTAAATACATTCACGAGATGTACAAATCTGTAGAAAAGCAAATGTTCAGTGGACGATATTACTACAGTTGCCCCGGTAATCGTAAAAGTTAACTATTAACAAACGGATACGGATACACGTCCAGATATTGTACACACGCCTCATGTATGATATTAAACGAACTGAGATACACGTGTACGAAATAGAAGCTCAATATGAATCGCCTTGAATACCAGAAGAGTAAATTCCTGATCCGAGGAGAGGAGTTCACCACACCAATATTAACAATACACAGGACTGAAACCCCTAACTTCCTGTAGAGACTTCTAACAGGGGTAGCTACAACACTCTGGCGGTGAATTTGTAATATCAAGTCAATCAGCGCTACTACTGGCAAGACTGGCCTTCGGTTCAGAGGGTCCCGGCTGGGTCGGGGATTTTAACCTTAATTGGTTAATTCCAATGCACGGGGGCTGGGTGTATGTGCTGTCTTCATCATCATTTCATCCTCATCACGACGCGCAGGTCACCTACGGGTGTCGAATAGAAAGACCTGCACCTGGCGAGCCGAACTTGTCTTCGGACACTCCCAGCACTAAAAGCCATACGCCATTTCACTGGCAAGACTCGGATTACGAGACTGGCCAAAGCTCTGGGAGACTGTAATATTGCTAAATAGGTCTGCTTACCTTTGCAGGTCAATGAAGAATTTTCCTTGACTATGTGATAAATAAAACAGTTTTTCCCTTTGCGAAAATCAAATTATCATCATAAATATGCTTCCCGGTCATGGCCAACAATAAACGGCTGCTAATTTCACATGGCAACCAGTCATGTTGTTAGGTAACATTGTCTAACCATCCATTCATACCTTACATCACTGCCTGCTCGGTTACTTTGGTTACACTTCCGTCACAAATTTTGTCGAGTCACGAACATAAATGACCCCCAGGTATAAAATATATTGATGTCAAAATTAAATTACCTTTCTGATTTTTTGAAAAAAATCTTGAAAACATTCCTAATAAAGTAGGGGTTCCCATATTTTGAAAAACGTTAAATTAAGAAATTTCCTCAATTGTGTAGAAATTTCAAGGGGTAAAGGACCTGGAAAGTTTTCAAATTGAGAGTCCTGGATAGATCTATCAAATTCAAAAAGCAAATTTTGAAAATCACTTCCGGCCTAAATGCAGTTCTGGAAAACAGCCTAAAATCGGTTGTTTCTGTACTCGTTTTCTTTTTTATTCAAATCCTAGCCAAATTAACGTATTTATATAATTATTTCTGTAATGTGTTCCTTGGTTCAATACTCTCAGGAGTTCTTTGATTTTTCAAAAATATCCACACCGAATGTAGTTATAATGGCTTAAGTGAAACTCTGCATTGACTCACATTAGCGTTCATAGTGGTATAAAAGGGCAACCTGCTAATCTAATCAACCAGGTAACGATGAATAAGGAAAATATTGTAATTTTTGAGAATAAATAAATAATATATTCTCATATTTTATTATATTTTATTCACCTAAAATTCGTAGATTATATCCCTAGGATGTTTTCAACATTGAGTTGCTTGCCTGGAATTTTTTTAAATATTAAGCAAATACATGGTATTTATACGGGATTGGATAAATAATGGCCTGTGTTGCGTTTAGTTTTATTTCTCCGTCACAGCATCAAAAAATGGACAGCTATATTTTCATGAAACATCGTATTTAATTTAATGATAAGGCCAAGTAGGATAATAGCTGTAAGCTGATCAATGAGAGGGATGCTTCGTGCTGCTCGATGCGTCTCTTTTATAGTTGATTTTATACGAAACTTTGTCATGTATTTAGAATACTACTTACACACGTTTTTAATTCAATACCTTTTTTTTTGCTAGTGGCTTTACGTCGCACCGACACAGATAGGTCTTATATGGCGACGATGGAATAGAAGAGGCCTAGAAGTTGGAAGGAAGCGGCCATGGCCTTAATTAAGGTACAGTGCCAGCATTTGCCTGGTGTGAAATTGGAAAACCACGTAAAACCATTTTTTTGCGAGTTTCTTTACGTCGCACCGAAACAGATAGGTCTTACGGCGACGATGGGACAGGAAAGGGCTAGGAGTAGGAAGGAAGTGGCCGTGGTCTTTACAGCCCCAGCATTTGCCTGGTGTGAAAATATGAAACCACGGAAAACCATCTTCAGGGCTACCGACAGTGGGATTCGAACTCACTATCTCCTGGATGCAAGCTCAAAGCCGCGCGCCCCTAACCGCACGGCCATATCACCCGGTTAATACCTTTTACCGATACAGTTAAAAATAAGGGAAAATCTAAAGTTCTAGCCCTTCAGGCAAGGAATTAAATGTTAAAAACATCCTACGGACAATAGCTACGAACTTGTCTGTAAATAAAACATAATAAAGTATGAGAATATATTCTTGATTTATTCCTAAAAATCACAATCATTTTCTTAATCATCGATATCCGATCGATTAAATTAGCAGTTTGCCTTTATCTACAACTATGAGCGCTAATGTGAGTCAATACCTTGTTTCACTTAAGCACCACTACGAGCGCTAATGAGGGTCAATGCAGAGTTTCACTTAAGCCCTTATAACTACATTCGGTGTCGACATTTAAAAAACATGCCTTAGGGTATTGAACCAAGGAACACATTACAGAAAGAATTATGTAAATAAGTTAATTTGGCTAGGATTTTAATAAAAAGACGAGTAATGAAGCAAGCGATTTTAGGCTGTTTTTCTGGAACTGCACTTAGGCCGGAAATGATTTTCGAAATTTTATTTTTCTTAGCTTGATAGAGATAGCCAAGACTCACAATTTGAAACCTTTTCTGGCCCTTTAGCCCTTCAACTTTGAGCACAATTGAGGAAATTGCTTAAATTTTACGTTTATCGTAGTATAGGAAACCTTTCTTTGCCTGCTAAGAAATATCTTCGTCATTAATATCAGTGGCTCCCTTGTGAAAGTTTAAAACTATGAAACAATAACCAACTCTATTGAGAATTGCTTTGGAAGTCTCCCCGCCATCGTTTTCAGTGCTTTGTATATCTGTCTGTACTTTTTGAATATTAACCTGATTACTTGGTTTTTATACTGGAAGATAGAGATCAACTCAAGAGCAACAATTATTATGCAAAAATGTAATTAACAATCCCTTTGGGAACATCGAATGTTGAAATAATAACATTAAGTTATTTATTAGACCACCTAATCAATACAAAATCGTCTTGGATGATTTACATAAATTTGTTAGCTAATAGTGGGACATGTTTCGCCTTCTCTGAAGGCATCATCAGCCATAGTCTTAACCTTAAATTAAAAATAAGCGTCTAAATAACATGTAGTGATGAAATGAATTTTAAAATCTTGAAGAGATTTGAAGTAAAATAACATTAAAAATAACAATGATGGTTTGAAAATACAATGTGATGAGATACAATAGTGGAAGTATTAACAAAATTAACCTTAGAAGGCTGCTAAAATAAGTACAATGGAATAAAACAACAGATTGTTATACAACAAGTAGTAAGATTGCATAAAAGTAAAGTTGATAGTAATGGCGGTTATAATTTGACGATGGCGAAAAATCTTCTGTAATCAAAGTAAAGAGGAGAGAGTAAAAGTCAAAGTTAGTCGAGAGATCCGAAGTTCATTATGATCTTGAAGATAAAGGATGAAAGTCAGATGCATATGGTGAAGTTGTAGAACACGTTGAGGATATGAAGTTGGTGAATAGAAGTTGAAGAACAGTTTCAAATAGGATCACTATGGACCATCTCAAAATTTGAAGTGATGTTCAAATGTTGTAAATTGTGAGTTTGTAGATATTCTAGTTGAAAAAGCATATACAAGTGGAATCTGTAAATGGAAGCAAGAAACGTAGAGTTAATTGTGTGAAAAGATATTTGAAAAATCTTGAAGTAGAATCGTATGCACTTACCACTTGACGGTGACAAAGATAGCTTGTAATATTATGAGTAAGAAGTATTTGCAACAGTAGACTTCTTGCTACGTGTGTTATAACTGAAGTTTTGTGTTGGAGGGGGATCTGTTTGCGTTGACGTAACTATTAGAGGGGGGCTGCTATTGGTGGGAGGGAAGGAAGAGAGTGTATTACTGCGCGTGTTGTAACGGTGTAAGGCTATTGGAGGGAGCGATGTTCCGGTGGGTGTGGCTATGGGTTTATTGGTTGTATTTGAATTAGAGGTACTAGCGGTGGGGGGAAGGGAGGGGGGTATATTAGCTGTAGGGGAGGTGGGAACTCTAATTGATGTGAGGTTGAAGATTTTTAAGAATTTGTTGGTGAGGGAAGTTGATTCTCGTAATAAAATAAGAATCTGTTCATACAAGGGGCTTTTTTTATCAATAGTGTCATTTAGATTTTTATCTTTATTAAAATGTTGGTCGAGGAAAATAAATAAGTTTTCATATTCTGTCATTCATTTTAAATGATCAAGATTATCAGAAATTAACTGTAATGAACCCAAAATTACCTACAGTCAGATCACTGCCCAAAATTCATAAAAAAGATGTCCCCATTCGACCTATAATTAATAGTATCAATAGTCCTACCTATAAAACCTCTCAATTCCTACACAAATTCCTAAAAAAACACTTCAAATTTCACAACTTCAACCCCATAAAGAACTCGATCGAACTCTGTAATTCCCTAAATAAGTTCAGTCTACAACCAAACCACGTTTTATGTTCTTTTGACATCACCAACATGTATACTAATATCCCTATCAACAATACTATTAACATCATAAAAAACAATCTGTTGAAACATAGCACATTGAGTAAAATCGAAATTGATGAATGGTTAAAATTACTTAATTTCGTTTTAGACAACAACTATTTTACCTTCAATAAGAAAATTTACAAACAAGAAGGTCTAGTGATGGGAGACCCGTTATCTGGAATACTAGCCGACATATACTTAGATAATCTCGAACATAGTAAGATTATTAATAACATCAACGGACTCTGTCTTTGGCATCGCTATGTTGATGATACCATAGCTATCATTGATAAACAAATCAACAACAGCAATAACATACTATCATTCCTCAACAACTTAGATAATAATATTAAATTCACTAAAGAAGATGAGTTCAATAACTCTCTGAACTTCTTAGATATCAAAATCACACGAGTATTGAACAAATTCGACTTCCAAATATACAGAAAACCCACCTTTCTCCAACAACCATAAAAAATGATTCTTTACATCCCAACTCACATAAAAAAGCCACTTATCACAGTTTAATATATAGAGCATTAAAGATCCCTATGTCCTCTACTAATTTAAAGAAAGAATTACTATTCATCAAGGAAATAGCTAAATTCAATGGATTTAACACGAATATGATTGATAAAATCATCAATAAAACCAAACTAAAACTAGCTACCAATTTAACTCCATTAAAACCCGTCAAACCAAAATACGCTAAATTCACGTTCACTAACCATAGCATTTACCCGATAACCAATTCATTAATGAAGCACGAAATAAAAATAGCCTACACAACAAAAAACACTAATCGCAATTTATTCTTCAATCACAACTCTATCAACATCACAGACAATAGTTACTCTGGATCAGGAATATACAGATTGAAATGCTCTACATGTAATTTTTCTTATGTTGGCCAAACTGGCCGCAGCTTCTCTACCAGATACGCCGAGCATTACAATGCCCAAAAACACAACAAATTCTCCGCAATGGCCAACCATATGAGGGACACCGGGCATAAATTCACCACAATAGAACAAGACCTCCATATCCTAAAAAGAGTTGATAAAAGCAAACTCATGACAGAATATGAAAACTTATTTATTTTCCTCGACCAACATTTTAATAAAGATAAAAATCTAAATGACACTATTGATAAAAAAAGCCCCTTGTATGAACAGATTCTTATTTTATTACGAGAATCAACTTCCCTCACCAACAAATTCTTAAAAATCTTCAACCTCACATCAATTAGAGTTCCCACCTCCCCTACAGCTAATATACCCCCCTCCCTTCCCCCCACCGCTAGTACCTCTAATTCAAATACAACCAATAAACCCATAGCCACACCCACCGGAACATCGCTCCCTCCAATAGCCTTACACCGTTACAACACGCGCAGTAATACACTCTCTTCCTTCCCTCCCACCAATAGCAGCCCCCCTCTAATAGTTACGTCAACGCAAACAGATCCCCCTCCAACACAAAACTTCAGTTATAACACACGTAGCAAGAAGTCTACTGTTGCAAATACTTCTTACTCATAATATTACAAGCTATCTTTGTCACCGTCAAGTGGTAAGTGCATACGATTCTACTTCAAGATTTTTCAAATATCTTTTCACACAATTAACTCTACGTTTCTTGCTTCCATTTACAGATTCCACTTGTATATGCTTTTTCAACTAGAATATCTACAAACTCACAATTTACAACATTTGAACATCACTTCAAATTTTGAGATGGTCCATAGTGATCCTATTTGAAACTGTTCTTCAACTTCTATTCACCAACTTCATATCCTCAACGTGTTCTACAACTTCACCATATGCATCTGACTTTCATCCTTTATCTTCAAGATCATAATGAACTTCGGATCTCTCGACTAACTTTGACTTTTACTCTCTCCTCTTTACTTTGATTACAGAAGATTTTTCGCCATCGTCAAATTATAACCGCCATTACTATCAACTTTACTTTTATGCAATCTTACTACTTGTTGTATAACAATCTGTTGTTTTATTCCATTGTACTTATTTTAGCAGCCTTCTAAGGTTAATTTTGTTAATACTTCCACTATTGTATCTCATCACATTGTATTTTCAAACCATCATTGTTATTTTTAATGTTATTTTACTTCAAATCTCTTCAAGATTTTAAAATTCATTTCATCACTACATGTTATTTAGACGCTTATTTTTAATTTAAGGTTAAGACTATGGCTGATGATGCCTTCAGAGAAGGCGAAACATGTCCCACTATTAGCTAACAAATTTATGTAAATCATCCAAGACGATTTTGTATTGATTAGGTGGTCTAATAAATAACTTAATGTTATTATTTCAATCTACATCATCAATACGGACCAAAAATGATATTTATTACATGTAATGTCAATGCCAACCAGGCAATAGTAAAACCTAACAAGTACTTAAACCTAAAAATTAAAATAGGCAAGATTTCTAGAGATATCAAGTTTCTTAAAGATTGCTTGAAATTAGAGTTGGTACCTAAATTTCTCAAATCTTTACAAAGAAAAAGTCATCCCTATTCAAAATCTAATGCCACTCAAAAGAAAGTAAACAACATATGGTTGAAAAATGAAATTAAACTATTATACAAGAAGAAATCTTTACTAAATTTACAATTATATAGGACTCATTTGACCATCTCTCAGAAATTACCCCCACTTGAATGGAGCTCATTTTTAAGGTACACTGACCTCAAACTATCTTACGTATTAGACAAGAAACAGAAAACCCTAAACCATAAATTACTTAGTCTTCAAGAAAACAAATGTAAAACTCCTGACCAAAATACAAACAACAAAGTGTCCCCTTCCCATTTGACTAACATTCCCACTACAATCAACCTATCTAATGCAACCTTCTCTAACCAAGAATTAAATCTATTAGATAAAGGCATCAAACATAATTGGCCTAATCACAAAAAGGCAGAAGACATCATCACTACCATCGCTGAAACCGAAACTAATATCGATAAACAAATCCCAATTGATAAACAGAATGACGTACGATATGAAGTAAAAAAGAAACTCCCAACTTTGATTAATGAGATAACATCTAATAATAACCACAATGTCTCGAAACAAATTCTAAACCTGAAATCCAAAATCCATAGCAACAACGTAGTAATTACAAAAGCAGATAAGGGCAACACCATAGTAATAATGAACAAACAAGATTACATCAATAAAACTGAAACCTTTTTTTCAGACAATACCTATACCTTAATTAACAAAGATCCTACAAACAAAATACAGCGTAACTTAAAGAACCTTCTGAAAAATTCTAACTTCATTTTAAATGATCAAGATTATCAGAAATCAACTGTAATGAACCCAAAATTACCTACAGTCAGATCACTGCCCAAAATTCATAAAAAAGATGTCCCCATTCGACCTATAATTAATAGTATCAATAGTCCTACCTATAAAACCTCTCAATTCCTACACAAATTCCTAAAAAAACACTTCAAATTTCACAACTCCAACCCCATAAAGAACTCGATCGAACTCTGTAATTCCCTAAATAAGTTCAGTCTACAACCAAACCACGTTTTATGTTCTTTTGACATCACCAACATGTATACTAATATCCCTATCAACAATACTATTAACATCATAAAAAACAATCTGTTGAAACATAGCACATTGAGTAAAATCGAAATTGATGAATGGTTAAAATTACTTAATTTCGTTTTAGACAACAACTATTTTACCTTCAATAAGAAAATTTACAAACAAGAAGGTCTAGCGATGGGAGACCCGTTATCTGGAATACTAGCCGACATATACTTAGATAATCTCGAACATAGTAAGATTATTAATAACATCAACGGACTCTGTCTTTGGCATCGCTATGTTGATGATACCATAGCTATCATTGATAAACAAATCAACAACAGCAATAACATACTATCATTCCTCAACAACTTTGATAATAATATTAAATTCACTAAAGAAGATGAGTTCAATAACTCTCTGAACTTCTTAGATATCAAAATCACACGAGTATTGAACAAATTCGACTTCCAAATATACAGAAAACCCACCTTTTCTCCACCAACCATAAAAAATGATTCTTTACATCCCAACTCACATAAAAAAGCCACTTATCACAGTTTAATATATAGAGCATTAAAGATCCCTATGTCCTCTACTAATTTAAAGAAAGAATTACTATTCATCAAGGAAATAGCTAAATTCAATGGATTTAACACGAATATGATTGATAAAATCATCAATAAAACCAAACTAAAACTAGCTACCAATTTAACTCCATTAAAACCCGTCAAACCAAAATACGCTAAATTCACGTTCACTAACCATAGCATTTACCCGATAACCAATTCATTAATGAAGCACGAAATAAAAATAGCCTACACAACAAAAAACACTAATCGCAATTTATTCTTCAATCACAACTCTATCAACATCACAGACAATAGTTACTCTGGATCAGGAATATACAGATTGAAATGCTCTACATGTAATTTTTCTTATGTTGGCCAAACTGGCCGCAGCTTCTCTACCAGATACGCCGAGCATTACAATGCCCAAAAACACAACAAATTCTCCGCAATGGCCAACCATATGAGGGACACCGGGCATAAATTCACCACAATAGAACAAGACCTCCATATCCTAAAAAGAGTTGATAAAAGCAAACTCATGACAGAATATGAAAACTTATTTATTTTCCTCGACCAACATTTTAATAAAGATAAAAATCTAAATGACACTATTGATAAAAAAAGCCCCTTGTATGAACAGATTCTTATTTTATTACGAGAATCAACTTCCCTCACCAACAAATTCTTAAAAATCTTCAACCTCACATCAATTAGAGTTCCCACCTCCCCTACAGCTAATATACCCCCCTCCCTTCCCCCCACCGCTAGTACCTCTAATTCAAATACAACCAATAAACCCATAGCCACACCCACCGGAACATCGCTCCCTCCAATAGCCTTACACCGTTACAACACGCGCAGTAATACACTCTCTTCCTTCCCTCCCACCAATAGCAGCCCCCCTCTAATAGTTACGTCAACGCAAACAGATCCCCCTCCAACACAAAACTTCAGTTATAACACACGTAGCAAGAAGTCTACTGTTGCAAATACTTCTTACTCATAATATTACAAGCTATCTTTGTCACCGTCAAGTGGTAAGTGCATACGATTCTACTTCAAGATTTTTCAAATATCTTTTCACACAATTAACTCTACGTTTCTTGCTTCCATTTACAGATTCCACTTGTATATGCTTTTTCAACTAGAATATCTACAAACTCACAATTTACAACATTTGAACATCACTTCAAATTTTGAGATGGTCCATAGTGATCCTATTTGAAACTGTTCTTCAACTTCTATTCACCAACTTCATATCCTCAACGTGTTCTACAACTTCACCATATGCATCTGACTTTCATCCTTTATCTTCAAGATCATAATGAACTTCGGATCTCTCGACTAACTTTGACTTTTACTCTCTCCTCTTTACTTTGATTACAGAAGATTTTTCGCCATCGTCAAATTATAACCGCCATTACTATCAACTTTACTTTTATGCAATCTTACTACTTGTTGTATAACAATCTGTTGTTTTATTCCATTGTACTTATTTTAGCAGCCTTCTAAGGTTAATTTTGTTAATACTTCCACTATTGTATCTCATCACATTGTATTTTCAAACCATCATTGTTATTTTTAATGTTATTTTACTTCAAATCTCTTCAAGATTTTAAAATTCATTTCATCACTACATGTTATTTAGACGCTTATTTTTAATTTAAGGTTAAGACTATGGCTGATGATGCCTTCAGAGAAGGCGAAACATGTCCCACTATTAGCTAACAAATTTATGTAAATCATCCAAGACGATTTTGTATTGATTAGGTGGTCTAATAAATAACTTAATGTTATTATTTCAATCTACATCATCAATACGGACCAAAAATGATATTTATTACATGTAAACATCGAATGTGTCTTTTAGTAAAATATGTAACGCGATGTTACCTAGCAACCGTGCAGGCTGTGAGATGAAGTATTGTTGGATGGCCATGACGTTTAGATCCATGGCCTGTGCAGCTCTCAAGGTACTGTTGCTAGGTAACATCGCGTTACACATTTTGTTACATGACACTATTTCGTTACACGAATTTTAGGATGATTTCCACTTCCAAGGCATATTTATGTCGAAAGGATAAACCGCAAAGGACCAGGGAGAGCCAGGAAGCAAGTACGTCACAACAAGCCACTGACAGGCACAGGCATGCCCAGAATCTCAGAAAATATAGGAGGGATCTTCAAAATTATGCAATATGCACATGGATTACTTGATTCAAGAACCGGAAAAAATCCAAAGAAAAGCAGCTCGATTTGTTCTGGGTGATTTCCGACAAAAGAGTAGCGTTACAAAAATGTTGCAAAGTTTGGGCTGGGAAGAATTGAGAGAAACTAGACGAGCTGTTCGACTAAGTGGTATGTTCTGAGCTGTCAGCGGAGAGATGGTGTGAAATGATATTAGCAGACGAATAAGTTCGAGTGGTGTCATTAAGATTAGGAAAGATCACAATATGAAGATAAAGTTTGAATTCAAGAGGACAAATTGGGGCAAATATTCATTTATAGGAAGGGGAGTTAGGGATTGGAATAACTTACGAAGGGAGATGTTCAAAAAGTTTCCAATTTCTTTGAAATCATTCAAGAAAAGGTTAGGAAAACAACTGATAGGGAATCTGCCACCTGGGCGACTGTCCTAAATGCAGATCAGTAGTGATGATTGACTGAGATATAGACCCGTTAATGACGGGTACAACAGCTAGTGGACTTACTGCTGTGTGGCACAACATGGGCTGTAGAAAGATTTAAAAGTTGACATTTCAAGACACTGATGCAGGCATTATGGCTTGATAAATTTCGAATATTTCGTTATAAATAATAACGTACCTATGGACCACACGATTTGTCCGGCTACACAACCAGTATACTGAGAAATTCCGCCTAAGTAAAACAACCAGATGCATATGCACTCAAGCATCCATAAACTTGGGATGACATTAATTTTATCAAGAAATTATTTCTACTATTAGAACATTGTGATCTTCACGTCGTTTTTTTATTTTGAGAATCAAAACACAATGGAAATTTTATCAACTAGTAATTTGTTCCTATGACACAAAATATTTTAACAACATGAACTGGTTTTTAACTGTGTCCACATATGAATCATTATGACTCTTAAAAATTATGGATAAATCGTTGTTTTAGTGTTACCAAGAATATCATGTGTATTTATTATAATTATATTTAGGGTGAAGACGCCTCATATGGAAGAAAAGAAACATGTCCCTTTTTAAAATTAAATAAAAAGGAATAATATTGTAAAGTATTTTAAATTTGGAGTTACCAATTCACTATCTTGTTGAGGTTGACAATACGGGTTAATTATGAAATTAATTGCTTGTCCCAGCACTATTCCTGAAAATCCTCAACAATGTGAAATAAACAAAGATCTAGGAGGAATTGGTATTACCGAGAAAAACATCTAAACATCCAAAATTTAGAAGCTTAGTAATCAAACGTAAATTTTCAAAGAACCTTAAAAGAAAATATCGTCGTTGCGCCCAGAAAAACCGCTAAGTGATAATATTTCAGCTTAGAACTCTGACCAGAAAGCTTACACCACCTAAGTTGCAGTATTGCACGAACTATATAAAGGAATTTTTGATCTAAGTGATACATGTGCTGCGGGGCAGTATTTCTCCCCTCAACATTGTAATATCCAGGACGGATAGAAGAATGCACTTAGTGAAAGAATGAAGAAGTTTTGGAAAGAAAAGAAGAAATATTGCACTAAATAAGTTCAGATTCCCTATCACTGTTTACCTGTACTTTTCTTAAATGATTTCAAAGAAGTTGTAAACATGGCAAAAACTCACTTGATAAATTATACCAATCCGTAACTCCCCTTCTTATAAACGAATACTTACTCTAATTTGTCTTCTTCAACTTCAAATTCATCTTCATATTGCGATCTTTCTTACTTTTAAAAACAGCACTCAAAACTTAGTCATCTACTAATGCTATTCCACGCAATCTCTCCACTTATAGCCCGGAACATACCACTTAGTCGAGCAGCTCATCTCCTTTTTCACAAGTCTTCTCAGCTCAAACTTTACAACATTTTCTCTAACGCTACTCTTTTGTCGGAAATTACGCAGAAAAAACAAACACTAATTTTCAAATGCGAAATCGAAATTTTTATACCTACGAGGGTCATTCAACAAGTAACAGATAATTTTCTAAAAATTAACATTTTTAAAAACAGGTATTTGCCTGTACACAAAAACACAGATGCATAGATTTTTACCCTCTACACACTATATTAGCTATAAAAAACCTGAAAACAAGAAATACAGACGTTACTTTACTATGGCCACAGCGGCGTCCGCGCTCCTAGTATTACTTGGAGCGCAGACGCTGTAAGGACTTTCTTTGGATTTTTTCCAGTTCTCGAATCAAGTAATCCTGGTGAGGGCCCCATACACTGGAACCATACTCTAAGTGGGGTCTTGCCAGAAACTTATATGTCCTCTCCTTTACATCCTTACTACAACTCCTAAATAACCTCACCACCATGTTCAGAGATCTTTACCCTTTATTTGCAATCCCATTTGTGTGATTACCCCAATGAAGAGCCTTCCTTATATTAACACCAAGGTACTTCCACGCCAACTCTCCACTGACAGATACTACATAGAAGAGCAGCTCGTATCCTTCCTTCCAAATTTTCCCAGCCCAAACTTTGCAATATTGTTGTAACACTACTATTTTGACAAAAATCACCCCATCAATGCAGTAATTAAAAATGAGAGAACTTTTCCTATTGGCGAAATTCACAACCTGACTTTTCACCCCGTTTACCATCATACGATTGCCTGCTATCCATCTCACAACATTGTCGAGGTCTTTTTTGCAGTTGCTCGCAATCTTGTAACTTATTTATTACTCTATACCAGTGGTTATCAAACTGTGGTACTCGTACCCCTGGGGATATGCCTGAGAATTTTAGTGGGGTGCGCTAGGAACCATCAGTGGAAAAATGAAGAAAATCTGAAATATGGAAATAAATAGGAAGAGTGTATATATGGAGCCACGCTTCGCTTGAAAGTTTCACCTGGACTACGACACATCAGAAAACTGTGTCACGCCATGCAGGTACACCCATTCCATTGAAATTTCGATGGTTCTCTTCTTCTTCTTCTTAATCTGTTTACCCAGCAGGGTCGGTTTTTCCGTCGGACTCAGCGAGGGATCCCACCTCTATCCCCTCAAGGCCAGTGTCCTGGAGCTTCAGACTCTGGGTCTGGGATACGACTGGGAAGGATGACCAGTACCTCTCCCAGGCGGCCCCACCTGCTATGCTGAGCAGGGGCCTTGTGTTGGGATGGGAAGATTGGAAGGGATGGACAAGGAAGTGGGGAGGAAGTGGCCGTGGCCTTTTCCTGGAGGAGAAGTGGGGAAACCACGGAAAAGCACTTCGAGGATGGCTGAGGTGGGAATCGAACCCACCTCTACTCAGCTGACCTCCCGAGGCTGACGTTCCACCCTCGTACCTCTTTTCAAATTTCGTGGCAGAGCCGGGAATCAAACCCGAGCCTCGGGGGTGGCAGCTAATCGCACTAACCACTACACCACAGAGGCGGACTCGATGGTTCTCAAAGACTAAATTCCAGAATTAAGATCGAAAATTTTTTATCCTTATTTATTAATTTGATATTGAGGCTAAAATCATGCGTTTTGTGAAACTTTCATACAAATAGGGTATCTTGTGTTACTTTATGATACGTCCGGCCCCATGGCTAAATGGTTAGCGCGCTGGCCTTTGGTCAAAGGGGTCCCGGGTTTGATTCCTGACAGGGTCGGGAATTTTCACCATAATTGGTTAATTCCCCCGGCATGGGGACTAGGAGTATAGGCCATCTTCATCATCATTTCATCCTTACCAGGACGTGCAGGTCGCCTGCGGCCGTCAAAGCAAAAGACCTTCACCAGGCCTCTCCGGAGGTCACATGCCATTAAAAATATATTGTATTTTACTTGATACAGACACAAAATCTTACATTTATTGTTATGTGTTATAAAAATGTATTTCATTTCACAATATTGCCTTATTTGCGACGTGTATTCAAATGAACTTAATCAATTGAAATTTCCGTAATAATCAGTCAGATACTCATATTTTTAAACCTATCATTTAGGGATTTTTAGTGGGGGTAGGCCTACATTGAACTTTTAGCCATGAGTGAGGGCTAAAAATCTCGTAATAGTTTGTATAACATCATTCGCAGAAAGATACCAGCAGCTGCGACTCTTTGTGATTAATGTAATATAATTTTCAAAGTCGTTTGAATACGCACATATGCAAATGCCAGTGACGCTCAACGTTAGAAGTAAAAATGATCACAGAGACTAACGCAAACCTCTGCAGAATGAAAATGTGCGAAGATGAGGGGAAAGGGGAGTGAATGTTGCATGCAGGCAGCGGTGGAGTTTAAAGTGATTTTCCAGTCGAACGACGCCGAATGAGCGCCTTGATAGATCTATTACTGCCTGCATTAACTGAGCTTGTCTGCTAGGGACAACTTCTCCTTCCTATTAGCTAGCACCTGCGGCTCCACCCATTAGCCCTCTCTTGGACAAGGGACAGGCGACCTCTGTATCTCTCAAGAGCTTCCTAATGAAGACAGGGTGAGGTTTTATTTTCTCCTTGATTGAGCCCATTACGACGTAGCTGAGCTAGTCGCAAACACTCTACTTTCTGTCCATTTTCATCACTCTTCTGCTGAATTGATGTAGATGATGATAATGATGATGACAATTCTTCCAAGGCAACAAATGGTATGATATAACATGATTATTTAAAATGGGAACTAATATTTACAGGACATAACTGAATTATTACATCAAAGCATCTAAGTGTACTTATTTATTCATCTGTCATGTCGACTTGTGTATCCAGCCGTTATCTGTATTATCGGTCATTGTTGGAACTGTTTCCTAACTGTGGAAGTTACCAGACCAATTTAATTCAAGTTATCTATCCATTATTGTCAGGCATTTGACTGAATTCTGTAGTGCGCCGAATTATCATTTGTAACTTCTGCGCATTTTCGCGGTGCACGCATTGAATTATGGGACTGCCTCTCGGGTAGCTCGGTGTGAGCTCGGTAATCGGCTGTAGTCAGCTTGCCGTTACTCTCCAAGATGGCTGTGTTGTATGGAGTTCCCAAGCAGACGGCTTGGCGAAAAAGGAAAGCTATTATAATGGAGCTTGACTCCATCGGTTAAGGAGTAATGTGAGGGCTAGGCCCTATTATCCCTTCAAAGTTATCCAGTGTGCTCCAACCTTTTTTTTGTTCTTAATGTAACATGTAATCTTGGTGCAGTGAGTTATCCGTTATCGGAATTTAAAGTTTCAAGTGTCTTGTAAGTTTGGATATCTTTACTCCAAGTAAGTACTGAAAATTATAATTTATTGAAGGGATCCCAGTCGTTCAGGCACCTATGTGAGTAATTTCATCTTGGACATGAGCAACATTATAAACGACTATTTTGGTATTGGTTAACCTTGTAAGCAAAATCTGATATATATTTGAAGTGAATGCATTTGAAAAAGAAAATTTAATGTAATGTAGGGAGCTCGAGGATCGCTAGTTATGCATCTATGAGGTGATATTTTGTGTAAGTGATTTTATCTTACGTTTTTGTCGGGGTGCATTTTTGCCAACTGTGTTTCTTGATATTCATTATGATGGCGATTATTATTATTATTATTATTATTATTATTATTATTATTATTACTTTTATTTTTTTTGGTAATTCATTTCGGTGCGTGTTTTCTACCTTAGTGTTGTCCTGTTTGGTTGATATTGCTGTCTAATTTTGTCCTATTGCCTTCGTGGCTGGTTATCTGTATGTAATGATTATCGCATTGTTACGGGCCTCAATTAAGGACACCTCATATTCGCATCGTAGCGCATTCCACGGCCCCCTCTGTTCTAAAGTATGTAAATCGCTGGTGATTTAATTAAGTAAGGCTAATGTAAACTGGCACTATCACCTCTTGGATAAATGATAATTATTATTATTATTATTTTAATAACTTAAAATCTTAAAATTGAAATTTGCTGGTCGAAATTAAGTTTAATAATGGGACTTTTCTTTCGTTGTCTTATTATCTTTTCTCCCATTGTTTGGGTTCCTTGCTTTTGTCTTTATTACGTCATGTCACCCCTTCTTATCTTATCTGATGATACGTTAATATTTTGGGTGGCTTTGATGATTATTAGGGGATCTTGGCTTCGCGTCGGTAACGGGTAGCTTCTGTTTGGTTTTCGGTGTCCTTTATTATTTTTATGAGTGCACCGTTAATTGTAAATTTCCTTTAATATACTTCATTTTGTTCGGATTGCTGTGCACTATTATTTTATTGTGTTTTCATCTAGCTCGTTTCTTTTGTGTAATGTTTATTCGCGGTTGGAGCCACTAAATTTTCTTCTTTTTCGTGTGTCCTTATGTGCGTCTTGTAACTTAGAATTTTGTAGTGTAGCAAATTTCAGTTTTAAAGTGTTTTTATATCGCGGGCCCGCATATCGGTTGCAACCAATTTTAAAATAATATTATTTCCTGTATGTAAGGTAATGAGTTATTAATGAATTTTCAAACCTTAATTTCGGCGGAAGCCTATGTTTATGTGAGCTTCATTTTTCCTTAATTTCTACTTTATTTTAAAATACTGTTTTCCTCGTCTAGCTTGATTGCATTTTTAAATTTCAGAAAAAGAATTATATTTTTTTTTATTGTTCTTATTTTATACCATTTTCAAATTACATTTGCTTAGTAAATTTTCTTCATTTCAAATTTATCTGGTGTGTCATTTAGTAGCTAGCAGTATTTACCTGGCAACCTGTCAAAGTTATGTAAGATCCTGGCTTTTTTTAATTTTCGCTTTGCCTTCCACGCTTCATATTTTATGCTACTGCCTTTCGGTATTGTGCTTGTTTTCTTCTTGATGTTTGTGCTTTTCTTTTGAATGTTTGGTTTACTAATTGGTAAGGTTGCAGTAGTGAGTGGTAGCAGAGCGTGGTTTCTGTTATTGTTATTCTAACACCTTGATAAGTTGCCCAGGTCAACATTGCTAGTTGCTCAAAATAAAATAACTGGTATTTAAACTTGTATTTGTAAGACCAAGTGTAAAGTCTAATCTAACTGTTGTCTGTTTCATGTCAATCATGGAGTCTCGCCCCTTGCCAGTTCCTAGAATGTTGCGGAAGCTGGAGTTAAGCTATGAGGTGCAGATTCGCGGTAGGAAGCCATCCGGTACTATCCAGGGTGACGTAGAATTACTTTCAGAAATTGCTGATCTCCCCATTGTTGTACCTGACATGTCAGAAGCAGAGATTGGTGAGTCTGTTTTGTTCATTACTGATGCCTTAGATGAAATAAGTGAATTAACTGAAGCCTTTAAAACATCTCAACCTTCAGAGTACCAGGTACAGAGACAAATAGCTCGTGTAACGCATTACACGAATCGCCTCCAGGATCTGTTTACCTTAAAAATGGATCGGTCCACTCTGAACCAGTGTACCGTGTTGCTAACTAGGGCTGTTAACATATCTGCTGATTTGAACGTCATCATGCAAACTCTTAAATTGGGAAGTATTAATATTAATGCTGGTTCTCAAGATAATAACCCCAATATTTCTGCTGCTCATGATTTTAACCAACCCATTTCTGGCTCTGTTTTGGGTAATCACTCATTAGCTGCTTTTCATGGCCAACCTGTATTATTGGTTGATAATCCTGGCATGCTAAGGTGCGATAATGTGAACCCTGTTTGTGATTTGCTTAAAGGGGTTAACAAGTTGTCCATTGATTCAATTGAGGAAACAGTGTCCTTTTTGAGATTACTGGTCGAGGTAAAAGAGACCGCAAATTGTTTTAAACTTAGCTCTTCCAGTGTATTCCGAACCCTATTTTCCCATTGTGTTGGTATCCTTAAATCTGAGATCTTAGAAGCTTGTTCGGGTGATACTACCTTGGACCAATTTCATGATGGAATTTTAAGGAAGTTTATACCTTTCAGAGCGCTCAAGGATTTAACTGCAAAACATTGTTTTCGGGTACAGTTGTATTCTGAAAGCCTGTTTAACTATGTCAATGACCTTAAGTTTTATTGTAATGTGTTCAGGCTATCTATTGATGAGGCAAATATGGTAGATAGTATAATGAGTGGTGTATCCCCTGAGTACCGTTCATACCTGTCCTTTAGGAAATGTCCTGAAACCTTTAGTGAGCTGAAAGTGGCTTGTATTAAGGCTGAAGAAGCCAAACATGGTGATAGTTGTAGACCTGTTAATGTACCCCCTCCAACTGGTCCTTCTCCTAGGCAGTCGTCTGGCCTGAACGCCAGTAGTTTAGGTGCTGTTTCAAAAAAATGTTTTGCTTGTGGGTCTAAAGACCATCTGAGGAACAAATGCCCATTGGTAAAGAGGAAGAATTTGCCTACTAGTAATTTTCCTAGCCCCCAATTTCAAGGCGTTGCTTACCCGGTGCCAAATTATCCACCTCCCTCTGCTAATTTCAACTTGAGTAATACTAATCAGCGCATCTGACTAGGTGAAAGTACTGATAACGCAAGCCCCTCCATGAGTAATTTGAATGACCATGATAATACTTATGTCTATGATAATGATGTTGTTTGTCCTGGTGACTGTAAAAGTATTTCAGGGAGTGTCCATTCTAAAATTCCGATTATTCCTGTAGAAATCAATAATGAGCCTACATTTGCACTGGTGGACTCTGGCAGTGTTACCTCTGCTATTAATTGGTCTTGGTTTTCTAAAAATCAATCTGTCTGTAAATTTCCGAACCTTGAGCCCCTTTCAACTGTGTTTCATGCCGCAAACGGCTCTGTCTTGGATGTTAAAGGTTATGTAAAGGTCAAAATTCGTATTAATCATTTCACCTGGAAATTTAAATTCGTTGTGGTCGAAGGGTTATCGCATGATGTAATTCTTGGTTACGACTTTGCTGTTCACGTAGGATTAATTCTTGATGCCCATAATCGTTGTCTGTCTTTCAAGTTTTGTACAGACTATGCTCTGCCATTGGTCAATTATCTCCCTTGTTCTGGTAAACATCTCTGTTCTATTGATGCACACGACCAAGTTACTGAGGAAAAATGTGACCTGAGTCATTTAACTAGTGAACAAGCTCAACTGATACATGAATTGTGTGATGAATTTCCTGAGGTATTCACGGATAAGCTAGGGGTAACTAATGTACTTGAGTATAAAATTGATGTGAGTGACACCATCCCTGTTCGATCTCCTCCCTATCGTCTATCCCCCCCACGTATGAAGGTTCTGAAAGAAATTATTGATAAGATGCTTGAGGAAGGAGTTATCAGGCCTTCAACTTCTGCTTATGCGTCCCCCATCTTCCTAGTCCCTAAGCCCCAAGGTGGCTTCAGGCCTGTGATCGACTACCGATCTCTCAATAAGAAGATTATCTTGCAATCAATTCCACTACCTGACTTGCATACTTGCTTTTCATTCTTCTATGGTGCTAAATTTTATTCTGTATTTGATCTCAATCAGGCGTATCACCAGATCCCTCTGGCCGAGGAAAGTAAGCATTTAACTGCATTTATCACGGACTGGAACTTATACGAGTACGAACGAATCCCGTTTGGCCTCAGTACGGGCGCAGCTGTGTTGTCGAGACTACTAGATTCCATATTGTCTGACATTAAGTTCAGGTTTGTGTATAATTATCTTGACGATGTCGTCGTGTACTCGGAGACCTTTGAGGAACATCTCTCTCATATCAGGGAAGTGGTTCGTCGCTTTAAGCAAGCTGGTCTCACTGTCAAGCGATCTAAAGTTTCCTTTGCGCAGCCTCGTATGTCTTTCCTGGGTCATATCGTATCACCTAATGGTGTAGCTGTGGACCAGAGTAGAACCCAAGCCATCTATGATTTTCCAGTACCTAAGGATCAGAAGGGAATAGCCCGCTTCGTTGGTATGGCCAATTTTTTTCGAAAATTTATCCCAAATTTTGCCCAAATTGCTGCTCCCCTTAATGCCCTTCGGCGTAAGGATGTTAAATTTGTCTGGAAGGAACCTCAACAAATTGCTTTTGATAAACTTAAATCTGCTCTGGCAAATGCCCCTGTCCTGGCAATTCCTAACTTCTCAAAACCTTTCATTATTCAAACTGATGCTTCTGGTTCTGCCGTTGCTGGTGTCCTCCTCCAAGAAGATGAGCTAGGTAGGAGACCCATTGCTTATGCCTCGCGTACCCTGAATTCAGATGAAATGAAGTATTCCATATACGAACTTGAATGTTTGGCCGTTATTTTTTCCCTTGAAAAGTTCCGCATGTATGTAGAACACTCTAAATTTCTTCTTGAAACTGACAACATGGCACTTAGTTGGGTATTGAATAGACCTAAGCGCACGGGTAGATTGACCCGTTGGGCAATCCGCATTTCCGCCTTTAATTTTGATGTTCGCCACATCCGTGGTACTGAAAATGTTGTAGCTGATGGATTGAGTAGGATGTTTGGTGAAAAGCCTCTTCACCCTCCTGATTTTGATGTCAATTCCCTTCCTAACCATTCTGCATGCCAATCCAATTGCATTAATGCTATCTTGACTGACTCTCCGTTGCTGTTCCATGATATGTCAAAATTGCAAGCTAGTGATCCTGAAATTAGTTCTATTGTTAAACAACTTGAAGATGGTAATGTTGTTAAACCTTATAAGCTTGTTAACAATGTCCTATGTTGCAAGGCCAGACATGACAATAAGTACAAAATTGTGTGTCCTCAAATCCTCATCCCTGAAATCTTTAAGTATTACCATGACTCCCCCATGGGAGGACATTTAGGTGTTTTCAAAACTCGACAAAAGATACGAACGCATTTCATATGGAAGAATATGGATTTTCACATTAGGGAAATGGTCAAAGCTTGTAGACTGTGCAGTATAAGTAAACCTAGTTTGAATACCCGTGTCGGGTTGTTGTCCTCATCTCACCCTACTAAACCAATGGAGAGACTGTTCATTGATTATGTCGGAGCGTTCCCATTAAGCTCTAAAGGAAATCGATTTGCACTAGTGTGTGTTGACGGTTTTACCCGTTTTACTTGGATTTTCCCGACGAGAAAGATGGATGCTCAGACCACTATATCTTGTCTCAATTCGATCTTTTCTGTATTTGGTCCTCCTAAGTTTATTGTGTCTGACAATGCTAGATCCTTTGCATGTAACCTGTTTAGGAAGTTCTGTTTTGATCTCTCGATATCTCACGTCACCACTACTCCTTACTATCCCAACCCCAGTTTTGCTGAAAGAGTTAACCGCAACTTACGTGCTGCCCTCATTGCATACCATCATAACCAACAATCTAAATGGGATTCTTGTATTCATTGGCTTACTTATGCATTTAATTCATCTGTTCACGAGTCTCATGGCCAAACACCCATGTCTTTAATGCTTGGATTTACCCCATTTTCCCCCATTTCTAATGTGCTTAACATTGACTCCCTCCTCCCTGATGATCCAGATCCGGAGGAGATTCGTAAAATGTGGAACAGAGCTAGAGCAAAACTTGTTGTTTCCTATGATAATGTGCAAAAGAAGTATGACAAAGGACGCAGGCCTACCAATCTATCTGTGGGTGACACTGTTTTTGTCAAGTCTTATCCTAGTAGTAAAGCTGTAAATAAATTTTCTGCTAAATTAGCAGCTCGTTATCACGGTCCTTGTACGGTATTAGAGTTCTTAACTCCAGTATCCTTGTTAGTTAACGACCCTATTGCCAAACGCATTAGACGTGTACACTTGAGTCAAATTAAGCCTACTTAATCATCAAAATTTTGTAAACATATTTATGGTCATGTAAACTGAATTCCTTAAAAATAGCGTTTATTATTTTCTTCAAAATTATGTAACTTACTCACACGCAAGATACATTGTCAGATATTACTATCGATGACAGACTATGTAAATTATTATGATTATAAACTTCAAGTGACATCAAAACTTATACATCTAAATTTTCAACGGTATCCTCCATCAGACATTTTCGAGTGCTACTTCGTTTCGGCTGTTCGAGTGATTAGTTATGTGTCATGCCACGACGCCATTAATGCCTGTGTTGTGTATTTCGACCTGCAAAATTATTTACGGTCTTTAGAACATTATTCTGTGCTCCGACATATTATGTTGCAGTTTGTGTTGCGCGCGCTTTTCCAACCATGCAACTACCTTAAGAGAGCAAGAATGTATGATACCTATGGTTGCCTACTACGCTCTGTACTGGTATGATAATCCTACTCTGTGTCATGTACTGTCAACTTGTGTGGTGTGTGATGAGACGCTGGCCACGTTGCATCCCATTCTGTTCACACTCAACATGTAATCTGCTAGTATTGTGTGAAGGTCAACATTCCTGCAACCAAGTAAGACCATTCCTTGTTATTTGAACCTGAAAAAAAAATTTGGTGTCTCTCTTCCTGTATCCAACGTATGAAGATTTGTTTGGACATTGAAATTATACCATTGGCATGCTATCCATTGTTTTGGACTTGCGTCTCCCCTGTGTTTTGGCTTCGGGAGGGGAGAACTGTAATGTGAAAATGGGAACTAATATTTACAGGACATAACTGAATTATTACATCAAAGCATCTAAGTGTACTTATTTATTCATCTGTCATGTCGACTTGTGTATCCAGCCGTTATCTGTATTATCGGTCATTGTTGGAACTGTTTCCTAACTGTGGAAGTTACCAGACCAATTTAATTCAAGTTATCTATCCATTATTGTCAGGCATTTGACTGAATTCTGTAGTGCGCCGAATTATCATTTGTAACTTCTGCGCATTTTCGCGGTGCACGCATTGAATTATGGGACTGCCTCTCGGGTAGCTCGGTGTGAGCTCGGTAATCGGCTGTAGTCAGCTTGCCGTTACTCTCCAAGATGGCTGTGTTGTATGGAGTTCCCAAGCAGACGGCTTGGCGAAAAAGGAAAGCTATTATAATGGAGCTTGACTCCATCGGTTAAGGAGTAATGTGAGGGCTAGGCCCTATTATCCCTTCAAAGTTATCCAGTGTGCTCCAACCTTTTTTTTGTTCTTAATGTAACATGTAATCTTGGTGCAGTGAGTTATCCGTTATCGGAATTTAAAGTTTCAAGTGTCTTGTAAGTTTGGATATCTTTACTCCAAGTAAGTACTGAAAATTATAATTTATTGAAGGGATCCCAGTCGTTCAGGCACCTATGTGAGTAATTTCATCTTGGACATGAGCAACATTATAAACGACTATTTTGGTATTGGTTAACCTTGTAAGCAAAATCTGATATATATTTGAAGTGAATGCATTTGAAAAAGAAAATTTAATGTAATGTAGGGAGCTCGAGGATCGCTAGTTATGCATCTATGAGGTGATATTTTGTGTAAGTGATTTTATCTTACGTTTTTGTCGGGGTGCATTTTTGCCAACTGTGTTTCTTGATATTCATTATGATGGCGATTATTATTATTATTATTATTATTATTATTACTTTTATTTTTTTTGGTAATTCATTTCGGTGCGTGTTTTCTACCTTAGTGTTGTCCTGTTTGGTTGATATTGCTGTCTAATTTTGTCCTATTGCCTTCGTGGCTGGTTATCTGTATGTAATGATTATCGCATTGTTACGGGCCTCAATTAAGGACACCTCATATTCGCATCGTAGCGCATTCCACGGCCCCCTCTGTTCTAAAGTATGTAAATCGCTGGTGATTTAATTAAGTAAGGCTAATGTAAACTGGCACTATCACCTCTTGGATAAATGATAATTATTATTATTATTATTTTAATAACTTAAAATCTTAAAATTGAAATTTGCTGGTCGAAATTAAGTTTAATAATGGGACTTTTCTTTCGTTGTCTTATTATCTTTTCTCCCATTGTTTGGGTTCCTTGCTTTTGTCTTTATTACGTCATGTCACCCCTTCTTATCTTATCTGATGATACGTTAATATTTTGGGTGGCTTTGATGATTATTAGGGGATCTTGGCTTCGCGTCGGTAACGGGTAGCTTCTGTTTGGTTTTCGGTGTCCTTTATTATTTTTATGAGTGCACCGTTAATTGTAAATTTCCTTTAATATACTTCATTTTGTTCGGATTGCTGCGCACTATTATTTTATTGTGTTTTCATCTAGCTCGTTTCTTTTGTGTAATGTTTATTCGCGGTTGGAGCCACTAAATTTTCTTCTTTTTCGTGTGTCCTTATGTGCGTCTTGTAACTTAGAATTTTGTAGTGTAGCAAATTTCAGTTTTAAAGTGTTTTTATATCGCGGGCCCGCATATCGGTTGCAACCAATTTTAAAATAATATTATTTCCTGTATGTAAGGTAATGAGTTATTAATGAATTTTCAAACCTTAATTTCGGCGGAAGCCTATGTTTATGTGAGCTTCATTTTTCCTTAATTTCTACTTTATTTTAAAATACTGTTTTCCTCGTCTAGCTTGATTGCATTTTTAAATTTCAGAAAAAGAATTATATTTTTTTTTATTGTTCTTATTTTATACCATTTTCAAATTACATTTGCTTAGTAAATTTTCTTCATTTCAAATTTATCTGGTGTGTCATTTAGTAGCTAGCAGTATTTACCTGGCAACCTGTCAAAGTTATGTAAGATCCTGGCTTTTTTTAATTTTCGCTTTGCCTTCCACGCTTCATATTTTATGCTACTGCCTTTCGGTAAGTATTGTGCTTGTTTTCTTCTTGATGTTTGTGCTTTTCTTTTGAATGTTTGGTTTACTAATTGGTAAGGTTGCAGCCCTCTCTTGGACAAGGGACAGGCGACCTCTGTATCTCTCAAGAGCTTCCTAATGAAGACAGGGTGAGGTTTTATTTTCTCCTTGATTGAGCCCATTACGACGTAGCTGAGCTAGTCGCAAACACTCTACTTTCTGTCCATTTTCATCACTCTTCTGCTGAATTGATGTAGATGATGATAATGATGATGACAATTCTTCCAAGGCAACAAATGGTATGATATAACATGATTATTTAAAATTTACCCACTGACATACATTTCAAATAATCATTGCGTCTGATAACAATATTTCATGTTTCATAACAAGATTAAAAAGAATAAAATGAAATAATGAGTTGATTTGTAAAAATTCCTGCTCGCCTATTACAAAGGGTGCAATGATAAAACTCGCGCCATTTCTATCACATTCTGTTCTAAGTATTTTATTAAAATAACAGGGATATATAAGTTTTTCGAGTTACGCACTCATAAACTGAACTGCAACTCTCAAACCGTGTAACTTCTAAAAGTATGAATCAACTTAAACAAAAATTCGTATTTAAAATCACCATTAAAAGTGATGTTACACACCAGAATTTATATTGAAAAATGTTCAGAAAACCGAACAATTAATGCACATTTCCACAATAATTACTAGCACAATGAATTTACTTTAATAAAACCAATAAACCTAAAACATTATATACACGAGTGTACGACTGTGGAGCTTTTACTTGATCTGTGTTTAAACATACTTTCAATCCCTTGACGTTTCTGCTGAGAACAAAAAGGTGTAGGACGTTATACAGAGAAGACGTCCACTCTTTCTCCTAGGCAACGTAAAGATCAATCATATAAACGACTATGGTCTATAACTTTGGTAGGATCCTACAATTGACATCGAATTGAAGTTAAGAGACTAGAAAAACGAAGTTCTAATATGGGTAAGGTTGAGATTCGAACTAGCTTCTCCTTTGAATTGTTCAATTCAGAGTGCACCTTGATCAAAAACTTAATTTAACCATCTCCAATCAGATCTTGAAGGATCTTGGAGGAGACAAAACAGAAAGCTTCCACCATTCGCCACATCAGCACTCACTGAAATAGAGTAGCTAACTCTGAATGTGGCCGCCTTTATCTAGGAATTAATCTCATTTCTGTTCTAGGCTGAGTGAATCTCAGAGATACGTACTTCTATTGGAGTAGATTCTATTTTCTATTCAACCCCCTGTCAGCAGCCCTGAAGATGAGTTTCCGCGGTTTCCCATTTTCACACCAGGTAAATGCTGGGGCTGTACCTTCATTAAGGGCACGGTCGTTTCCTTCCCACTCCTAGCCTTTACATACCTAATCGCTCCTTTCGAACTGAGAATCTTTGTTTGTTAATGAAAGAGTTCCTCTTACGTATTGAGTTCATAGATGTCAAGAGCCCTGTCAACTGTATAACAACAACAACAACAACAACAAAAAGAATTTCGTGTGGTTATTTCTAGCCCTGGAGCAGCCTTTGTAAGGCAGACCCTCCGATGAGGGTGATTGGTATCTGCCGTGTGTAGGAAACTGCGTGTTACTGTAGTGTAGGTTAGTGTTGTGTGTGAGTTGCGGGGATGTTTGGGAAAGTGCTAATACCCAATCCCCGAGCAAAGAGGGGGGAGTAAAATTTTGTGATCAGGAATTGTAAAGTAAGTGGAAATGGTCTGTTTGTTAGGATATGAAAAGTTTCCTTTGCTCAGGACCCTATCGTAAACTTTGCTGTTCCCAGATGAGTTTGTATTCATTTTAAAGTTGTCACTTTAAAACTTTCCTAGCTTCTATACCAGTTGACCTGGGTTTATCTTCCGGTGTTTGGTCGGAAATCAAGGACACGGAGTTACCGCACTCACTCATTTACAAATGCTTTCAACCTTCAGCCAGGAGCGAAAACGCTATCAGGACGACCATTAATTGGCTGTACCACTGAGCAAAAATCATGAAGAGAAGGCTGCGTATCCGAGAAGGGTGGAGGTTCGATTAACTTCTTTTTTTTCATTCTGCTTTACGTAGCCCCGAAACATGTAGGTCGTATGGCGACTGTGGAAAGGAGTGGAAAGGAAGCGGCCGTGGCGTTAATTAATGTACAGCCGCAGAATTTGCCTGGTGTGAAAATGGGAAACCACTGAAAACCATCTTCGGTGTTGCCAACAGTGGGGTTCGAACCCACTATCTCCCGAATGCAAGCTCACGGCTGTGCGACACGTCAACAACATGCTGATAAAACCCGAGAGTAAAGCACAAATCCAAACATCCACAATTCTAGCTGGTCAGACAAGCAACTCAATGCTGAAAACAACCTAGGGATATGAGCTACGAATTTTAGATAAATAATATATAATAAAGTATGAGAATATATTCTTTATTTAAACCTAAATGTTACAATCCTTTTCTTGCTGATGATGATGATGATGCTTGTTGTTTTAAGGGGCCTAACATCGAAGGTCATCGGCCCCTAAACAATCATTTTCTTAACCTTCGTTATCCGGTCGATTAGATTAGAAGTTTGCCTTTATCTACCACTATGAGCGCTAGTGTCAGTCAATACATTGTTTCACTTAAGCACCACTACGAGTGCTAATGTGAGTCAATGCGAAGTTTCACCTAAGTCCTTATAACTACAGTACGGTACAATCGGTGTGGACATTGTTCAAAAAATAAAAAAATTGCTTTAAGGTATTGAACCAAGGAACACTTCAAAGAAATACGTATGTAGATAGCCTACATTTATTTGGCTAACCAAGGAACACATCAGAGAAATACGTATGTAGATAGCCTACATTTATTTGGCTAGGATTTGAATAAAAAAGAAAATGAGGCTGTTTTTTCGGAACTGCATTTAGTCTGGAAGTGATTTTCGAAATTTATATTTTTGCTTTTTTTTTTCTTTTTGCTTTACGTCGCACCGACAGATATGTCTTACGGCGACGATGGGATGGGAAAGGGCTGGAATTGGAAGGAAGCGGCCGTGGCCTTAATTAAGGTACAGCCCAGCATTTGCCTGGTATGGAAATGGGAAACCACGCAAAACCATATTCAGGACTGCCGACAGTGGGGCTCGAACCCACTATCTCCCGATTACTGGATACTGGCCGCACTTAAGCGACTGCAGCTATCGAGCTCGGTATTATTTTTTTCTTTTTTAGTTTGATAGATATATCCAAGACACACAATTTGAAGCCATCCTGGGTCCTTTAGCCCTTCAACTTTCGACACAATTGAGGGATTTGCGTAATTATACGTATACTTAGGGTGGGGACCTCTACTGTATGTTATATGCCAAGAAATGTTTCCAACATTGAAATATCATTATATGTACACGAAAATAAACTTCAAAATTTTCTCCTGCATTCTCAGTGAAAAGAAGGGGCGGAGGGTGGTAAGGTCAAGATGACTCAGGAGGATCAAATACCAAGACTGTATTTGATATAGCTTTATTGCCTTCACTGTCCGTAATATTTTCATTATGCGACGGAATTAGCTTAGCCTCTAATCCGAATTCGGATGACCTAACACATATTGTATTTCCTCTTAATTTAAACTTATCTCTAGAGACCTTGCCCGATTCGTTATCTGAATGGTCATCGTACTGGCCTTCGGTTCAGAGGGACCCGGGTTCGATTCCCGGCCGGGTCTGGGATTTTAACCTTAATTTGTTAATTTCAATGGCAAGGGGGCTGGGTGTATGTGTTGTCTTCATCATCATTTCATCCTCATCACGACGCGCAGGTCGCCTACAGATGTCAAATAGAAAGACCTGCACCTGGCGAGCCGAACCCGTCCTGGGATATCCCGGCACTAAAAGCCATACGCCATTTCATTTCTAGAGACATTCTGAGATTTTTGCTTCTACTACAAGTGTCTTGCTGTCTCTTCGTCATGTTGCCGTGACTAAAGTGCACAAACTTTCTAAGAAAGAGCAAAGAGCGTCCTCTATTCTTGTCAACAAAGAAACCCGACGCAATAATTCAGGATTCAGGTGTTGTCTGTTAGACACCTTCAGAAAAAACGTAATTAAACCACGTTCACCGTGGTTTCTTACAGGTCCTTTATCCTCAATCCACTAATCGATCATAGTCAACTGCGGGAGTTTGGACAACTCAGCTGTAATCGACCATGGTATCACGGGTGTGAACGTGTTGAGAGCAAAGCTCGTATTGCTTTTTCTTTTTAAGAATCCAAATGAACTGTTTAGTGATTCATAGCGGTTTCTGTTGTTGCTCAACCAGATAGCTCTATTGAGACGAACAAAAAACGGTGCGATGTAGTTGTGATGCAGTTGTGATTAGAGACCGAATGTTTAGGCTTTTATAGGTTAGAATGCAAACTTACTGAACGTAGTAACAAGTATACCCTAGCCTGGACAACAGTTCTGCTATGTGACTTACATAAACATTAGGGACCCGGCCTGATATAACCCCTAGAAGTTATGTTACTCTTGCTACGTTACGGAAGAGCAGACTAGACGACAACTCCTACCAGCCAAATTAGTTTGCATTCTAACCTAGTTCTGTCTAAACTACCGGTCTGTAGTAATGGTACAGGGCTGCATGTCTGTGAGTGGTGCCGATACATAAAATTTATCTGATGGTCCTATGCAGGAAGTGAAGCGTCATCCCCCACACTTTGTGTATCAACAGAATAACGCACCTTGTAGCAAATCTCACAGGTCAGTGCAGTGGTTTGAAGACGAATACATGTCAGTTATGATGTATCCAAGTAAAAGTCTCCATCTCAATCCTATTGAGAATCTTTGACATATTATCAGAATGAGAGTAGCTAAAAATCCGCATTGAACTTCGTGAGGCAATATCCACTACTTAGAGTACCGGTAATATTACTCGGCAAGAGTGCAGAAACGTAGTTAACAGCATGGTGAGAATGATACAAGTGTGCTTGAAGGCTAGAGGAGTCTCCATTTATTATTAGAAACATTGATAATATGATTCGAATCTCATTCATTATGTGTTTATGTGTGTTTAAAATGAAAAGTTCCTTAAACATTTGATAAAAACTGTGATTGACAATGATGCCTTTCAGAGTAACTTGTATGTCAACGTGAACATGCTAAAATTTTCATAAAAGTAAAATGAAGTGTTTTATTTAAGAGTGGAGCTCAAACCTTTTCTTTTCAAGAAGCCGAATGCCATGGAAATTAAATTTTCATTCCATGTGATAAAAAAGATTCTCAAAAGCTCATTGCACAGATACTTCTAGGAGTGTTAAAACATTTCAGAATGTCTCTCATCTTCTTCTTTTTCTTCCTCTTCTTCTCTCCCGTCAAATACATTTAATGTATTTGATGCAATCTTTGAGTCATATTTATTTCAGATTTAGTAAGTTATCAGACGTGTCAAATGCTTCTCACCCTTATGCCCTTTCGGTATTTTTACTCTTGACTCAAATTCTCAGTCAACCTTTTTCAATATTTCTAACTTAAAAACTTAATAATTAATTACCATATAATTAGCACTATATTTTATACCTACTTTTGTGTCTACCTCTATTAAAATACCCACGCATATTTCTCTTCGATTTACGGTTTCCTGAGTACAAGATGCTGATTTTGGAACAATCATTTTGAAAATTTGTTTAAACGTGATAAGGCAATCCTTAAAACACTAATTTTTCTCTGATTTCTGAATGCATCGAATTTTGAGAAAACTTGCACACAACCTGGCTAACACTGCATTTTTGAAATAGATTACAATGTTCGAAAATTAACTGAGGGAAATATTACAATTATTTCAAAAACTCAAACAAAGTTTCACACATGTCAACGAGTTACTCCTGAAGTACAACTCGAGTAAGCTGATTGTCCAATTTATTCGCTACATAGATTTGACCGGGTCCTCCTGTTTCACGTCGAATGTCAAACGTAACTTTTCATAAGAACCCCACGTACATTTGCCGAGATTCGATCCACTGCCGCGTGAGAAGCCAGACAATGGTTATCTGATCAGACGTCCTCATTTGTCGACGTGGCACATTCCGCATTTTTTTACTATTTAAAGTGTACAGATTTTAACATCGTTATATTGAGTGATAAGGAACTTCATCTGCAAGTTAAATTGTGGAATCAGGAAATTGAGAGACCGAGTGAGTTGGCCGTGCCGTTAGGATCGCGCAGTTGTGAGCTTGCATTCGAGAGATAGTGGGTTCGATTCCCACTGTCGGCAGCACTGAAGATGGTTTTCCGTGGTTTCCCAATTTCACGCCTGGAAAATGCTGCGGCTGTACCTTAATTAAACATACTCGTGTCTTAATATTATTGAACTTATAAGCTTCTCGCATAATATATTATTATTTAAGAGTGAAGCTCACTCCTTTTTCCTTTCAAGAAGCCGAAAGTCATCGAAATTAATTTTTCAGTCCATGTGATAAAATTAACACTTCTAGCCGTTTCCTATCCCATCGTTGCCATAAGGCCTATTTCACACCTACCCGGCTGTCAGGGAACCGATACCGGGTAAACGATTGTCAGGAAGAGAAGTGTACGAAACATTTCATACTTGCCCGATAAAAGTCATTGTCGTGTCAACAATACCCGGCTGCCGTGCTATTGTGGTAGGAAGCCTGCACCTCCCACTCTGTGGACTGGCTGTCGGTCCGTCAAAACCAGATTGTGAGGGTAGTGGGGCTGTGAATCAGTGGAGGATTACACCAGACTACTTCTAAGTAGTAGTGTTAATGAAGGGGGTAATATTCAAAATCTCATATTGTTTATACGAGGGGGACCAAGTAGTAGTAGTAGTAGTAGTAGTAGTAGTAGTAGTAGTAGTATTTATTCATTCATCATGTTGTTTACATATTTACAGGACTCTGTTTCATATATACATAACTCTTCTAATAACATTATTACTTGAGAAATATTAATCTTGTAACTAAACCACATATATCACAAAAGTATTATTATTATTATTATTATTATTACTATTATTATTATTATTATTATTATTATTATTATTATTATTATTAACATATTAATACTTAAAATAAATTGAACTTGTAACTTAACTATCTCTTGCACACATTAAACAAATTATTATTATTATTATTATTATTATTATTATTATTATTATTATTATTATTATTATTATTATTATTATACAAAATCACACCAACCTCAACAGAGTCGAGTAGATATCAGTAAAATACCACGTAAGGTGAAACCTTGTGTGTGGTAATTTAGAATATTAATTACATAGAGAGAAATATATTTTAAATAATTAAATATATTTTAAAAAACTAACAAATTTCCAAACCTCCCAATTATTATCGGCATTACTATGAAGAAAACAATTACAAATTCATGGGTCGTGACGATTACGTTATAGATTTGGACGTCACTAAGTAGATACCCAGGTCTTTTATAGCCAGAACGGTAGCTGTCTGCAGCCTTCGAGTATTGGTTTCCTTGTTTTGTTCGTGTTCTTGAGTAGCACCAATTCAATATTTGTTCTCATGGCAGAAACTGTTTTTGAAATACCGATAATGTTAGTATATGACCGACCTATGTATTATGGGACAAAACTCAAGAAGCTTATAAGGACAGAATCCTAACGCACAGTGCTATGAAGATGAGGCATAAAACTATTTAGATACGGCCTCCACCTTCCCCAAAATGTCAGACTTTTCTGAAGCTTCGTCAGTGGACGCATTTAAGTTTTAAATTTATATTCTTGGTAAATAAGTTGTATTCTTAATCTTGTGCAATTTGTGATAAATAAATAAAAAACATAAGTTTGTTTCACTCACGTAATTATGACTGCCAACATCCGAATAGGCTGGATACATTCTCTGAAGGATGTGCAGCAGCGCTAAATGAAATTTTTGATTGTCGCATGTAGTTCGTCAAAGGTTTTCACGCTCATCCTAAAATAATTGGAAAAGTTGTCTCCGTCGTTTCTTAAATCTTCAAAAAGTGCAAAGCATGCCCAAACCTCGTCTCTTTTCATATTGATTGATGAACCCATTGCAACTTATTTTTTCTCCATTTCTTCAAACGCCTGTACAAGCCCACAAACTCTAATGATTTATTGCGATCCATTCCAACCCAATACTAATTGATGTCGTTTGTTTGCCGGGCATATGTGAAAAGTATTCACGTTCTGGTCGGAGCCGGATATATGTCGGTAACCCGACAACCGGGTAGGTGTGAAATAGACCTTAGACCTATCTGTGTCAGTGCGACTTAAAGAAGACTGTAAAAAACAGAAATGAGATAATTTTGGAATGAAGATAAGCATAGAGAAAAGTATTGACGTGGTAGTCACAAGGGGGAGCAGAATGAGAAGAGGTGACATAGAGATCAAGAATGAATCCCTAGACTTAGTTGACAGCTTTAAATATTTACGAAGTGGATTGTCAAAGGATAAAAATTGGACAAATATGTAAATACACGAACTGTTCAAGCCGTAATGTTCTATCAAAATGTAAGGCTAGATGTGTGGGATAAAAAGGTCCTGATGAAATGCAAGATGGTTCTCTGTTCATTATTCAGCAGTTTGATCTTCAATCCTCCATTAGTTATCACAGACAGCCTAGGAGTCATGTTTCTGAATAAATACACTAGGGAAATAAGGAGTGAGGTAGTTTCCCGTTGCTTTCCTGTATTTCCCATTTGTACCCTTCTTCTGATCTCCTTATCCAACCTGGCACTTTGCATTATATCATTGCCCAAATATTTGAATATCTTCAAATACATAATTAAATATTTTAGTCGCGGGCGTGATTTACCCAAGACTGAGTTCAATCGGTGGTTCCACACTTCAACTAAGTTACTTCTTCTGTATCTCTTTTGATGGCAGTTCCAGATCTCAATTCAGGGTTGACAAGGCTACCTGCGTTCCGTCCCTTCCAGCCTCATTGGGTTGACCTAGGCTCGTACGGAACTCAATCATTATCCTGTTTACTCATAAGGGAAACTATCGAAGACGAATGGTAGCATTTTCCTACGAATTTCACTTTCAGGCGAACTGCAACTCCGACGAAACGCTATGTAACCAAAGTAACAGTAGGATCCAAGTAACTGTAACAGAGTTCCTGAGAATCAGCATAGGAAAAAGCGAAAAGAGATAGAGTACGCTATGAATTGACAAGATAGAGGATTAGTATTCACAGACAGCAGGACAGGATTGATTCGGAGAGGTTAGACTGATTTGGGCACACGACGCGTATGCCAGAAGAAATAATGCAAAGCAGGCATACATTTAAATGATGAGGGAAGACGAGGGGAGCCTGGCCCAGAACTAGAAGGAAGGATACACTCAAGGAGGGCACCAAGCAGAAGAATCAACGTTGACAGAATGTTTGAAAAGGAATGGTGGAAGGACAGAGTGAAGTGGAGATCATTAGTAGTCTACTCTAATGCTAAATGTTTTCATTCCTCTCGTGAAGGGGAAGGCGGGCCTCTTAGACGGTGACACCGTCTGTCAGACCAGGAGATTTAAGAGTATCTAGCAGAGGAAGTGAACACTCTCTGGCTTGACAAGTAGTAATCAAACATGGCTGCATGCAATCACATTACTAAGAATGAAAATCACATGTAACAGAATATTAATGAAAGTTTTATTCGCTTAGCAGTCGACTAAGTACTGAATGTATTGAGGGCTAGGGTAAGCCTTCACCTACAATTATTGGAGTGGTCATTTAGTAATTTGATTTTAGGATTGTTCAAAGATGAGCGAACTTAGTGACCTATAAAGGTCTGTTGATTAACTGGCAGGTAACCCCGGAGAGAATTACGAAAGAATGAAGCAAATTGGTCCAGTAGAACAGCCGGACGGACTGGACAAAGCTGTTTTTAAACAACTTCTTTTACTATATAGATAATAACGTCCAGCCCCATCACCGTCGGGTCTCGGCGTCTCTTCTTCTTCCCATACTTTAGTGAGGTTGCGTGCGTCAACTGTGTCACAGTTTTACAGCCGGATGCCCTTTCCAGTGCCAACCCTACGTGGAGGGATTAATTAATTTATTGCGTGTTCCTATAGTGGTTGGTAGTGTGATGCGCTGTGTGAACATAAAGAGGAATGTGTCAGGACAAACATACAAATCCAGTTCACAAGACACAGAAATTAGCCAGGCGTGATTAAAATCCGAGAAAACGGGTTAAAAGTCAGGTTGTAATTTTCACAAACAGGAAAAGTCCTCTCGGTTTTAATTACTGCGTTGGTGGAGTGAAATTTCCTTTTAGGAATCAATTTAAGTACCTAGGTGTTCATATAAGGAAATATCTTCATTGGGGTAATCACACAAATGGGATTAGGCCTATAAATAAAGGGTACAGATCTCTGCACATGGTCATGAGGCTATTGAGGGGTTGTAGTAAAGATGTAAAGGAGAAGGAGTATAAGTCTCTGGTAAGACCCCAATTAGAGTGTGGTTCCAGTGTATGGGACCCTCACCAGGATTACGTGATTTAAGAACTGAAAAAAATCCAAAGGGAAGCAGCTCTATTGGTACTGGGTGCGTTTTTGATAAAAGAGTAGCGTTGCAGAAGTGTTGCAGAGTTTGGGCTGGGAAGACTTGGGAAAAAAGAGACGAGCTGCTCTACTAAGTGGTATGTTCCGAGTTGTCAGTGAAGAGATGGCGTGGAATGGCATCTGTAGGCGAATACGTTTGAATGGTGTTTTTAAAAATAGGAAAGATCATAATATGAAGATAAAGTTGGAATTCAAGAGGAAAAATTGGGGCAAGTGTTCGCTTAGAGAATGGGGAGTTAGGGACTGGAATAACTTACCAAGGGAGGTGTTCAATAAATTTCCAATTCCTTTGTACCGTTTAAATCAGTAGTGACTGATTGAATAATTGGTTGAGATTCGAACCCGCGGCCTTCTGAACCGAGGAACTCATGACTGTTAATTCAGGCAATTCAGCATTTTCGTGGAATTTAAATCATAGACCCATAGACTGCGGGGGGGGGGGTATTTTTGCTGTCTCCAAAATTTCTGCAACTCACACCCACACATAACTCCGCTCTCCACCATGCTGTAATTCAGGTTCCTGACCATAATAGACCCCACTCACGCTTGTCTGTTGGCCGACACCGGTAATTATTATTTTTAACCCTGATGAGTAAGGTGGCGTGCAGTCACACTCCAGAGAATTTTTACTCTGGGGTAGTTTGAAGTTGGTAGCATTGGATTTTTTCATCTTCACTGACTTTGTTTATCTCTTTAGCCGGTTGTCAGTGCCACTGTTACCTTAGATCTGTGTGTTTATCAGTTGTCTGGACTCTGACTTCGGGGCAACTTCTCATCACACCGTACTCAACATTACACTTTCTCTTGAGCAA
Organism: Anabrus simplex; assembly: GCF_040414725.1. Lineage (NCBI taxonomy): Eukaryota > Metazoa > Arthropoda > Insecta > Orthoptera > Tettigoniidae > Anabrus > Anabrus simplex. The sequence continues at coordinate 255,356,424 of NC_090271.1, forward strand.
TTTCACTGAACTGTTTATCATTTCTGGACTGTATATTTATGTATATTACTCACATTTAACCATTTCAGATTTAATTGTGTTCATGTTTTCGTGACATAATAGTGTAATTCTGTAATAAAAGAAGACAGCGATGTAAAACATTTGTAGAAACAAGCTCTCTGCTGAATGAAGCTTGCCTAAATGGCTACATCATTCTTCGCCTTAACCTAACATCAGCAGGTCAAAGTTCAACAAACCTAGACGTATTCATATTGACATTAGTAGCGCAGTTGACGGTCCCATGTATGGACAAACGACTTCTGATTGAAACTCTCCCTATAACCACCGAGAGAGCACTTGCAGAGCAGTTAGGCAAGGAAGTTTCAGTCAGAGCCAGAGATCTTCTGAATCTCAAAGACGATGCTATGCCTGTCTGAGAAGTAAAGACCGCAAAAGCAAAGTTTTATTGTGGTGTTTGTAATAGGCCAGTATGTCATGAACACAAAGTGATCACCTGCAATAACTGAAATGTGTAAAAAAAAATAATAATAATAAAAAAGCATCATTTCTGAAAAGTACATTTTACAACCTTCTTTTGTAACAATTTTTATTTTATTTTATGTATTGGATATAATTTTTAAATAAGATAATTTTCTTTGCATATATTTGATAATATTAGGTTAGTAACCTTCAACCTATTAACGGAATGTTCAAAATATTTCGGCTCATTATATTTAAACTTCATTTAAACTTCATAGTGCTGTAACAACACCATACTCATCCGGGGTTAATAATAATAATAATAATAATAATAATAATAATAATAATAATAATAATAATAATAATAATAATAATAATAATAATAATTGAAAAGTCTTGGCTACTGTGTGCAATTATTTCTATTTGACTTCATTTATGAAGCAAGCGTGTCAGTTTCACCGTCTCATTTTACTTTATCAGATGGCAGAGAAACCCGAACACTATACGGTGATAAAGATAAAGGTAGCATGGCCCTTATCCATGGCCGAACGGTCACGGTGCCGGATTTTGGCTCAAAGAGTATTGGATTCGAGTCCCAGCCAGGTCGGGGATATTAGCCGCGTCTGGTTAATTCCTCCAGCTCCAGGGCTAGGTATTTGTGTTGGTTTTAAGACACTCTTCATCATTTAAACAGAACACACCGCACTACCAAACATTAGAGAAACATACAACGAAGAATATATCCCTCTACAGAATTACCATCAGGAAGGGCAAAACTGGGCTTAAATCCACACTAAGCGAGAGAGTTGGCCGTACGGTTAGGGGCGTGTGGCTGTGAGCTTGCATCCGGGAGACAGTGGGTTCGAATCCCACTGTCGGCAGCCCTGAAGATAGTTTTACGTGGTTTCCCATTTTCACACCAGGCAAATGCTTGGGCTGTACCTTAACTAAGGCCAGGCCGCTTTCTTCCTACTCCTAGGCCTTTCCTATCCCATAGTCGCCATAAGACATATCTCTGTCGGTGCGACATAAAGCCACTAGCAAAAAACTACTTCATCAAATTCAATGATTGAGACATCATTTTTAAGATTATATTTCCCCACTAATGACAAAAAACAAATAGTTTTAAATTAATGTTTTCTTAAAAATATTTTATTTTAAAACACTTATTTGCCTAAAGAATATAAAAGGCGCCATATATTTACACTCCTTTCTTCAAATTAAGTGAGTACCGTCACGGCCGACTTGATGCGTCGCTAGTGAGGGATCCAGTCGGCCGTGGTACCGTACATTTTTATTGTTCCTAACTTCCGTGTCACAGATCGCAGAAGGAGAAATTTCCAGACGGGCAAAAGCCGTATTTGCATAAAGAATGTAGATGGTTCCATCTGTTGACAATCTGTTTAGCAGGACCTCCAACCAGAGGGCGTTCCGCACCATTGGCACGTGTCACAGATCGGAGCCTTTGATTTACAACCTGGTTAACTATGGTATGTTGTGTGAGTCATCAGTCCATAGACTGGTTTGATGCAGCTCTCCATGCCATCTTATCCTGTGTTAAACTTCTTATTTCTACATAGCTATTACATCCTACATCGACTCTAATCTGTTTGTCTTACTCATACCTTGGTCTACTCTACCGTTTTTACAACATACACTTGCCTCAAAAAGTCGGGATGTCTTAAGATGTGTCCTATTATTCTGTCTCTTCTCCTTCTCGAATTTAGCTAAATTTAAGGCTCATTTTCCTCTACACATTAGCATAGGAAAATGAACACAACAAAAATTGTTATGATGGGCCACATATCCGTATGTGGCTGGGAGGTGTGACAAGTCTTAAGGGAAGAAATGGACAGGAAGAGCATTGGGAGATTCTTACATTGAGCGGCGAGGAGACCAACGATATTTCTCCAGTTCGGACCAGTTCATCGTCTGATGTTCTTGTTGTCTTGTTCAAACATGGCATTATGAACGCCTACATTACACTCCAGTCATCTGTAATATGACTGACGCTCCCCTGGAATTATCAATGTATAGCCATTAGAATCAAATCGGTAATGTGGCATTTTCGCCATTCCGATCATTCATATCAACGAATATTGACTGCAATTACAGAAGTGTACTACAATCGGTTTTTTTTCTTGTTACATTTCAGATACAGCAAATCTCACAGTTTCGTGAGAAAAGAACTTGCAATTACTGGATAACGAATAAAAATATGACATTCGCGGTTCCAGCATCAGGACATAGATGGTTTCGAATGCCAACAACCTCAAGATAGTAATTTTGGCACATTCGTTATTTTGGCACACGGCGGACAATATTACCTTCCAAGCAAATAAGAAATGAGTTTGTTTAATTACTGAACGGCTCTCATATAAAAGTGTTCGCATATTACACATTATGTGATTACTGCGTGTCAGAGAGTTCAGACGTACCGTAATAAAATGGACCAACGTCTCACAGGTACCGTTAAAATTAATTAAATACCGTCATTAATAAAATTATACCTGGCCATAACTCACATAAGGAACAGAGTGCACGTGAAGAAGTTGATTCACCGTAGATCATGTATAATTGTTTCTTGGACCGAGTTCATAATATTTATAGAACTTAATCGATTAGTGACGGATTTTCAGTGTGAATCAACAGACTTTCTCTAACGTTCAGAAATAGATTCGGACTTTTAATTATACATACATACATTATCATTATAGACTGTTATGCCTTTCAGCGTTCAGTCTGCAAGCCTCTGAAAATTTACTAAACGTCGCCGACGTGAAGAAATGAATAGCTTATGTTTGTATTGTTTTGTGATCGTTGATTCACTAAAGGGATCTATTGTGCCTTCATTTATCGTACAGGTGGATTTACTCCTGTGTGGGTACGCACATTATCTGATAACTCCCAGTATCTTACAACTTCTAAGAGGTAACAAACACAATACTTCCATTTACGTGTGCTAGACCTCTGTATTCACCCAACCTTCCTACATGAACGACTGCATGTCCTTGTTATTTGAGTCGTCAATCCATAGATTGATATTTTGCAGCTCTCTATGGTACTCTATCCCGTGCTAACTTTAGTATGGCTATACCGAGTGATTCAAAAAGTTGCTTAGAAACTTAAATAGCCCTTAGAGAGAGGTCAAAATTCAACAAAATATTAGAATGAACAATGACGTACGTACCAGGTCACGGAGTATCATATCATAACGCATTTATCAGATACTAGATTGCAAACTAAAGTTGCTAAAACACCACACGATGATTTCAATGTAGTCATGAACGATGTTGTAATCAGAGCGATCACTCAATGTACAAATATATATTGAAAAAATTCGGGGTAGTTGCGTTACAAACCAGAATGCTTGCCGCAAAACAGATGAAACGGTAATTAGATCATTCTTGGAATTACTGATCATAGCTGGGTCCTACCGAGCAGCAAACTTAAATTTGAAGGATTTATTTTCTACAAATGGTCTAGGAGTAGAAATATTCCACACTACCATGTCACTGACAAGATTGTTATTTATTTTGAGATGTGTAAGATTTGACGACGTAAATGATCGTACCCAGCGTAGAGAACTGGATAAATTAGCTCTGATCAGAGAACTGTTTACAGTTTACTATTTTACTGCTTTAGAGAATACACATGTATTGATGAATAGCTTGTACCATTTAGGGGGAAATGTCCCTTCCGGCAATACCTAGCGAGTAAACCAGCTAAATATAGCATCAAGATTCTAACACACTGTGATGTGAGAAGATATGCATCATTCATGGAAATTTACTGAGGTAAACAGCCTGATAGTCCTTTCAGAGGCTTTAATTCAGCGAAAGATGTTGTGCTCAGGTTCACAGAGCATATCTATCTATGGTTCAGGCAGGAATATCACGGCTGATAACTGGTTTACCAGCATGCCGCTAGCAGAAGAACTATTGAAGAAAAGACTAACGCTTGTGGCACCATGGAAAAAAATAAAACTCGGTTGCCAAAGACACTGACTGATATCAAGGAAAGAGAAATTTACAGCACTGAATTTGCACACTGTAACGATATCACATGCTTATCGTACGTTCTCAAGAAAGGCAAGAATGTTGTGATGATATCAATCATGCACTCTCATTTATCAGACATTGACCCCTCTACTAGAAACCAGAAGAAGCCAGTAATAAACAGTTTTTACAACATAACAAAGGGTGGAGTGGATACGGTGGACAAGATGTCAGCTACTTACACTACAGGAAGGAAAACTCAGAGATGGCCAATGGCTGTATTTTTCCGGATGATCGACCTAGCGTCCATTAATGCACAAGTGATTTTCATGGCTAATAATCCTGTTTCTACCACTGAAAGGCGATATCTCCTTCATCAGTTAGGCCAAGAACTTGTGGAACCTTAAGTTCCGAAGAGAGCACTGTCAAGCCTCAGTCCCAAAGTTCATTCGGCTGAAGCACACCAAAGTGTACGACACAAGCAAATGAGAACCGTAGATAAGAGGAAGGCGCACTGTTTGTCTCAGCAAGTCAGACAAGAAAACCATATACTTCTGCTACAGATGTCAACAGTTCATGAGCCTGAATCATATGGAGAGTGTATGCCGCACGTGCTGCAATGATCCTTCCTCTGATGACAATGATGACTGTTGAAACTTCAGTAATGGTTTCGTGACAGAAGTGTAAAATACAATATAATGCTTTCATTAGCGAGTGATGTTTACATTAACTTTGGTACTAAAGACAGAAACTTTCCAATTTGCATTATAGATTTTTGGTCTCTTTCAAAATTTCTCTTTATAAAACAGAATCTTAAAAATTGTGTTTTTTTTATGAAAGTGTGTTATGTTTAGATTAGTCAAACACAAAACCGAACTTTCTTCAGAAATGAACCAACGCAAAATGCCTAAAATAGCATAAAATGTAGAAACAAGCAGCTAAAAGTATAAGTTTATCTTCCAAAGGTTGTAATTTCCTTGTTAATTAATTTATTGTGGTAAGGTTATGAAAACTGGCTTAAAATTATGTGAATAGTATGCAAAATATGTAAGAAATTTGCTGAAAAATTTATGTTCGAGATATCTCAGCACAACGTTGGGGTGATCTCAGCACCCCACCCCTAATCATTTACGTAATTTTAACCACCTAACAACTTAAAGGTTAAACAGAAAGTAGCTACAAGGGTTCTCATTACGAGTGGGAAGTAAAAAAAAAAAAAGGCACCCGTTCAGTCATATAGTGTGTATCATAATTAATAGCGCAAATTGAAACAGTTGTAAGTACACGGTACTAGAAGTAAAAAAGTCTTAGTAAACATTAGTTCGCAAGCGAAAAGAAAAGTTATTAAGAAAAGTTATTAGATACTTTGGTAGAAGTGCAGTTGTTTTCAATGAGCAAGAAAACAGTCTTACTCAGTATGTTTCAGTTGACTGTCCAGTTACTTAGTCGTAGTTAAAGGAAGTGTTCAAAGTGCCGTCCTTGAACACGGATGCAGGCACACCTAGAAGATGATGCCCCACAAATCGAAAGGTAATTCCGTTCAATGAATTTGTTTGGTGAAACGTACGGTCCAATGAAATGATCACCTAGTTTCCCTAATCACACGTTCAGTGAGAAACGTCACTAATGTGATGACTCATGCACAGCATGTGACTAACATACTAAGAAAGACAGCTTTCTTGTTCATTAAAAACAACTGTACTTCTACCAAAGTATATAATAACTTTTCTGAATGTTCTATTGGTATATTTTTCTAACTAGGATGGTGTTTATACACAATCAATCAAGACAGTGGTGGTTGGTAACCACAAGTCCTAAATCATCTCGCAAGCGGATCACTTGCGGACCCATGTTTACTAAGATTTTCTTGCTTCTAGTAGCGTGTACTTACTGATGTTTCAGTTTACGCTATTAGTTACGATACAGCCTGTATATATTACTGTTTTCTTCACCCTTTGGATTGTTAATGGAAAATGGAATAATATTCTTAGTGTACAAATTTTTCTGTTGGTTTTACGTCGCACCGACACAGATAGGTCTTACGACAACGATGTGATAGGAACGGCCTAGGAGTGGGAAGGAAGCGGTCGTGGCATTAATGAAGGTACAGCCCCAGCATTTGCCTGGTGTGAAAATGGGAAACCACGGAAAACCATCTTCAGGTCTGCCAACACTGGGATTCGAAGCCACTATCTCCAGGATGCAAGCTCACAGCTGCGCCAACTCGCCCGGTAATGTACAAATTTGAATTAGCCTAATTACGAAAAAGATTCAAGAAAAAAACAACCTAGTTTTAAGTACAATTTTAGATAAGGTGCATTTCCAAATGTTTCTCTTTTCTTTAAAGTCTTATATATCTGTATTTCTGATGCTTAGCATTTGTTGGTAAAATTACATTTTAGGTAATAGTGATGATGAAATGAAATGGCGTATGGTTTTTAGTGCCGGGAGTGTCCGGGGACAAGTTTGGCTCGCCAGTTGCAGGTCTTTTCATTTGACTCCCGTAGGCGACCTGCGCGTCATGATGAGGATGAAATGATGATAAAGACGACACATACACCCAGCCCCCGTGCCAGCGAAATTAACCAATGATGGTTAAAATTACCGACCCTGCCGCGAATCTAACCCGGGACTCCTGTGACCAAAGGCCAGCACGCTAACCATTTAGCTATGGAGCCGGACAGTGATGATAAATAGTTATATACTGCACCCATAAGCGAATGTGCATAATTAATGCATAAATTAAATGTTTAATAATTCGCATATGAGAATACAGCAGTAGACTGGGAAAAGATTGCAGTCTCACAAAGCAACAGCCAGGCGCCGTTCAGACTGAAAATATATCCACAGAATACGTCTTAAGGCACGAACAGGAAGTAGCTAGCCTGAGTGGTACGTCCAATTATGTTTTATGATGCCGACGAGAAGTGGAAACTTTCTATCCAGTTCCCACGTGAATCAGCACGTCCAAATTTGCCCTGCCTAAGAAGTGCGAAAGAGACACGAATAATACCCGTCATCCCTTGGCAGAAAGTGGAAGAATCCAAACTACTAAGAGCGCGTACATCTCAGCCAATCAAAAAATTGCAAATTTTAATGTCTTGTCATAGCGGGAATCTACAGCTAGTATATCGCGATTTGGTGCCCGAAGTAGCTGGGAAATATTGTGTCCTGACTTCCAAGCAATATTTAAGGATTTATCAGTGCAAATGTGTGGTTAATCAGTGGTTAAATAAGAAATTTTCAACTTTACATGGAAGAGTGGTATCGCCCAGGAAATGAATAGTCATGGCGGGAAGGCGCCATACTCTGACAGAAAATAGAGCCAGTGACGCGCGCCGTCGTATGAATTAACCTGCGATCATTTCTCATAACGCAATGTAACACATAAATCGGACCAAAACTAGGAATGTTTTGAGCACATTTTCTAAAATTCTAACCTACGGACACATGATAAATCAGTCCCAAGTGCAGGATTATTACGCCACATCCCTTCCACAGAACTATTTTTGAAGTGGGGGAGGACTGTTTACGAAAACGAAGACACCAGTGTGGTGAACCTCAATCTTGTACGAAATCTCAGTCTTGTACGAAATCTCAGTCTCGTAGGAAATCGTCAGTCTCCTCGGAATTCTCAGTCTTGTGAGAATTCGCGGTCTTGTAAGAATCTTCAGTGTCTTATACAGTAGTTGACATCCGAGTGAGTAATGTATTTATTTGTGTGAGTAATATCTTAGCCGAAATGAACACTTTGACAAACTTTTACTCAGCTTTAGATTATGCAGATATAATCAGGCAATTAAATTAACAAATGACAATGGTAGTTATATTCTCAACACTTCTCATGAATGAACTTAAAGTGCTAGGACCGAGGTGAACATTGAATCTCGGCGTAACACGTAGCTGCATAAAATTTTCCCTATTTCACGCGTAGCTTGCATATTTGGAGGACGATTATTATAAAATTCTCTACATCATCGGGAACATTACATTTAAATTTTTCTACACTCTCATAGAACTATTATTGCAAGTGAAATATTTAAGGAGCAGAATTTAGTCAAGCCAGTTACAGGGAGAAAAACTTTTTCACAATTGGAATGCTGCCGCACTAAGACCTTGAGTCCAGTGTTACGGTCAGAGAAGGTGAATAACCAATAATCCTTTACACAAACAAACTGAGAGGGATGAGAGAGAGGCAACATCAGGCAGGTAGCGGAGTCCAGACTTTCGACTTCACGTCACGTGTTCAATGCAGTGTCATTGAATATTCTTCGTAGGAGTGTTAAAATGCGAGTGTTAATATAAATATGGACGTGTGCAACGATATTGTAAAAATGCATCAAGTTTGCGTGTGTGATCTCTTGGATAACATCAGCTTGAAGATGAAGTACTAAATTCATCATGACGGGGTCCGGAGGAGGATCTGACCTGCCTCCAGCACAAATAAGGTAAATGAGCAAAATGTAAATATGTAAATATCTAGGGCTATGAACAATCGATGATCAAAAATGCAGTTTAGAATTTTAGATAGGATTGTAAATAATTCATGAATCGGATGGTAATGATAAACACTAGAATAATAATAATAATAATAATAATAATAATAATAATAATAATAATAATAATAATAGTAATGATAATAATAATAATAAATAAGTGTTAGCGAGTGTTACTTGCGTAGTTTCCTTTTGAAGTAAGTCATTTTGACATATGAGAATCCTATTTTACTAAGAAATTCACATACGGTGTAGTGCCGATTTTTAAAGTGATGATAATTGTAATAATTGTGGTAATGAGTGTTATTTTGTTGACGCTTTGATTTTGTGGATGCCGCCATGTTAGTTTAAATGTTTATTTTTGCTATTCGCACATTCAGTTTATTATTTCATGTTCTGTAATCATTATTGAAACGACCGTTTCCAGTAGCTCTCATACTTTGTATTTCGAGACGATCTGGTTGATACGCGAAAGTTAATTTCTTTATGTAACATGGTTACACATTTCGATAGCCGTGTTTTTGAGAGGCAATCTCGTTATTTTAGTTAATTAATTAGTGATAGGAAGCCATTGATAAGTTAGCTCTGATATTTCATAATATGTGAAACGGTGGATAATCAAAATAACGAGCAAAGTAATAGTAATATCCCTGATGTTTTGTGTTGAGAAATGGAAAATGTGATATTTGGACCATGTCATTAATAATGTCGTATAAATGGATGCGTGAACGACACAGTTATTTCGCCCGCCGGATACGAGCGAGGCCGTATTATGAGTTACTACGTCGAGAATATTGATGAATAAATAGAATTGAGAGATGAATAAATTAACCGAGAGTGTTAAATATGTGACGACATATGTTATGGTTGTAGGCGGAAAGCCTGTATTGCTTCAAATAGTTTCCAGGGAAAATAAATGCTCGGAAAATATTCAATTGAGAGCCCGAGATAAATTGTGAACAGAGCGACTGATCAATGCGTGTTTCGACAGTCAAGTATAATTATTGATGACATGTAATACCAATAATTATTGTCCGTAAAGACTGAATAAGGTCATGTCCAGACATATTAGTCTGAGGTTAGAAGATTGCCATCAAATTCACGTAATTTCGCTACTTGGATCAGGGTAATATTTTATACTTCTACATTGCACATTTGTATTTATTTTATTTTATTAGGCAGCGATTTTTGGGATCTAGATTTTTATTATGATATTATTTCTTTGTATATATTTTGTCACCGTATTATTTTAAAATCTGATACGTGAATTGTGTTTGATTTAATGTCTGTAAATAAAATAAAATAGGTGTAGTCAGGTTATTTTAATTTCAGTATTTCTTAGGAGCAGTGTTTCTCCATTGACATGTTCATTTGTGTAAATAAGATTGCATGTGTTAGGGTAAGAGATCATCGATTAGTTCATAGTCAAAACCATTGTAGTGGAATGCTCATACCAAAGATAGTCAGTAATCACCAAGTCCTAGAAATCCACTACATATCAGTTAGGCAAATGAAGCGATCTTTAGTAAGTAGTTGTATCACAAGTGCCGCAGATGACTTATATATAAAAAAGATGAAATCTGCCTCCATCTAGAGTTGGTACCACAAATACGCATTCGCAATGAAAATGCAGATAGCGGCAAACTAGGTAAAGTTAACGATGTAAAGGGATCGCTTTCATTTGAGATGTAAACTTGAGGCACTTGGCCTAATTAATGTAAGTATTTTAAGCGTCCAGACTATCACAGTTAAGTAAATAAGGTTTAACAAACTAAAGGAGTGGTGGTAGCACTCAGGTGTTCAGTTCAATTAATTTTCTTGTTTTCAGCCACGAGCAGTTTAAATATGTGGCAAAGGTTATATAACGGATAAAGTACCATGTTCATGGTTGTTTTGTTTTTCTCTCCTTTTCGTTTATTATTACACATGGTTAGTGTATTCTATTATTATTTTAGAGTTGGGTGCTTCCTAAATGAATTTAAACATGAATTAAATATTTGATAGACACTTTAAAGTCAATGTCAATTAGATGAATTAATAAATTAATTAATTAATTACTGAATTTATTGTGAGATGACATTTCCCAAGGTATTATAAATCATTCATTCAAATGAGACTGTATTTCTGACCAGTGTTTAAATGTGGTCATGTCATCGTCATGGAGACAGTGGTTCGATATAATCCAGAACACTAAAATTTAATCGACCTTCAGTCAAAACTTATTAAGGCAGATAATTAATTTATTGTAATGCAGATCTTTTAATTGTTTTAAATTTTAATTTCATTTCACATCATTTTACTTTACACCACTTTACTTTCATTTTTCACTTTGCAAATTTTTGTTAAATAAACCATTTTATTTATTTCAATTTTAATTCAGTCTTTGGGTACCGTCATTTAAGAGTTTAGTTTACCCCATCTTTCATTTCCTCACCCCCCCCCCGATCTACGTGTGACCCATCAACCCGAGGGATCGAAGGACGCACCACCCTTGGGGAAGAAGAGTCTACATGAGGCGGTAGGTATTTTTTTAAATGTCATTATTTTCAGGAGCAGCCGGCGCACATATCAAGAAAGAAGACCACCGCATTTGGGTGCCTTTAAAAGGGCACAATACATTATAAAACAACAAAACAAGATAGGTAATGATTATTATAGGATACACAGGGACGTCATTTGTTTTAATTTGTATGGTCTAAGTACTAAAGTTATTACAGTGGTAATTCTTGGTTGGACGTGGAGTTGTTCTAATAGTACTGATATTACTTCTAACAGCCTGTAGCATGTTGGAAGGAGTTTTCGTAGGTGAAAATTTATTACGTGACTCATGTCTGTTTGAAGAAGCCAGGTGTTCAGGCATTATTATTTACTTATTTTTTAGCTTCGGTCCGTTCCTCATCTTTGATATTCCTGTCGGTAGAGAATTAAAAATACGTGGTCCTAATTATGCTGCGTATCTCTGTCCAAGAAGTGTATTTCTACTTGGGATTGGTATTGCAAATCTTACTTGTAGTCTAGTGCCATGGCATGTTCATTCCTCGTCCTGGAATCGATAGTAGTCCTTTGCGATGTGTTTGTCACAATTTCTGCGTATGTTTAAAACCAGAGCTAAATTCAAAATTTGGTCAGAGGAAAAGAATTGTATTTTTTATGCATAGTGTTTAGTTCGTGCTTACGGGTGATGAAGAGAGGGTCTATATACTTGCCCATCCTATAATGTCACACTGTAATACATAACTGACAAGTGTACAATAAACATTCAACACTATCTTAAGAGACACAATTCGTCTAAGTCGGTAGAAGATAATTATATAGCCGAGTTCGTAGTTGTCTCTCTACATGGGAGGTATGATGATTCCTTTTCAGATCGTTGTCAAACAATATACCTAAGTATCAAATCTTTACCATTAAAATACTTTGATCCGACTGGGAATAAAACTCAAGACCCTGAGAACCGATCAGTGAAGTGATAGTCGTTTATGCACACAGTGAAGTTAGACGCTGGAAGTTGAATGTTGTAGGAAACCAACGTATGTATAATAGGAAATGTTCTACAAAGGGGAACTACTTTCCCTAAATAGAGATGCGACGAGTATGATATTCGTAAAAAGTAGCATTCATAGCTATAAAGAGATGTTACTTGGAAAGAAGCCTGATGGGACTGAATGTCATGTAGGAAGCGCAAAACCTGGAACAGGTGAAAATATTTAAGTATTTAGGATGTTTATTCTCCCAAGACGTTTTCCTTTTCCTTTTTTTGCAAGTTGTTTTACGTCGCACAGACTTATGGTGACGATGGGTAGGAAAGGTCTAAGAGTGGAAAGAAAGAGACCGTGCCTTTGATTAAGGTACAGCAGCAGCATTTGCCTGATTTGAGAATGGGAAACCACGGAAATCGTCGAAAACCATGTTCAGGACTGCGGATAGTGGAGTTCGACCCCTCCCCCTTCACCAAGAGGGTAGTATGAAAATCCTCAGCCGGTTCTAGTCATTCGACCGGGTCAGGACTAGAATTAATGAAACCACTATCTACCAGCGGGGCGTAGAGCAAAACACTCTACACCACCAATTGCCGAGGTTACGGATAGTGGAAGCCTTTACCTTCCACCCCTCCATGAGCCTTTATATCCTATACGGAGATGACTTCGCATTGCTTTTGCTTTGCTTTTACTGTCTAGCAGCAAGGATAGGAATGCGCCGGCTGCCGAAACCTGTCGCACTCCTCTGGGGAAATGATTAATGAATAATGACTGATAAATGAAATGATATTGAAGAGTATCGCTCAAATGAAAGATGACAGGGACAACCGGAGTACCCGGAGAAAAACCTGTCCCGCTCCGCTTTGTCCAGCACCAATCTCACATGGAATGACTGGTATTTGCACCACGAAGCCCAGCGGTGAAAGGCCGGCGCGCTGCCGCTTGAGCTACGAAGGTTTTATACGGTTGTATACTAAGTGAAATCAAAGCAAAGTGCAGCAATGCTATTAGAGTGAATATGCAGTTACGGTCTACGGTATTCTGTAAAGAAGAAGCCAGCTCCTTGAGGAATTATACTTACATTGGTGTTTTCTTTTGCTTTATGGCGGTGAAATCGAGATGTATACAAAGTATCTAATTCGTAAGTTGGAAGTCACGACCATGAAAGCAGCGAGAATGATTGCTAGTGCAAAAAGGTGAGAACCATGACTCGATGAATGAAACTACATTTAAACCGGCTTTGGTGGTGGGGTCAGAGCAGGTTTTCTAAGAGAAATAGGAATTTAATCAGGAAGGGTAAGAGTAACAGAGGGAGATGAAAAGTAGCGACAGCTTGCCCTTCAGCGGGAGGCCTACAGTTCAGTTCTCGGCCAGGCCAGGGATTTTTACCTGGATCTATTCTCTGGTTTGAGGGCCACTCTACTTAAGTGTGAGCAATTGAGAAGATATCTGATGGTGATAAAGCCAAGAATGACAGTCGAGAGGATTCGTAGTGCTGACCACATATCCCTCGTAATATGCAGGTCTGTGTTGAACAGAGATCGCTTCTTTGTTTGTATATTTGATCATTTATTTACTTTTAGTGATAAGGAGTATGAATCTAAATGATATCACAGATAGTTGTAAGATGGTTGTGAAGGTGTGTAATTGACTCAATGAGGCTTGTAGAATGAATGCTGCAAGGTATAACAGTCAACAATGAAGGTGTGGGTAGACATATCTGAGTAATGTAGTTCAGACACCAAGCGTGTTGGCCGTGCGGTTCGGGGTGAGCAGCTGTGAACTTGCATTCGGGATGATGGTGGTGGTGGTGATTACTGTTTTAACGGGAAGTACGACTAGACGACCATCCTCTATATATCGCTAATCAGAGAGAAAAAAATGGAAGTGATCTGACACTTGGAAAAATGAAGATATCGGCCAAAGAAAGACAATGGTCACGAAGGGCGGGAACATGAAAACTCCCTAGCCCTCGAATGCTCTGCTAGCGTCGGGGTCGGAAGAGAACGAGAATTGACCAAGGGAAGTCATATAGGATCGATGAAAGTGAGGAGACTGGCACAAGTAGGCTTAAGTGGAAGTAATGGCAGGTGTTCACCATCCCAATCTTCCAAGTTGAGAGCCCCTGGGTCCCCCCTTTTAGTCGCATTTTACGACAGGGAGGAAATACCACGGGTGTTATTCTATCGCCCCTACCCACATGGAGACTGCATTCGGGGGATAGTGGGTTCGAACCCCACTGTCGGCAGCCTTAAAGGAAGTTTTCCGTGGCTTCCTATTTTCACACCAGGCAAATGCTGGGACTGTAACTTAATTAAGACCACGGTCGCTTCCATCGCACTCCTAGCCTAGGCTTACTGTCTTCACATTCACACATCCAAACACATGAATACAGACACTAGAAAAACGCAGATGAAACCTCTCGTACTAAGTAGACATAACTACTGACCTTAATTTCAATAGAAACAAGTGTCACTATCCAGGTGTGTAGCGATTCAAAGAAGAAAAGGAGAGAGACGAGGACACAAATGATTCAGTGAAGTGTTAGAAGTTCTTGCTGAAAGAGCTGGTCCAACACGCCAGTCTCGTTAACGATATTGCGGCTCCGCCTGTCCACACTCAACCCCTTTGCTCAAGGATACTGTTCTCCCTTCTCTAATTCACTCTAATGTGTAACTAATTGTTTAACTCATTATTTATACTTGGGTAAATATGTTTCAAGAGAGAGAAGGAGCAAGTAGTGGGAGCTGAGCAAGAGAAGGACAGAATGGTTTGCTTTTGGTTCTGTGGGTTTTGCTTGCCTTGGCGTCCATTTCAATTCCACTTAATTTTGTGGCCTGAAACGTGCAAATATTTGCTGCCGGGGTTCGTGTGTGTACAGACTGTGATTGCTAGGGCTGCCTGCGCGGTAGAGAAAGGGGAAGGGGTGGAGAGGGGTCGAGTGCTGTACGCTCATTGGGGACGACTGCTGCTGGTTGCCTGCCTGCTTCTCTGACTAGGCGTAGCAACCGATACGGTGTCTACAGAAAGAGGAGCCAGCCCCCGAGCACTGCCCTATATTTTACGTATTCTTCACGTTAGCCATTCTAGTAACAAACGACGTGATTGTTCAATTGTTGGTATATTAGTTTTCCAACCAGTTGGTACGGGGTTGATTCCCAGCTTTAACATGTACAAATGTCCGGTTCGATGGCTAAATGGTTAGCGTGCTGGCCTTTGGTCCCAGGGGCCCCGAGTTCGATTCCCGGCAGGGTCGGGAATTTTAACCATAATTGGTTAATTTCGCTGACACGGAAACTGGGTGTATGTGTCTTCATTATCATTTCATCCTCATCACGACGCGCAGGTCGCCTACAGGATTCAAATCAAAAGACCTGCATCTGGCAAGCCAAAGTTGTCCTCGGACACTCCCGGCACTAAAAGCCATAAGCCATTTCATTTTTACATGGAGATATTATTATTTTGTTTAATGTTATTTGCTTTATGTCCCAGTAACTACCTTAGGCGAGGTGCCGGAATTTAGTCCCGCAGGAGTTCTTTTACGTGCCAGTAAATCTACCGACACGAGGCTAACATATTTGTGCACCTTCTAATACCACCGGACTGAGCCAAGATCGAACCTGCCAAGCTGGGGTCAGAAGGCCAGTACCTCAACCGCCTGAGCCACTCAGCCCTGCTAAATTATTACTACGTAAGCATGTAGATACATAGTCCAATTCCTTAGCTGAATTGTCAACGTTGACCCTCCGGTTCCGGGAAGTCACGGTTTCAATACCCGGCCGGATCAGGAATTTTAATCTCGTCTGATGAATTATTCTGGCTCGAGGACTGGGTGTTTGTGTTTGTCCCAACATCTCCTCTTCACATTTAGATAATGCACCACACTACCATCCATACCAGAAACACGCAATAGTCATTAAATCCCTCCACCCTGTCTTATGTACTATGAAATAATTGTTATCTATTTATATAAAATGGCAGCTATCAAAACACGTAGATTTGAAAATCCGCGCCCCCACGTCGTTAAAATGGCAGCAGTCAGGTTAGGCCCTGTTAAGATGGCAGCAGTGACGTTAGCGACGTTCACTTGTTGAAAAATCCGCACCCACGTGATTAGGACCTGTCAAGATGGCAGCTGTCAAAGGCACGTGGGTTTTAAATTCCGAGCGACGTTGATTTGTTGAAAATGCTGCGCTCATGTGGATAGGATCTGTCAAGATGACAGCTGTCAAAAGCACGTGGATTTTAAATTCCGCGCACTCTACGTCGTTAAGATGCCAACAGTGAGGTTAGGGTGTTTCAAGATGGCAGCAGTGAGGTTATCCACGTTCACTTGTCCGAACTCCGCGTCAAAAACAAGTGCACATTGTTAGGTCCTGTCAATATAGCAGCTGTCAACCTTGACATCTGTTTAAATTCCGCGCCCTCCGCGTCGTTAGGTTGGCAAAAGTGAGGTTAGGGTCTGTCAAGATGGCAGCAGTGAGGTTAGCGGCGATCTCTTGTCCAAAAGTAAGGTTAGGGTCCGTCAAGATGACAGCTTTGTTTGTAAACAAGACCACGTTGCCGGTTACGTAGTCATGACGTCATGCGGTCAATGACCTTGTCCGAGGCCAATGACCCCGAGTGCTGACTCAACTGAAAAATGCTGACGCCAGTGATTTAGTACCACCATAGCTCAAACTACTTGCACGATATTAGTAGACTAGAATACTTCCATCCCCTAGTTCCGGATCGCCTGGAACAGGGGTGAAAGTAATCATTTGTTGCAATTCATATTATTCTGATACATGAATGCTTTTCTTATTACATTCAAATTTATCTACTACTACTTTCAACATTACACTTACACCTGCCGGGCTGAGTGGCTCAGACGGTTAAGGCGCTGGCCTTCTAACCCCAACTTGGCAGGTTCGATCCTGGCTCAGTCCGGTGGTATTTGAAGGTGCTCAAATACGACAGCCCCGTGTCGGTAGATTTACTGGCACGTAAAAGAACTCCTGCGGGACTAAATTCCGGCACCTCGGCGTCTCCGAAGACCTTAAAAAGTAGTTAGTGGGACGTAAAACAAATAACATTATTATTATTATTATTATTATTATTATTATTATTATTATTATTATTATTATTATTATTATTATTATTATTATTATTATTATTATTATTATTATTATTACACTTACACCTAATTGCTATTTCCACCTAATCTCCGAATTGTAGTTTAAAAAAGGAAACTATTTTTTGTCCTAGACATTAACAGTGTTTCATTGTCTAGGACAACATGCATCTTACCCTTATTATTGACTGGCGCGATTGTTTGTTTTGTTATGAGTCCGACCAGATTTCTCCTCAGCTTACAATTGACACTGTGAATTCTCGACATATAACTATGAAATTCCAGCAGCTGAGGAAGACACATTTCATCTGTTGTAAGCTAAGCAGATTAACGTACAATTTAACACATTAACAGTGACAACAACAATACAACCATGATTGTAAACGTTGACTGTGTTCTTGGTTTCTTTTCATACTTTTAGTGTTATTCTTTTTTTTTCATTTTCTTTAACCACATACTTCTTAAAATACACAAAAAAAACTTTGCTATTCGTCCTGGTGTGATCCATTCTTTCTTTAACAATTTAGCAATGGTATACAATTTTTCCTCTCTTTCTATTTTTGATTTATATTCACCGCCCAAATATTTAATTCTAAGTGCATCAGTTCCCCTACATACTCTTACTTCTCTACAGAGTACACAATGATTTTCATTATGTTTCTCTCTCAGCCCATTCATTATTTTTAAATATCCCCATTAGCCACCAAACCATACCTCTTAGTTCTTCCCTTATTGATATACGAGTAGTTTGGATAATTTCACAAAATTTTGATACTGCACTTTTAGTCTCATATTCTGCCATAATCATCTGCTTCTCAAAGTCCTTCACTCTGATCGTTACTTTCTTCATGAATCTCTTCTCGTTACTGTGCATCTCCTTATCCAGTATTCTGCCATTGCTATTCTGCCTAGCATGTTTTCACTTTCGTCAGTCAATAATCATCATATAAATGGTTCATCTGGTGTTGGTATGCCAGGTCCAATATTTCCCTCCCATCTCCCCTTCTTAATCTTAACTATATTATGCCAATTTACTAGTTATATCTGCTTGGATGCTGATATATTCGCATAGTTTTCTATCTCCACTATTTGCTGTACATTCTGGTAGACCCATTATTATTTTACAGAATCTATTATTTATTATATCTAATTCTTTTTTGTCTACTTCGATACTCCTTATTTCTGCTCCAAAATGTGACATCGTGGGTGTTGGATGGGTACGTTAAGCACCAGGTATCACAAACAACTGATACCAGTGAATGAGGGTGGTGAATGCCTCAAATAATGTCACACTAATAGTAATCATGCGCAACCAATACCAATCATACGGCGGCATCCTGCAAACCTGGTTAGGCCCTCACGACAGATAATCACCACTTAATAATAATAATAATAATAATAATAATAATAATAATAATAATAATACCTGAGACAGACAGGTCTCGTGCAATGGCAGTAAGCTATATATATAAAATAAGAGTTTTGTCTGTACATTGTTCAGAATTCATAAAGGCTGGTATTTCTGTATCGGTAGTGACCATAGAAACAAGGAAATTCACTTTTTAGTTTTCCGAATTTCTATCTGTCTGTATGTATGAATGTATGTATGTATGTACAAGCATCACGTTTTAACGGCTAAAGATAATATAATAAAAATCGGTATTTAAAGTCAGGGAATAAGTAGCTACAATCTAGGCATAAATAATCTTATTTACGCTTAGGGAAATGGTAGTTTAGGGGAAGAACTAAAATTTAATTATCAAATATTTATGTTATTAGTTGTCCTATCATAATGAAAATCGGTATGCAAAGTTGGGAAATAAGTCACTATAAACTACTCTCTAAATAACTTTATTCACGCTGAGTGAAATGGTAGTTTAGGGGAAGGCCTAAAATTTAATTCTCAAATATTTGTGTTATTAGTGGTCCTATCGACAAATACTACATAACTAAAGTTATATTGTATTACATTTCCGATCTATTATGTCTAACACATTTTTACCGTACCGGATATGATAACAGAGATATTCATGAATTTGGATTTTTGTTGCTAAGTCCATATCAGCGCCGACTCACGAGAAAATGGGTAAACAGAAATTAATGAAAATCGGTATGTAAAGTCGGGGAATAAGGAACTACAGTCTACACTATAATGAATTCAGCAAGACGCTCTAATATTACAAACTCGAAAGAAAACTAAATGTGAAGTCCTACAATACAGAAAGCTCATAACATTGATCAACAATAACATTACATTGACCATTGTTTGTTGTCATGTGCTTTGTGTCTCTGTTGCCACTCACCTCCGATAGATCGGATTACTGCTGTATACCGTTTGTTTGATTTTTTGCATTACGTCGCACCGACCCAGATGGGACTCATGGCGACGATGGGATAGGAAAGGGCTAGGAGTGGGAAGGAAGCGGCCTGGTACGGATAACACGGAAAACCATCTTCTGGGCTATCGACAGTGGGGTTCGAACCCACTATCTCCCTGATGCATGCTCACAGTCGCGCGCCCCTAACCGCACGGCCAACTCGCTCGGTCGAACCGAGTTTAACAGCCTGCCTGAATATTGGTGGGAAGTAGCTGGGGAGTCAGAAAACTTTCTTCTTTAGCATAGCGTTCTTCTGGTTTATACATTTTCTGATATCACTGTTACGTAACAAACTGATTTATCATAGCATTCGAGCTATTCAATCCCTGCTCTGAAACACTAATTGGAATGAACAGTGTGCATATTTAACGGAGTAGTGGCAGAGGTGTGTTCACTGCTATCTGTAGCCTGGTCAGTCCAGCTCTGAAACTTCGGACTGTTAGATCTGCACCGTAGTACTGTTCGTTAAAAGTGAGAAAACGTGCGGTTTTTCATTTGATCGAGTGTTTTATATGATAACATTGCTTTTAATCGCTACTTTCCTACTGAGGTTTTTGTAATGGTCTAAGTTGACTTCAGTTACGAAAACCACAAAGACAGTCTTTCTGAGAATCCCGTAGCGAAGCACGGTCACATCAGCTATAAATGAATGGAAATGAAAAGATTCCCTATATCTACAAATAATATTAAATACGGGATGGCTGGTTTATTGACATACTTTCTTGGCATTGTTGTGGAGGCGCAAAATTTCATTGTTAATGCAATAAGAGGGAGGTTTAGCGATAATGGTGGTATACTGATTTCTAACAATGACAAACTTGAAACAATGACAATAACATGTCCGTTAAATCTTGAATTCAATTCACAAATAATTATAATAGCAGTTAGTCCATGTGAAGAACTTAAAATGTGTCTTTACATTAACTTCGAATCAATGAATGATAACGAGATTTCAAAAGTAACACTTGAAAATCTTACAAGAAAATGACTTGAAATTCCATTTGAAAATCATGGCTTTAAAATTATGACATGAAAAATATAAATTTGAAAGTATGATTTGAATATATGACTTAAAAATATGACTTGGTGACTTATGATTTCCCTCGCCCGCGGTTCTAAAGCAAAATCCTCACATTAATATCAGCATTCGCTTTCAGGTGTTGCTAGTTTTTAAAAAATGTATACAAATTAATATTACATCAATCGCACTAACATCTAGATATTCATTAAAATATGCAAAAAAAATTCCCGCTACCGAATCACGTAGTTCAATGTAAATATGGATATCGTGAAATTTAAATGACTCATTTTGAAGATATGACACGCAAATATGACATCATCTCAAAGTAATAAATGAATTATATACTAACATGTTAGCATAAATAATAATAAAGTGGCGTAGGCCCGTTCCCTAGAATTGATAAAAATACATTACCAAAATACACTTTAGTTGTATAGCTTTTCTTTTTTTTTTTTCTTTTTTAAATGTTACTTGTTCGGGGCGTCGACCCATGCGGATCATTTGCCCCTACAGGCACCTTATTGTTTGAACCTGCGTGTAATTGGGATAGCGGTAGTGTGAAATGTTGTATGTGAGGAAAGGAAGATTTAGAACGTCACAAACACCCAGTCCCCAGGCCAGGGATATTAATCATTATAATCAAAAAGCTGACTCGGACGGGAATCGAACCCGGAGCCGCCAGGTGACAAGCGGACGCGTTCCCCCCTACACCGCGGGGCCGGACTAGTTACATAGTTACTCTGGATCTACGGTTCCGGATCACTCCGTCACGAATAGCTGTAATAAACCATCATGCATATGCACAATACTATAATCATGACGCTGGTCACATGATCTGGTCAGGTTTCCGTAGAATGTACCCAGAAGAAATATAACGATAGCAGATCTTGACACGCAGCTCCTAACATCTATTCCGGTTCATATCGAAGATCACTATATTCTGTTAACTTCATATATTTATTCATTACTGTAAGCGACCTACTCATTTCTATATGTGAAGATAATACACTCAAAATAATTCATCTCGTCCGCCTCTGTGGTGTAGTGGTTAGCGTGATTAGCTGCCACCCCCGGAGGTCCGGGTTCCATTCCCGGCTCTGCCACGAAATTTGAAAAGTGGTACGAGGGCTGGAACGGGGTCCACTCAGCCTCGGGAGGTCAACTGAGTAGAGGTGGGTTCGATTCCCACCTCAGCCATCCTGGAAGTGGTTTTCCGTGGTTTCCCACTTCTCCTTCAGGCAAATGCCGGGATGGTACCTAACTTAAGGCCACGGCCGCTTCCTTCCCTCTTCCTTGTCTATCCCTTCCAATCTTCCCCATCCCCCGCAAGGCCCCTGTTCAGCATAGCAGGTGAGGCCGCCTGGGCGAGGTACTGGTCATTCTCCCCAGTTGTATCCCCGACCAAGAGTCTGAAGCTCCAGGACACTGTCCTTGAGGCGGTAGAGGTGGTATCCCTCGCTGAGTCCGAGGGAAAAACCGAACCTGGAGGGTAAACAGATGATGATGATGATGATGATAATTCATCTCTCTCTCTATAAAACGTAGATTTACAATACACACGTAGATTCACAATAAGGAAATTAGATCATAACACAAATCACGTACGTATCACAGTCTTCGCTCCTCCTGTAATAAAGTTCCTGTACTACTGTACATTATAATAATTCTGCTGCATTACGCTGCAATAAAATTTCTGCTCTACACTACAATCCAGGTACAAAATCAAATAATTCTACGACGTATAATTCTCATCTCGAAGATCCTAATTTACTCTGAGCAATGTAACATCATTGAAATTAAATATATTGACTGAATGACTTTCAGAGATTAAATTATATGAACTGAGGTACAATTAAGTTATTCGAAATCTCGTGTAGCATTTGGTTATTGAATGAAGATTAACAGCCCTAAATAATTTGATTTCACTCGAAGACAAGATATCAATTTCATATTTCTAAATATTCTACATGTTCTGCTCATTTATTATACTAAAAGGTGTGTACAAAAATTCACCATCCTGAAAGAAAATAACTGATTATTAAATAATGAAGCAAGGACTTAGCTTTCGATGAACTGGCCACCATCGGGTATGGTGTCGTGTTGTAATCCATCCTGAGCGGTGTCCTTACGCCTAACATATTTATTCCATCTTGATGACACACTCACAAATTAAGAACACCTTCACTTCCATCGTGCACTAAAATAACATCGCTCATTGTTATGTATGGACTGTAACGGTTCAAAACCCGTTACAGGATTATATCTGTATTATTATTATTATTATTATTATTATTATTATTATTATTATTATTATTATTATTATTATTATTATTATTATTATTATTATTATTATTATTATTATTATTATTATTATTATTATTATTATTATTATTATTATTATTATTATTATTATTATTATTATTATTATTATTATTACATAAATTTAGGAAGGCTCGGCTTGAGCCGGTAGCATAATGGGCTGACTCGGCCTAAGCAAGGAGTCACTCTCTTGATTATAAACTATACATATTTACAACAGAAATAATTACAACATATACATTTATACAATAAACATGCACAGATGATGTCACTAAACAACTTCTTATCTCCCAGTTTTAGGAATCTGTTCTTCAGTATTACTGGAACTGCAGCCTGGAACTTCATGCTGTTTGGCGTGAGTCAGAGGAAAAGTCGTTCCTAGAAACTTTCTCACAATGTGGCAGGTGCTCAGAAGGGTGGCTTTCTGTAGTTCTACGTATGTGTGATGATGCAGTTTTAATGCGGCCAGAGAGCTGTGCAAGCTTTTTGGAATAACACCGGTACATGATATTACTATTGGAACTGTGGTGACTGATTCTAGTTTCCACAGGCATTGTATTTCTATTGTCAGTTCTGTGTATTTTGATATCTTTGTGGCTATTGTTGTTTGCAGATTGGAGGTGTTTGGATAAGCAATTTCTATAATGGATGCGGATATTTTTGATATATCGACTAGAATAATATCTGGCCTATTGTTGCTGAGCGTGACATCGGTTATGACTTCTCGGTCCCATAGTAGTTTGTATGAAGAGTTTTCGAGAACGGGTGGAGGTGTATATTTCCAATATGCCGTTGATGACTGAAGAAATACACATTTTACAGAAAGTTTCAGGTGAATGATTTTTTCTACCTGATCATGTCAGTGCTTATAATCGGTGTTGGCCAAGTGTGAGCAACCAGAGATGACGTGCTGTGTGCTCTCTGTAGTTCTGGAACAGCGGCGGCAGTTGTCTGAGACAACTGTTGGATCATTCATGATGAATCTATGGTAGTTCCGTGTAGCAATTACTTGACCTTGGATGGCCAGAACAAATCCTTCAGTTTCTGGGAAAAGACCAGAGTAGGTCAGCCAAGTGTGCGACGCAGGTTTGTCGATATGAGGCTGATCCAGTTCGTGGGGGTATTTCCCGTGAATAGGTTTTTGCTTCCACGTGGCCATATTCATCTCCTTTGTAGGTGGAGTAGAAACAGGCATTTCCGGCGACGACAGATTGAGAGGTGTATAGTTTATATCAGCTCTGCAAACAACTTGATGTAGACACGATATATCAGCTCTGGAGTTTAAATATTCTCTTAGACTTGATATCAGATTGCTGTGTAAATTGACAATGGATACGAAGCCCCTACCAGCTTCCGATGGTACATATGGTACCGGGTGAGTGAAACTGCTGTTTTCGTTTGTATCTGCTGAAGTTCTGTTTGGGTCCATTTTATGACGCCAAAGGAGTAAGTGAGCAGTGGTACGGCGTACGTATTGACTGCTTTGGTAAGATGTTTAGCTGTTAGTTTTGATGATAGTACCTTGTTGAGACGTGTTAAGTATTGTTGCGTGACATTTCTCTTGATGTCGGCATGTTTCATACGAGTGCTCTGATGAAAAGCGAGATATTTGAAAATGTTTCTTCCTCCAGCTATTGTACGGATTCATTGTTTAAACTAGGTGTCCCTCGTGCTGAGTAGGATCCTCTACTGACAATTTGGGTTCTGCATTTGTCCAATCCAAACCGCATGCCTATATCTGAAGAAAACGTCCTGGAGATTGAGGAGAGATGTTGGAGATGGGGTTTGGTAGAGGCATACAGCTCAATGTCATCCATATAGAGTAGGTGGCTGATTTTGAATAGCTCTTCTTGCTTGTTCTTAATGCTAAATTCATACACACTTGTGTTCAATAGGTAGGATAGTGGATTTAATGCCATGCAGAACCATAATGGACTCAGTGAGTCCCAGGTTCTTGTTGCAACACTGCAGTTTCTTAGAGAAACGTGAAGTGAGGTCTTCCAATCTGCCATTACCGTCTTCAGGAAGTGAATGATTGAGGGGTCAACTTTATACAGTTCCAGAACATCTATGAGCCAAGTGTGTGGTACAGAATCAAAGGCCTTTTGATAGTCAATGAAGCATGTGTATAGGTTCCTGGATTTATGGTGTGTTTGTTCCAGGACCACAGTGTCGATAATCAGTTGCTCCTTGCACCCGTTGGTATTCTTCTTGCAACCCTTTTGCTGTGTTTTCCTCGCAGTGTTTCAGAATTCCGTAGGCCATTATAGATGTAAATATCTTATATAGAGTAGATAGACATGTTCTAGGCCGATACTTCGCTGGATTTTGCAGATCATCATCTTTTAGTTTCAGTTATGTGATGCCAGTACACAGGAAAGCTGGGAATGTTTCCGGGTTGTCTAAAAATTTCTGAAAATATTGAGTCAGGAGGATATGAGTTCATGTAAATTTCTTGTAGTAATAATTGTGTATGCGATCAGTGCCTGGGGACTTCCAGTTCTGTTTTTCTTGATGCTCTGTTGTATTTTTCCGATCTCGACAGCCTTGCTTGCCATATTCTTCACTTCATTAGTTCTCTCTTTCAGTTCCCTGATCCAATGGGCTTCAGCATTGTGCTCTATTGGGTTTGACCATACTCCCGACCATTAGCTGTGAATTGTTTCCTCGCTGGGTGTATTTCCATCTCGTGCAGCATCTTGTGTTCTCTCGTTCAGATTGTTGTAGAATTGTTTCTCATTTCTTTCGAATATTGCATTCTGTGATTTTCTCTCTGTGGTGTTTTGGTATCTTTTGAGGCGCTTGCATAACGCGGCCAACCTTTGCTTCTGTTTCGAGGGTTTCTTGTAGTACTGTGCTTCCAGGCTCCTCCAGACTCTGCCTTGAGCTGATTTTCAGAATTCGAATAATTTTGTTATTTAGGCGTTTCCCCCTTACTCCATTATTGTATTGCTGCAGGCGATTCACGTCGTGGCGGATTTGGATGATGCGTTCTTTCAGGCGTCTTGCCCAAGGTGGTTCTCTCATTTTTTTTCTTGACAGACTTATTGTTAGGCAAAAATGGCTTTCCATTGTTCAATCGTACTGCGGCAAGTGCTGCACAGTATATAGCAGTATGTACTTCAGAAAATGTCAGATATTCTGGCAAGACTTTAGAATTAAGATCTTCAATGATTTTTCCAAACTTTTTGGATGATTGCTGCCTTGGCAGCATGGGTCGTTGTGTAGGATCGGTACCGGAATATTCTAGAAGGGCCTTGTAGAATTCAACATGTGTCTTGTCATGGAGGTCAGAGTTATCTGAAAGTATTACTTTGGGAATACTTGTATGTAGTGTTACTTCAGTATCAGGTGGACTGTTAACAGTTGAGTCAGACTCGGTACTTTCAAGATATTATTATTATTATTATTATTATTATTATTATTATTATTATTATTATTATTATTATTATTATTATTATTATTATTATTGTTTTATCGGTGTTATAATTGACATTATTTTATCTGTATTCTTATTATTTAATTCAATTCTTTAATCTGATTTCGCTATGTAGTAATTGATTACCGCTTGCTTGGCTGTAGTTAATTTGTTATGTATGTATATATATGTGTGTGTGTATGTGTGTGTGTCGATTAGCATTAATATCTGTTAAGTAAGAGTTGCTGCATAATATCAGACATACGTAGTACAGTCATTAAGTTCTGAGACTGACCGTATGATGGCGCTATGGTGCATTATATCGCATAGGTGGCGCCGTGGTATGGTACCAAGTCAGTTAGTCTCTCGTCCATGAAAGAGACAGTTGAGTGCATACACTGGAAGCAGAAGTACGGTCGTTGTTGTGACGGTGATTTGAATGCGCCCGTCGGACCTTGACATGTCACAGTTTGAGCAACGGGCAAACATCAAGTTCTGCCAGAAATTAGGCAAAACCACTGCCAAAACGTTTGAAACGATGCAGCAGATTTACGCTGAGGACGCATTGAGTCGCAGTGTTGTGTTTAGGTGGCACCGACGTTTTGTGCAAGGACGGGACAGTTTGAAAGAGGATGTGCGTACTGATCGGCCACAAGCAGTTTGAACGGAACACGAGATCCAAGAAGTTGCAACGTTGGTGCGTGCTAACCGTTCCCAATCGGTAGACGATCTCGCAGCAGCAGTAGGGGTCAGTCATGGTACTTGCCAAATATTTCTGACGGATGACCTCAACATGTCTCTTGTTACCCAGCACAGTGTGCCACGAATCCTGTCGCCGTTTTGCCAGGATCTCCTGGGAAATCCTCTAAAGTCGGTGAACTATAATTTTCTACCCATTCATGAGAATAAATAGTCATATGCTTCATTTACGCTCACGATATCACTTTCAACCCCGTTATTGACCACCTCTACGTCACGTTGTTTTGGAGGGCGTACATCATTTTTATCAGCCGAAACACTTTTGTTAGAATAGCTTCCAACATCGAACTCACGGTCATCAACATCACTGGGGAAATCAAGGGAAGCGCCATCTTACCCATCACATGGCTCCTTGAACGATGTAAACATGTGGTCGGAAAACTTAGCAAATGAATCATACAACAGAAGAAGAAAAGAACGTAGAGGGAAGCTACCATGGAATAACACAAAAGCTTCAACACCGAGATTCTAGAAACCTTGAGCGCCAGCTAGTTTCAGAAGTTTTGACAGATGTCACCGAACATACGAGTCTCGTGAAGACGAGTTAACTAGTCTCCCGTCCCAGCCAACATTGCCAACGTGATGATCGTATGAAGATTTGTAGTGACCTAATCAGTAGTGCTGACAATGATCCGACGTTTCTCAACCAGATTATAACTGTAGACGAAACACTGTATTCCCTTTCAGCGGTGCTTCCAGCAGCTGTGCCAACGTTTGTAGTAAGGCACGTTGGCTGATAGGGCAAATGCTAGGATAGGCATCATTAGTTTTAACTTCTCAAGTTTGTGCGGCTCTCGAATTAGATTACCAAATTCTGTGGGTATATAATGTCTTCACTAATAATAAATTTGATTTCAACATTGGCAAACGTGCATAACGGCCAACGGCGACTATTTTGAGTGTGGATGTGGTTCTTTTCAAGTGGTTGACGGCCAACGGCGACTATTTTGAGGGTGGATGTGGTTCTGTCTAGGTGTACGCCGTGTAATGCGGCATCGTGTGCAACATACAGAGTCGTGTGGGTGTCTATCCTCAAGGAGTCAAGTCTCTGGACTTAATGACTGTACTACGTAGATATATTGTGCGAAATAGCTTTTGACATTGCAACATTGTGCAATACTGCTAGCGTAACTGCCGAGTCATCACTCCGTCATTGTGTGCATTTAGCGATGAGCTCATTTTTTGGAAACACCTTGATCACCTTGGGGCTTTTTAACAACAACCAACAACAGTTTGAGTTGGACATCATGGTTATTTTTGGAGGTATGTCAACTAATGGCTATATAAGCTCACCGTATATTATAGCGTCAGTCATATGGATGAAGGAGTTGAACGGAAAGACTTGCCATGAAGTCAGTGGGAGACCGAGCCTTGCCATACAGCGTACTTCTAAGATGGTAGTAGTCAGACAGGGATGGAGAAGCAGCAGTCACATGGATACATAGTCGTCAGTCACCATATGGATTAAATGTTCGGAGTATATTTCTTATATCTGATCGGTCGAGTTTTTGCGTCAGTGCGGTGAGCGCTAAATATTGAGTTGTCGCAATTCAGACTAACAGTTATCAGTGAACTACTTGTAAAGTCGATTGTGAAGTGTGAATCTAATTTCAAGCCATGCCATATCTCGTCAGTAGAACAAAAAGGATACATCACCAAATTAGGCTTGAGATACCTACAGGATATCAGTTCAAAAGAATACGTCGTAATAACACTCAAGGTGTTGAAGGTACTGTTCGTGAACTAGTGAGGGATAAATTTCTTGTACAATTTTAAATGTCCAGTCAAGAGGAATTCAAATTTAATGCCTAGTTTCTTTCAGTCGTAATGGCATAATTTTATATTCTCATCTGTTTCATCGCAGCAAGTCTTTCTATTTTTTGACATAATTTAAAGAGTATATTTTGTTTTATATCAAACTAATTTATCGTTTTATTTCAATTGTAGAATTAGATAACCTCAAATGTAATGGGAAAACAGAACACCAATATCCTTTTCCGAGAACCTATATGGTATGTTGTCTAAGTAAGCTTATTACCTCACACCCTAGAGATATACAAGACTCTCATTCTATTATTGCTACATTGAGTTGTAGCTGGCGCTCATCAAATATTATATGTGTAAGTAATCAGGTAAGAACTAAGCGTGAGTACATCGTTCGACGATTGAGTATTGGCTTCATGAATATGTTAATATATTTTTCATTTCAATTCTATTTTCAAAATTATATATTTGTATATAAGTGAGGAGTAGTCGCAAGGCCAAGCGTAAATAAATTAAATATCAGTTAAAAACTTACAGTACGCAGTAAAGAAACCGAATCAAATGCAGTATTAACAGAGAATCAGAGTTAATAGTCCCCTCTCCAAAATTAGAATGATTGTTGTCCGGCTGTAAGAAAGTTCGCGACCCGTTCTGTCGTCTTCATGGTGACGATACGCGTACGTATAACACGGCGGTTAGGAGTGCAAATATGCCAGTAAACAGGGTTTTCAACTGGCCTCAATCACATTCAAATCAAGAGTGAGCAGTGTCAACAATTGGCGGTACAATCTTGCTACGTTTATACAACTCCGGTTATGTCAGATCTTGAATCCTAATTTTCCATGCGTAGCTTCTTAAACATTATTAACTTATGGTGTGAATTATAATGTATTTTTCCACACTCATAAATTCTGTTATCACACCACGAACCTGCTACGCAGGCGTAGCAGGGGGAGAGGTGATACTCCCACGTGGCGTGTCCCAGGTGGCGGATAGGGGGGTCCTAACCGGCTTGCCGGCGGACTTGAGGGAAATAAAATACCTCTCGCGGACCAAACACACTACCTCCTGCGGGTGGGGGACGCAAATGTAGAATACACCGGCGGTATCCCCTGCCTGTCGTATGAGGCGACTACAAGGGGCGACCAAGGGATGATTGAATTAGAACCATGAAACTACTCCCGATTCGTACCATTATGCGGGGAACACCATGGGTTGCATGTACTTGCGAGTAGTATCACTAACTTGGTACGAAATAAGTTTGTGATTAGTTGCAGTAAAAAGCCTGGCCTGGTGGATTCCAGTACCCGTGCGTTGTACCCGTGTGGGCAACACCGCGGGTCTGGGCGTAGCCTGTGAGTTGTACCACTATATGAGCGACACCGTGGGTCTGCGTTGCCTGTGATTAGAACCCACTATGTGAGGAACACCACGGGGCCCTTGGGACCGGCACCCGTGACTAGTACACCTAGGTGAGGAAACTCATCGGTTTGCGTTGGCTGTAAGTGGCGCCATTGTGTGCGAAACACCATAGGTCTGCGTTACCTGTACGAAGTACAATACTTGTGAGTAGTACCATCTTGTGAGGAAACACCGTGAGTCTTCGCTACTTTTGATTAGTAGCCCAACATGACAAATACCATGGTTCTACTTTACTCGCGACATGTACCATTCTGTGGGGCCTTAGTGGTGGATTTTGCACCCTTATAGACATCAAGCATCATTGTGCTTTATACATGGTCCCTTGGTCAGTAATACTATTATTCACGATCTTTTTTGTGTCTGATCCACTGTTTTTGCTTGTTTGTTTGTTTGTTTTTGGTTTTTTGTAGGGTTAATGTCCATCCATTCATTCTTCATGATATTTTTTATTTTATTTTGGTCAGTGGATGAATCTGAATTTTTTGTTATTTCATTTCGTACCATTAGGGGCCGATGACCTCGATGTTAGGCCCCTTTAAACAACAAGCATCATCATCATCATCATCTGTTATCACATATTTCATTTAAATAAAATTGTCATGTTGACAGGTTGTCATTGCATCGCATTCCAAAGGTATTATTGCTGTGAATTATGTTCTCCGTTAACCAAAGATTGTTAATACCAAACCCATATGAGAAAAATGTCAAAATTGCATTTTAATTTTTTTTTTTTTTTTGTAACTTGTATTCAATACTTAGCATCTTCCTCTCTAAAGAACTTGTTCTTCATAAAGCGCCCAATCCATTCATTTCAACATGTCGTACTTGTTCCTTTTACATCCCACTCGATGTTATTTCAATTCCTAAATATTCTCATTTATTGACAAGTTCTAATTCTACACCTTCTAACCACCAGCGGCTTTCGTTTAATTTATTCCCTCTTTTATAAACCATTACTTTTGTTTTCTTGATATTGATTTTCAAATTCCATGTTCTGCAATATTCAGCAGTTTTCTTAAGATTTTTTTTGCATACCGACTGTTGTTAATGAAAGCGGAAGGATGTCGTTTGCCGAAACTAGGCCAGGAATTTTTTTTTTTTTGTTATTTAAGGAGATGCTTTTCCTATCCTCCTTTCTTTGGCAGTCCATTACATCATCAGTAAAAAAGTATAAACAATATTGGTGATAATTTACAATCCTGCTTAAGTCCAATATTCGAATGTATCCTGCCCACCATTAAATCTTCCTTTACTTTAATAGAGCATGTCACTTCTGCGTATAGTTCTTCTATGGCTTTAATCATTTTATTTGACGTCCATATCCTAGCCAGATTCGCAACAACAGCCTGCCTGCTCACCGAATCAAAAGTTTTTGAATGTCTACTGCCGCAATATATCTACCTCCTTTCCTAAAGATTTATCTATTATTTTAATTATAAATATACTATCAGTACTTGTACACTGAGAATATAGAGTAATCTTCTGTCCATTTCATAATTATTTTTTTCAAAATCGTGATGTAAATCTTACTGAGTGTATCCAACAAGGTAATACTCCTACTACAGTTATTTTTGTTTGGTCTTTCCCTCTTTCTTTTGTATATCGGGCATATTATTCCTTCTTGCCAACAACGTCGAATTTTTCTGCCATGAAAGTTTTCGTTAAATATTTTAGTTATATGCCTTTGCTGGCGGAACCTAGTGTTTACACTGCACTCTTCTGGTATAGGCTAAAGCAATTTTGTTACTTTCATTGATCTGTCTCCGCCTTATCCTTGGCTTTGACAATATGAAAGTGACTAAGGTATGAGTGATGATAGTAATGCTATTCCTTACGCAGCCAGTCCCTGCTATGAATGGTGTGAAACTGTTGCTCATATGGTCGGTTGGTGCATGCATTTCAGTGGGCTTGGCAGACTTATGTAATAGCAACTTTTGGCTCAGTGATGAAAGCAACGGGAAACTACCTCACTCCCCATTTCCCTAGTACGCCTCTTCAGTGATGCCTAGGCCATCTATGACAGCTCATGGTGGAACTGTTGAGGATCCAACCAGCCTTAGGGCTGATGATTAAACATACATACATTTTAGTTATTTCTAACATCTGGTGCTATTAGATTGGTACAGACGAGGAATCTGGCGGTTTTCATTCCAGAATAACACATTATGTCATACTGTGGACACCATATGTAACAATGGCAGGCGTAGTGGGAGGTTCTGATGCCTTAATTGATCATCTGTCAAGTTTCAATCCAGTCAGTGCCTTCAATAAACCACGTTCCACTTAAAACTGCACTAAAGATTGTTGTCTTTTTAGGTACATAAATTATATCTCA
Organism: Anabrus simplex; assembly: GCF_040414725.1. NCBI lineage: Eukaryota > Metazoa > Arthropoda > Insecta > Orthoptera > Tettigoniidae > Anabrus > Anabrus simplex. Next base: position 255,389,385 of record NC_090271.1, read on the forward strand.
GGGCAGAATGATTAGTATTATTACGATATATCTTAACTGATCATCCTGCCATGCTCCAAATTATTTTCCTTGTCAGTGGGCCTTGTTTCCTGGCTGATAATGTTCGAAATGTGGTTCTGAAACTTGCGGCTTGTCCTGTACACACGTAAAGCCCTTACCAACCGGCAGGAGCTGCAAGTGGGTGAACAGTGATATAATTACTTAATTACAAAGTTCAGCTCCTTGTCTAACAAGGTGGATAACTAGTACGTCGTTTTGTACTTAATTCCGCATCAGAGCAAATAGAACACCTCAAAAGGAATTTGGAGCAAATACTGGAGAAGCACAATTAATATTGGCAGCCCTTAAAGTACACTCTCCCTTCGTAATGGGAATAACATCGCGATGTGGACCATCAAGCTATGTATTAATTAATCTGTGGCCAATCTCTATCATGACAGTGAGCTGCATTATATGGCGTGCTACAGCAACGGGCTCCTCAGCTTCTGTGCACTTCCACACAGCTAGTTACCCAAAAGCTCGAATGAGGTTTTCATAAATTACAAAGCGTGTAACCGAACGAATTGGACAGACTGGGCTGGAAACCTGTGAGCTTTCATTCGGGAGGTATTGGTCAGCAGCCCTGAAAATGGTATTTCCGTGGTTTTCAATTACCACATCAGGCCAATTCTGAAGCTGTACCGTTATTAATGCCACGGGCGTTTCTTTATGCATCGTCTCCATAACACCTGTCTGAGTCAATACGACGTGGAGTCTATAGAAAAGAAAAAACACAAACATACTTTACAAATGAGAAACGTATTTCGAAATGGTACTAAATAAAAAAATTCAGGCAATCAACTTAATGTTGAAAACATCCTAGGGATGTGAGCTACGAATTGCAGGTAACTAAAATATAATGAATAAAGCCCGGATTTTCATGCAGTAACAGGTTAGATTGCAAACTAATTTGGTTAGTAGGAAGTGTCGGCCACCCGCACTTCCGTAATGTAGCAAGAGTAACATAAATTATAGGGGTTCTGATAGTCCGTACCCCCAATATCTATGCAAACCCCATAGCATAGTCGTCGTGAAGTTAGACTATACTTGCTACTCGCTTCACTAAGTTTGCATTCTAACCTATTAATGCATAAAAATCCGGGCTCTAATAAGGAAATATGAGAATATATTCCTTATTTTGTGCTAAAAATTACAATTCCTTTCTTAATTATCGTTATCCGGTCGATTAGATTAGCAGTTTGCCTTTTTCTACCACTACGAGTGCCAATGTGAGTCAGTGCATTGTTTCACTTAGGCACCACTACGAGCGCTAATGTGTGTCAATGCAGAGTTTCACTTAAGCCCTTACAACTACAATCGGTGTGGACATTTTTCAAAAAATCGAAAGACGCCTGAGGTTATTGAACCATGGAACACATTAAAGAAAGAAAACGAATAAAGAAACAAGCGATTTTAGGCTGTTTTTCGAAACCGTTTTTAGGCCAGAAGTTATTTTCTAAATTTGATTTTCTTGTTTGATAGAGCTATCTTTCCGGGCCCTTTAGCCCTTCAACTTTCGGTACAGTTCAGGAAATTGCTTAATTTTACGTTTTCCATAGTTTTGGGACCCCTACTTTGTATAGAAGTGTTTTCAACAATAAAATGAGAAGATATGGAAAACACATGTTGATAGGAATCTCAATTATATGAAAGAAAATTTTTTCAATAGGCCCAAATCCATGTCAAAAAGGGCGCTAAAAGTAATGTTAAATGCTAATAAATACCAAATCTCAAGGAATGACTTTGACTGTGCAGTTTGTAAAATGTTTCTGAGAAATGGAGTGTTCGTAACTGGGTTAATATTCATTAGAGTATTGTGCGTACGATATTAATCGATATAATTAATAGATGTATTAAATACAATATGTACAGACTGATTGAGAAAAGTTAAAATTTGAAAATGCTAAACTGTCATTGGCAATTATCGCCTTTAGCACCATGGGAGATTAGCAGGGTTCTTAGCGTGCACTCGAACAGGTGGTATAATGAGTAGTATAGTCCACAGATTTCATAGAACCATTCACTGAACACTCGATGATAATCTTTCCTATTACAGATGCGATAGTGAAAAGCATGTATTGCTCCTCGCGTGTAGGGTGTCTCAACTCATAGTTGGCTGTTTTCCATTCCTCGTTGATCATGGCTGGGGTGCGGAAAATCTCTGGATCTATTTCTACTGTTTTCTGTCGTCATTCCTCTAGGAACTTTTTACTGGCTGGGGTAAGCAACAGGTTATGAATGGTCATCAGGTCCTCTATGGAAGATGTAGTTTCTGCCAGCTGGTATACAAGACATGTTGGCGCAAACTTTGAGGTACAGAGAAAACCTTAAGATATCTGGCTTTGAATCTGTCTAAGGTTTTGAGATTTTTTTATTTCAGACATGGCCACGTTATTTCTATAGCATATGATGTCACAGGGAGACAGTGAGAGAGATTTGAGATTATGGATGTCTGTTGTGGTTTTTATTGCAGCTACAGACCTGTCCTAAATATACTTCTGTTATATTTCGGTGTTTCTGTATATTTCATCACTAGATCTTAATTTCCGTACTTCTGTTGTTTTCACAGGACCTAAGATTTTTCTCATGATTCTCCTTTCTAGTACGACAAGTTTATCTAATCTATAGTTTAGTACCAGGCATTCACTTGCATATAGGCATTCCGATTTCAGCACTGTAATGTATTGCCTCATTTTAAGATTTTTAGATAGCCTATACACTTTTCGTTATAAAAATTCTTGTGTACCCTTCCTTCTACTGCAGATTTGTCTAAACTGTTTTCTTGAATTATTTCTCCCAGATATTTGAATTTCGTTACTCTTTCCACTGGACCAATATTAGATTTGAGACCAACGAAAACCAGCTAGAAGGGGTCGATGCGGAGAAAGAAGAATTTATGAAGAAACGGTTGACTTCTATAAGCAAAAGTATAAGCTCTCATCCATCTCTGTAATCGACTTGATGTCAGGTGCTCGAGGAACAATACCTACATTTTTGTCAACGTTTGCAATACATTTTGGGTTGAATAGAGATTTCATCTATAACATCGCGATTACCACACTCAAGAAGTCCATCATGATCTTCAAGAACCATGCCTGTGGACCTCAAATAAATGTTTGACGTGCCTCACTCGTTTGCCTACACTTATCATACGATCGCATTATCTACTCTATCTATATACATTATTTTTGTTAAGGTACTCTTTGTCCTTGGGCAACCTGCAGCTGTTGCAAGAAGGTTGTATAATAAATAATAATTGTCAAACATTTTAGAGCGTTCTTGATATCTGTAATAAATTTTGTTCTTTCTACGGAGATTCTCAATCCTGTCCTGTTGGCTATTTCTTCCAAGAGACTGATTTGTGTTGTTGCCCTTGTTAGGTTTTCTGACAATATAGCAAAATCGTCTGCAAATGCTAGGCAATTTATTTCAATGCCTTTGCTTTTGATTATTATTATTATTATTATTATTATTATTATTATTATTATTATTATTATTATTATTATTATTATTATTATTATTATTATTGTTATTATTATTATTATTATTATTATTATTATTATTATTATTATTTAAGTGCCACTTTCCTAAGCGGACGTTGACAATTATTCCCATCGATGGCTGATCTAAAGAGATCTGTTGAAGGAAGGCTGAACCACTAACGTAATCCTTCTTCTGCCTTTCATACGTCTTTACGTGAACGATGAGATGGAGTAGACCGTACCTCTGAAGGTCTCGCATTACATGACCGAAGTAGGTAGTTTCCGGGCCTTGGTGGTGTTAATAATCTCCCCCCTCCTTTCTCGTCGGCATCAGAACGTCTTCATTTCGAAACCGACTTCCTCGGCTGATCCGCAGCATACGACCATAGCAGCACATCTCAAGCCTGAAGTTTACACGGAATCTAGTAATTGGAAACTGTATTCCGGCGCCTCTTCTAACCTGCCATCCAACAATCTGATGGCAAAAATATTCTCTACCAACCGGACATGAACTGGCTAACCACGGAATGATACCATAAAGACTTGTCACATTAACGATCATAGCTACCAGGTGCACTATGGCTCACCTGCACATAATGTTTTTAACTGTAAACTTATGTCATTTTTACAGAAAGCTATACTAACAAATGGAAGTTCTAAAAATGAAAATGGACATGAATTGACTAGATACAACGCATCCTATAAACTTGATACCAGAGAACTAGATACCAAAAAGATCCCTCTAAAATTTTGAATCGAAATGTTCCTAACATCCCCGTGGTGGCTGAGCCGGGAAGTTTTCGAATGAATGGCTTTTCGTGCCGGGAGTGTTCGGCTCGCCAGGTGCAGGTCTTTTGATTTAACGCCAGTAGGCGACCTGCGCTTCGTGGTGGTGATGGTGGTGATGATGATGATGATGAAATGATGATGAAACATACACCCATCTCCCGTCCCAGCGGAATTAACCAATAATGGTTAAAATTCTCGACCCTGCCGGGAATCGAACCCGGGGCCCCTGTGACCAAAGCCCAGCACGCTAAGCATTCATCCATAGAGCCTAACGGGGAGTTTCGAAATTCGGGTTCACAAACAAAACAGCGAAACTAAGTAAGCAGCAGGGAGCTATTTTTCCAAAACGATGACCTATAGTCTTCCGAAATTTCAAGTTCTTATCACCATCAAACCTCAAGAAAGTGTTGAGGGATATTTTAAAGATATTACGGAAATGAGGATACATGAGGCTCCATGAAACTGATCCTGTTGGTTTGCAGTGGGCAAGGAGGCCAGTTACAAATAAAGTACAATTAGTACAAGTGACACTGTTTACAACTGAACTTTCAGTTTTTATTCAAGAATATAGCAATAGTTGCCAGGCACTTTGCTTGTTAGTCGAAGACACTTGTCATGTGTGATGACGTGTGATAAAGCTCTAGTCGTTCCTATCAATATATAGTATTAATGAGGAAGGCTTGTAATGGATCCAATCACTCAACGTATCTATGTTATTACCAGCCCAATCCCACTTCAATTACAGCTCTTGGCCGCTTTTTAAATGCATATAGAGTACATACTTCATACAGTCGCTATTGTTAGCTGTATCAATTGCAGTACATTCTCCATACACATGTAATGGTGCCAGTACCTGATGTACAGTCCGAACAATTTTTCTTATGCAATCCATACTGTGTTTTCCTCGATACCGATTGGAAAATATAGCTCACCTGTTAAGAAATAAAGATTAAGACTGGAATTGTGAACTATCATTCAGTCGAACGGCGTGCTTGTAAGCAAATACGACTTCTTGTTTGAACGACAATCTTAAAGTTAAAATGTAGTTCTATAGTCGTCAGACGGCGCTGATGCAACCCCCTTTGCTGATACTCCTCTCCCTCTCTCTCTCTCTCTCTCTATCTTATTCAAATCCTTAGAGAAACAACGATTTCTAGACATATACTCTCCTGGAGTCCGCCTCAGTGGTGTAGTGGTTAGTGTGATTAGCGGCCACCCTCGGAAGCCAGAGTTCAATTCCCGGCTCTGCCACGAAATTTGAAACTTGATGCGATGACTGAAACGGGGTACGCTAAGCCTGGGAAAGTCAAGTGAGTAGAGGAGGGTGTGATTGCCACTCATCCATCCTCAAAGTGGTTTCCCGTGGTTTCCCACTTCTCCTAACTTAAGACCACCGCCGCTTCCTTCCCTTCCAAAATTCTTACCCCTCCCCCTCCCTCACCACCTTTTCAGCATAGCCAATGAGGGCGTCCAGGGTTCGTTTTATCTCCGGACTTAACGAGGGATTCCACCTCTAACGCCTCAAGGGCAGAGTCCTGGAGCGTGAGACATTTGTTCAGGGATACAGCTGGGAGAAAGACCAGTAGTACCTTGCCCAGGCGACCTCACCTGCTTGTGGGGAATGGGAAGTTTGGAAGGGATAGGGAAAGGAAAGGGAAGGAAGCGGCCGACGCCTTAAGTTAGGTAACCACGGAAAACCACTCCGAAGCTGGCTGAAGTGGTTGTGCTCCGAAGCTGAAGGGATCCCGTTCCAGTCCTCGAATCACTTTTCAAATTTCGCGGCAGAGCCTGGAATCGAACCCGGGCCTCCGGTGGCTGGCAGCTGATCGCACTAACCGCTACACCACAGAGGTGGACTATTACTATTTTTCGAACTGTATTTCATTATTTCCAGGCGAATGTTCGTATTTCATTATTTCCCGGCGAATATTCGTACTCCGGCAGTGATTTCACATTAATACATTGGAACACAGTAGTGAAGTAAGATAGCGGTTACAGCACGCTTACAGCTTCAGTATTAGCTGCTTGCTCATTGCCAGTCTATTTACTGCATGTCTGTGAGTGAGGTAAGGCCCCAGAAGTGGAGACGTGCGATTTGAGCTGCATCATGTGGCTGCCCAGTGTTAGGGTTTGAGTATGCCGAATCTATGAGAATGATACTAGTGAGCATGAGTTGTAAAGATATCTAAATACCAGAGTTACGAGTAAAGCTCCGTCTGTTTTATCATTCTTAATTTATTTCAGGATGACCAAAAATGCACACACACATACACACACACACAATTCTACTCAACCATGAATGGCCACTCGTACTTAACTGCAAGTCCTCTTCCTTACGGCACAGTAGCACGTCGCTATACCTGCGGACGGCTAATCCTTACTTTTACTTCCCCAAGTCCAGTTACCTCAAAGAGCAGCTGTGCGTAGACCGCTGGATTTCAACACATAGCTACGGGCCACAAAACACACGATGACTATTTCTTGGTTGGACTCCAGAGACAGTCCAGTAATTCACACAGTCACACGCATTGAACAACTAAACAGCAACAGCTCAACAATATTCAGCAACAGGGCGATACTCACAACAGTAAGCATTTTACACTCACAACGGCGATAGCGGCTTCCCTCAATAGCTGGCCATACACGGACAGATTCTTTGGCAGGCCTCGCCTTTGGGGCCAGATCCGACAGACCGCCTGCCAGGCGTGACCTTCAGAGACCCGGCCCGCTGCTCGCCATCAACTGTGACACCAAGCCTGTCGTGTTGTGCAACATAATCTGTCAACATTCCAGACCCTCTCGTTAATGGAATGATCCCTTTGTTCTCAGCAGGCCAAGCCTCATCCGCTGGCCTTTCAAACTAGTTTGAAATCCTTGGCGGTCGGGTCTGCCGTACTTAGAACTGTGCGATGGACATCGAAGCAGACGGTGTCCAGAGGGGAAAAAAATGCTGTTGCGGCTGTTGGAATGTGCATTTTGCTATATGTTAAATCATGCAAACAAAAAAATCGATCGAAGTGGATGAAATCATGGATAGGAGAGCGAGACAGCTTTAGTCACATGAGCCTGATACAACACCTGAAAGAAAATGAACGGGACGATTACAAGAATTACTTGCGAATGGACCACAGCGATTATGATATGATGTTAGGTAAGCATGTACCGGGCGAGTTGGCCGTGCGGTCAGTGGCACGCGGCTGTGAGCTTGCATCCGAGAGATAGTGGGTTCGAATCCCACTGTCGGCAGCCTTGAATATGGTTTTCCGTGGTTTCCCATTTTCTCACCAGGCAAATACTGGGACTGTACCATAATTAAGGCCACGGCCACTTCCTTCGAACTCCTACGCCTTTCCTATCCCATCGTCGTTATAAGACCTATCTGTGTCGGTGCGACGTAAGCCACTAGTAAGAAATGACTTATTTTGCGTAGCTCTTACTGGAGAACAGTCTAGTTGAAAGCTTATTTACTGTGGATATTGTAGCTTCTAAGCTGAAGAAGGAGGAAAGGAGGATACTGAAGAACGCTTGATTGCGACATCTCATGTTTTAATTGTCAAAGATACAGCCGCTCTTTGTACATTTCAATAAATTTCCCTAGCCAGTGCCTTTGTCCACTCCATGCTTTCCTTACAGGAGGCTTGATCTGTGAGGCGAGGTCTTTCCGTTGAGGTGCTGACAACAGATCTGGTCTGTAGCGGATAACGCCTCAAACTGACCTTGCTCACTAACGAGCAGCCCTAGCCTGTCGGTATGCGTCACAAAAGACCTCGCCTGTCAGAATTCCTTTCCGTGTATGGCCGGCTATTGACTCACAGCGATCCTCAGTCCATACAAATACACAAGTTCACAGTACTCTCAGGTAGTACACAGTCTTCCGTTGTGCACGTCTTCAGTCCAGCCACTCTCTGGATACTCCGATACAAACAATCGCAGCTATTCGTTCAGACCTCGATGGGACATTAGTGGCAGCCTACATCCCTGTCGCCCTTAACCCAGCCACTGAACCCTAACACACTGAATCTCACACTGGCTCCATCACGGAGCCCAAATCTTCCTGACTATCCGCGGCTAGCCTTCCTTTTTATAGCTCGGGTGGTGGGAACCAAAAGATTCGCGAGGTGGCTAGAGGCGGAACATTCCCGTTGAATCTCCAGAAAGCTGACGAAAACAACGCATGGAAATATCAGCCATGTCCTCCAGGCCAGCTGGTTCACTAGTCTCTTCCACGAAGCACCGAAATGGTCTACCACAGGCCTGGCACGTAGCACCAGTCTGAGTGGCTCAGATGGTAGAGCGCGGGCTGTCTGAGTCCAAGTTGACAGAGTTCGGGGGTACTTGAAGATGCTCACATGTATCAGCCTCGTGTCAATAGTTTAATCCAGTAATAATTCCATCAGTCAACATGATCTCAATACAGGTCTGTCACCCAAGTGGCAGATATCAGATCTGTTGTTTTCCCAGCCATTTCTTAAACATGTGCAAAGAATTTAAAAATTTATCGAACATCGCCCTTGATAAATAATTTTTATCTCTAATTCCTCTTCCTATAAACGAATACTACATCAAATTTTAATCTTAAATTCTATCTTCAAATAATGATCTCTCCTACTTTAGGAAAGTTGGCTTTAGGCTGTCACTATTGTAACGGCCGCTGAGTTTTGGAGGTTTCGTAAACTTTCTTATTAAATTGCTTTGGCTGTTTCAATTTCCCGTAGCAACGGATATTACGCTCTTTTCGTTTCATTCCTTTTACTCCTTTATCATTCACTTGTCCGGCTCCATGGCTAAATGCTTAGCCTGCTGGCCTTTGGTCACAGGAGTCCCAGGTTCGATTGCCTGCAGGGTCAGGAATTTTAACCATAGTTGGTTTATTTCGCTGGCACGGGGGCTGGATGTAGGTGCCGTCTTCATCATCATTTTATCCTCATCACAAGGCGCAGGTCACCTACGGGAGTCAAATCAAAAGACATGCATCTGGCAAGCCGAACTTGTCCTCGGGCACACCCGGAACTAAAAGCCATACGCCATTTCATTCATCATTCACTTCTCTCGTTTCAACTCTTACCTTTGCATGTTTTTGCCAAAACCTATCAATCAATCAATCAATCAATCAATCAATCAATCAATCAATCAATCAATCAATCAATCAATCAATCAATCAATCAATCAATCAATCAATCAATCAATCAATCAATCAATCAATCAATCAATCAATCAATCAATCAATCCCCACCGATCTGCTTTTAGGGCAGTCAACCAGGTGGCATATTCCCTATCTGTTGTTTACGTAGTCTTTTCTTAAATAACTGCAAAGAATCAAAGAATTTGGAGATTTATTGAACATCTCCCTCGACAAATTATTCCGATCCCTATAGGCCTATCCTAGGCTATTCCTATAAATGAAAAATTGTTCCAGTTTGTCCTCTTGAATTCCAACTTTATTTTCATACTGTGATCGTTCCTACTTTAAAGAAAAATACCACTCAAACTTATTCGTCTACTACTGTCATCCCAAGCCATCTCTCCACCGACATCTTGGAATATACCACTTAGTCGAGCAGCTAGTCTCGTTTCTCTCAAATCTTCCCAGCACAAACTTTGCAACATTTTTGTAACAGGAAATCGAGCTGCTTTCCTTTGGATTTTGTCCATTTCTCGAATCAAGTTATCCTGGTATGAAATCTTTCTTTTTCATTATTAAATTTGTTATTCTATGCAACTGACCACGTAGTAGTCAACTTACATTTCGGAGATAGTGAGTTTGAACCCCTCCGTGAGCAGCACTAAAAATGATTTTGCGTGTTTTTCCACCTTCACACCAGACAAATCAATCCTTAAATTCCATCTTCAAATTATGATCTTTCCTACCTTAATTAAGGCTATGATCACTATCTTACTAATCCTAGCCCTTTCCCATCCTTCTGTCGCCCTAAATTTTCTCTGTGTTCATGCGACTTTAAACCACCAGAAAAGAATCGTTTATCTGTTAGCTAGTGTGGTATACGGCTCACCTTCACTAAAGTACAAAGAAGGGAATGTTATCTGTAACGAGTTTAACCAACATAGTCAGTGTCAATAAGAAATAGAGACGTAACGCAGGCAACCAGAGCCCGATGATTGTCTAGTGGCAACACGAGCATTCAAATCACTTGGCTGACTCGCCCCGTCGAATCCCTCATCCTCTCTGCACTTAATCTGTCCTCCCCAATCAATAGCCATGCAGCTCTAGGTCAACATATCAATTTCTCTTCCCTGTTTTTTATTCCCTATCATCATATTGGTCGAATTCAGGGAGGAAGAGGCAGTATTACAAGTGTAAACAGCAGACCCAAGTAATCGCCTTTGATTGGTCTTATCCTGAGCAAGTCTGTCAGTAACCTGGTTGGGTTTTAAACATGTACGATAACAGCTCTCTAAACTGTATGCACTCTTACTGGCTATAACCCTTACAGACTTACTGTAAAGCCATATGGAACCGGCATTGGCTTCTAAACAAGACGGCCTGAGCAAGTGCAGTTTCGATTACGTAACTAACAGATTTCATTCGGGAGATTGTGGATTCGAACCCCACTGTCGCCAACTCTAAAGATAGTTTTCCGCGGTTTCACATTTTTCAGACCAGGCAAATGTTGGGTCTGTAAGACCACAGCCGCTTCCTCCCCAGTCCCCGCCCTTTCCTATCCCCTCGTCGTCATAAGACCTATGTGTATCGGTGCGATGTAAAGCAAATTGTAAGAGGAAAAAAAAGTATTTTGATAGTATGGCAGACCAGTAGAAATATTTGATCACTTTCTCAAAAATAGGTTTCATTTTAGAGGTCCCTCTAAAGCACTTTTAAAAATTATTTTATCTCTCCGTGTTGCATCACAACTCCACCCTAACACTGTTATCTCTTTGACAAGGAGTTTCTGTTCCTGTTGTTTCTTAAGAGCCCAACACTCGGAGCGGCAGATCAGCGCTACTTTAACAGCTGTGTTGCAAATCATACCCACTACTCTGTCAGAGTACACCAGCCAGTTTTCTAGACTTCACCCACCCGGTATTCACGCGATACTGTAGGTTATATCTCGATGATGTTACAAGACAGTTCTAAGCCTAGGTGCTTAAAGCTCTTTATTTCGTTGACTGGAGTACCATCAATAGTGAACTAATAAGAAGTGACTGTATCAGTGGAGAAGTCACAATACATGCATTGCCCTCTAGTGTCTTCGAACGAAATAAATCTAAACTTATGCTACCTAGTATGGTGGTTACCAGATATACTTCATGCTAACTGTAAACTTGGTCACAGGTAATGGTGAGATTCAGCTTCACTGTCCGCAAATCTGAACATGGTTTCGCGTGGTTTCTTATTTTCACTCCGATAAATATACTGTGCTCCTGGTTTTCATAATCATTTTAATTTTTCCCCTTAAAATGAGTATTATCGCCACCTATCATTGGACTATACCCTAATTGAGGCCAAGTGAATTACCTTCGCAGTCTTAGCCTTTCCGTATCCGCTGTAACCGAAAACCTATCACAGTTGATGTAGCAATAAACACGTATGACCAACAGATTAAGTTAAAACTAGCTTGTGGTGATTCTGGAGATATTGATCGCGGTGACTAGTTGTTCCAGAGGGCTCACACGAGGAAATCATCAAGAGTAACAACTTCTCCTTGTGTGTGAATTTGTATATGATGATTCTGGATTTAGAAATTAAACTACCAGTATCTCTTGTAATATTTTCTTTCCATGGAATTGCTTGTTGTAATCTTGTTGTTGTTGCTGTTGTTTTTGTTGGGTAATTATGTTTTAACTTTATTACCACATTGATCATTGCCATCTGGATATTTCACAACTGCAATGTATATTTTTATAATAATAATAATAATAATAATAATAATAATAATAATAATAATAATAATAATAATAATAATAGGATACCTGATACGCAAGCCCAGAAAATGAAAACGCTCTAGATCATATAGACATAGAGATAAAAATATTACTACAGAAAAGGGAAAGAGTTGACGAAGTGCAATAAAACAGAGTAGTTTAAAGAAGAGAATCTCGCTTAATTAATTTGACCCTTAACTGTACTTAACTGTAACCCTGTTGGCCTACATCGCCTCGCACTTCTCATGCACTGTAAGGTACCGAGAAAACTTCAAATTGACTTTGGTTGTAAATCCCAATGCTGATTTCCTTACCATACAGTGGATAAATGTCCCACTCGTTGGCTGAGTGGTCAGCGTACTGGCCTTCGGTTCAGAGGGTGCCGGGTTTGATTCCCGGCCGGGTCGGGAATTTTAACCTTCATTGGTTAATTCCAATGGCCCGGGTGCTGGGTGTTTGTGCTGTCCCCAACATCCCTGCAACTCACACACCACACAGAACACTATCCTCCACCACAATAACACGCATTTACCTACACATGGCAGATGACGCCCACCTTCATCGGAGGGTCTGCCTTATAAGGGCTGCACCCGGCTAGAAATAGCCACACGAAATTATTATTATTATAGTGGATAAATACAGAATTAATTACATACCATTATAAAGTATCAACTTAACCAGCTTCTCACTTTTTACATCGTTAGCTGTTGAAGGATGGTAATGCCCACTTACGTGTCACAACACTTGAAAACGATGGTTTGCTACTATACTTTATTCACACGTCCTTACAGCAAAGTGTTTTGCCATCTGCTATGAACTCATCTTTGAATTCATTAACTTAGTGACGCAACCTAAGACTGGCTCCATACACCATTATTCTTACCAGAAATGACCCATAATATAAGTTATGTTTTCTCAGTTTCTGCATCTGCAGACAAGGCAAATGATATTGACTTCTTATTCTTCTACCGAATTTCCCACATCTATGAGGTCGTGGGTTGGAACTGTGTCACACATGTGGATTTGGCTCTGTTTTACGGCCGCATACCCTTCCTGACGCCAACCCTATATGGAGGAATGTAAATACTATTGCGTGCTTCTATAGTGGTTGGTAATGTGGTTTGTTGTCTGAATGTGAAGAGGAAAGTGATGGGAAAATCACAAACATCCAGTCCCGAGCAAGAATAATTAATCAGGTGCGATTAAAATCCCCGACACGGCTGGGAATCGAACCCAGGACTCTCTGAACCAGAGGCCTACACGCTGACCATTCACCTAATGAGTCAGACGGTAATGATATTTCACAGAATATATTAATTAAACCGTGGAAACCCTTAGTATGGACAGTAGGCATTGATATAATGATAAATTGGGTTAAAAGCCAGGTTGTGAGTTTAACTAATAGGAAAAGTCCTCTCGGGTCCAGTGCACAAGCCGACTATCCCCAATTTGGGTCTCGAAAATTTTTAACCTAAAGGGCGAATTCTACCATGTCCAAACAAGGAATTTCTTCTTAATCTGTTTACCCTCCAGGGTTGGTTTTTCCCTCGGACTCAGCTAGGGATCCCACTTCTACCACCTCAGGGGCGGTGTCCTGGATCGTGTGACATTGGGTCGGGGATACAACTCGGGAGAATGACCAGTACCTCGCCCAGGCGTCCTCACCTGCTATGCTGAACAGGGGCCTTGTGAAGGGATGGGAGGATTGGAAGGGATAGACAAGGAAGAGGGAAGGAAGCGGCCGTGGCCTTTAGTTTGGTACCATCCCGGCATTTGCTTGGAGAAGAAGTGGGAAACCACAGAAAATCACTTTCAGGATGGATGAGGAGGGAATCAAACCCACCTCTGCTCATTTGACCTCCCGAGGCTGAGTGGACCCCGTTCCAGCCATCGTACCATTTTTCAAATTTCGTGGCAGAGCCGGGAATCGAACCCGGGCCTCCGGAGGTGGCAGCTGATCACACTAATAACTTCACCACAGAAGTGGACCCTAACAAGCAACTTAGATCCGAAAAGTATGATTTTTCGCAATTTGTAAGTAATTGTTAAACGCAAATATTTGCCTAGCGTTACGAATCTCTTGCTATGGTAGCCATGTTTATAACGTCAGAGTTCATCCCTTCAACCCGTGGAAGGTCAGCCATGATGAAACATTGACGTCACGAACTAACATCTGACATTTAAATTTATATAAATAGACAAACTATGTACACCATGAGTTACAGCAGAAAATTATCACTTCACACCACATGATGCATAATGATGATATAATTTAAACATAGACGTCATAATGAACCATTAAAATTCTGGAAATTAGAAACAAAGGAAGAAAACATCAGAGATCGTTTCGATGCCGTTTGAGCGCCCGATCATTATGGAGCAATTAACAGTTCCCAATTTACGAACGCGGGTGCATGTTTAGGAATCAGAAACGCATGTACGAACGATATGAAACGGTACGTGAAGCAGAGATGAGGAGAAATCCTTCCTTTATGGTTGCCAAGGACCCACCGACCCACCCAAGAAAGTGTTATTATCCGCACAAAAAAAATTAAAACGGAGACTACATTAAATTTCAAGTTTAGAGAGTAGCAAGAATAGGAAGTAGTGTGTTCAAATAGTACTCACAGAAGGTTATTTTGGTATCCATTGCACGTACTACCGGCATAGTCTACGAAGCCAGCCAGCATTAATTTGAAAGCCCTCGAGGTTAGTTTCATCCTAATTTGATAACGCAATTAAACACCTAAAACGCACATAAATCCACCTTGAATGTACGGATCATTCCTTAATTATTATTATTCCTTAATTATTTAACTACATAATACCGCACAATGTGCATATACTGTACGAGCCATTAATTAAATAAATATGAAAACTGATGATGATGATGATGATGATGATGCTTGCTGTTTAAAGGGGCCTAACATCGAGGTCATCGGCCCTATATATGAAAACTAGAATTGACAGTAATGGCACAACTATCACGACCACATGCTAATTGCTGCAGGTAACCGCTCCTCCATCTCCGATCTACACATGCGTACGAGAAGTATCAACCTAACGAACGTAAACACTTGGCGATTCCCTTCAACCCCTCACGCCAATACTTACCTGTTTATTGACGAAGATAGTAAATCATATGATTACATTAGTACTTAAAAATTTCACAACGTTTATTCGCCATGGTTATTCATTTTTCAATGACTCAATACGAGCCACGCATATATGAGTATATTTATATGGACCGTGGGTGTTACGACCCCTTCCTTCCGCGTGGAAGGGTTGGCGCCCCTGGCGTACGTCACATTCTCGACGGCGTACCACATGTGCTCTCTATGGAGGTGCAGGGGTGGTGTGACGTCATACTTATGAGGTCACGATCATTTTTCTTGTAGCGGTGAAATGTTAAATAATTAAATTAGTCGCGCATACGCAGTAGTGAAAATTGGGACATAGTTTTCGGGTATTAATTCTCTCTCTCTCTCTCTCTCTCTCTCTCTCTCTCTCTCTCTCTCTCTCTCTCTCTCTCTCTCTCTCTAATACCCCATGACGTCAGGTATGAAGTCATCACCCCACAGGCATCAAGTAAACATGGTCGCCATGTACTTTCCTAGTCATATATAGTGTACTCTTCAATGTTGTATATGTCAGGTAGTATAAAAATGCAGTGTTTTCGCACCTCTATTCCTTCCTTGGGCCCTAATGAATATATCTAATAGCATTTGACGGCGCCTGCAAGTGAACTAGTGATGGTCGCCTTGTGTATCGTAATTGTCCTCTCAATTTTGATTACTGCATTGATAGGGATCACAGCAATTAACAAGGTGTTAATGTAAGTGATGACCTTCATTGGGGTGAATGCATAAGAGGGATTGTAAATAAAGGGTACAGATCTCTGCACAAGGTTATAAGGGTATTTAAGGGTCGTAGAAAGGATGTAAAGGAGAGGGCATATAAATCTGTGGTAGGACCCCAACTAGAGTATGGTTCACTGTATGGGGCCCTTACCTGGTTTACCTGATTCGAGAGCTGGAAAAATCATAAGTAAAGCTGCTCGATTTGTTCTGGGTGATGTCTGACAAAAGAGAGTGTTACGAAAATGTTGCAAAGTTTGGGCTGTGAAGATATGGGAGAAAGGAGACTAGCTGCTCGACTATGTGGTATATTCGGAGCTGTCAGTGGGGAGAGATGGCGTACAATGTCATTAGTGGACGAATAAGTTTGAGTATTTTTAAAAGTAGGGAAGATCACAATATTAAAATTAAGTTGAAATCCAAGAGGACAAATTGGGGCAAATATAATATATATATATATATATATATTTGCTATTTGCTTTACGTCGCACCGACAGATAAGTTATGTCTTACGGCGACGATGGGATGGGAAAGGCCTAGGAATTGGAAGGAAGCGGCTGTGGCCTTAATTAAGGTACAGCCCCGGCATTTGCCTGGTATGAAAATGGGAAACCACGGAAAACAATCTTCAGGGCTGCCGACAGTGGGGCTCGAACCCACTATCTCCCGATTACTGGATACTGGCCGCACTTAAGCGACTGCAGCTATCGAGCTCGGTGGGGCAAATATTATTTTATAGGAAGATGAGTTAGGGATTGGAATAATTTACTAAGGGAGATGTTCAATAAATTTCCAAATTCTTTGCAGTGATTTACGAAAAGATTAGGTAAACAACTGATAGGGATTCTGCCACCTGGGTGATTGATTGATTGATTGATTGATTGATTGATTGATTGATTGATTGATTGATTGATTGATTGATTGATTGATTGATTGATTGATTGATTGATTGATTGATTGATTGATTGATTGATTGATTGATTGATTGATTGATTGATTGATTGATTGATTGATTGATTGATTGATTGATTGATTGATTGATTGATTGATTGATTGATTGATTGATTGATTGATTGATTGATTGATTGATTGATTGATTGATTGATTGATTGATTTGCATTGCATTGCATTGCATCAATACCACAACCATTCGCCGATTCGTTTTGACGTGAATAGCCAACGTCTTTTCATCAGAGATGACATTTTGAAAATTTCAGCGTGCTGACAATAGGGAAGACATTAGTCCGTAAAATCATGGCGCAGCATATCCGCAGGATCGTTTTAAGAATGGTTTGGAACACTTTGGAGAGAATAACGGGAGCTAATGAGTACTTTCCATGTGCTCATAGAATATCATTGATATCAGTTGTTCATTGCTTGTCTTCATTGTGGAACTGTAGTGGTAGCTACCTACTAATGAGCGGAAAGAGGTTACATCCTGCTGCAGTGATTTAAATTTTGAAATCAGTTTTGCTTTACAAAAAAGGCCATTTATTGAAAAGTCAACTGATCACTGGCCGAGTGGAACACCGAACGAAAACGATCCAAGTGTGTTGGTTCCGATGAATTAATTTCTTTCATTTTCGTTTGCGCAAAATGTGAATGGTCTTCTTGTTTCAAGAAATACAGGAAATAATACACAGGTTTCCACCAGCGGCCTGAAGTTATCACAGTAGTATTTTCCTCTTAAATTGAAACACTGAGAAAAATCGAAACCAAGAAAATAGGCTGCAAACAACAAACTCGTGTCCTCCTACCGAGGTGCTGAAGCTCTTTTTAAGCACATCCCCAATGGAAGTACCATTTCAACCTCATACCAGCCTCCTACAAGTCTTAAATTTCTGGCAGTACCGGGAATCGAACCCGGTCCCCCGAGGAGGCAGCTAATTACACTAACAGTTACGCTACAGGATGGGGATGGGAAGTAGGCTGAATCCCTATATATGTATATTTGTTTTCATTCCCCACCCTGAAGGGTTACGCCCTCTCTCTGGCCAATAGGCTGTATGATGTGTTCATCTTCAGTTTTACCATTAAATTAATAAACACTATGCGTGCAAATAAATATTTGCAGCAAATGCGCATAAGCTAAAGCACACTTGTTATGTATTACATTGTACACGAATGCACAAGAATGGAATCTCGGTATAAACAATCAAAACCACCCCACTTCAGTACCGAAAAGGAGAGAAAGGAGAAAAGTGAGAGTGTTGAAGGTCCATCCAGTACTGAAAAGAAGGGGAAGGGAGTCAACGGGTAGGGCTGAAGGCACAGTGTGTGTATTGCTACACATCTGCAACGGTGCCCATCTCGGTCACAACAGTCTTGTAGTGGGCTGTCTACCTGCAGCAATTCGTTAAGCGAGGAGGCGGAGGAGGGGGGGAGAGCCATGCTTTGTTTATATCGGGACACCATTTCTGTGTATGCGTGTGCATAGTAAAATACCGATTAGGAAGCGAAAATTTTTCCATTCGTAAATCTTTGGTGGTTTCTGGAATCGAACTCGAACCTCTGAAGAACGGTTAGCACTATCCGCTGCAGGAGGGCTGGTGTGTAAAATAGAACATGCAGCTTACCAACACTTGGGTTGTAGCCAAAGAGGGTTGCACCACCTCGGGACGACGACACGGGTTTACTTTAGCGTTGAAAAGTATTCGGCAATTACATTTTATTTTATTCTATTTTATTTTATTTTATTTTATTTTATTTTATTTTATGTTATCCTCCTGATTATTCGGGGAAGTACCACGTGATATATTGCATGACCCCGAATAACTGAAGTACTGGATGATTTGTCTTCATTAACTTTTATCCAACTAAACGTCCTATCATAATTTTTATTGGAAGCTCAGAATGTGACATGACTGTGTAATTGATCAAACTATTCATTTATGAGTATTTCACACCTTTACTTATATTATTTATTTATTTATTTATTTATTTATTTATTTATTTATCCGCTTGCCCTGCAGGGTTGGTTTATCCCTCGCACTCAGCGAGGGATTCCACCTCTACCGCCTCAAGGGCAGTGTCCTGGAGCGCGAGACTTTGAGCCTTGTGATACAACTGGGGAGGAGGACCAGTGCCTCTCCCAGGTTGCCTCACTTGCTATGCTGAACAGTGGCCTCGTGGTGGGGGATGGGAAGTTCGAAAGGGAGAGACAAGGAAGAGGGAGGAGAAGTGGGAAACCACGGAAAACCTCTTCGATGATGGCTGAGGTGGGAATCGAAAGCCCTCTACTCAGTTGACCTCCAAAGTCTGAGTGTACCCCGTTCCAGCCCTCGTTCCATTTTTCAAATTTCGCTGCAGAGCCGGGAATCGCAACCGGGATTCCGGGAATGGCAGCTAATCACACTAACCACTAGACCACAGAGGGAGACTATTTATTTATTTCAGTTATTTATTTATTTATTTATTTATTTATTTATTTATTTATTTATTTATTTATTTATTTATTTATTTATTTATTTATTTATTATTTTTTATTTATTTATTTATTTATTTATTTATTTATTTATTTATTTATTTATTTATTTATTTATTTATTTATTTATTTATTTATTCTTGTTTCGTTGAGGCTGGTTGGACCACGTGTTCCTAATTCTGCTGAGCTTTCTTCTTAGCCCAATATTCCTTCATCTTTGCGCTGTGGGTTGCTTTCCTTTCCTGAGTTCACTTCACTCCCATTCCAGGACGCAATGTTTTAGCTGTCAGTGACTGAAGACTGTCGGATGTTCTAATCAGATATTTTTTTTTTCTTTGCTGTACGCCGCACGGACACAGATAGGTCTTACGGCGACGATGGATAGGAAAGGCCTAGGATTGGGAAGGAAGCGGTCGTGGCCCTAATCAAGGTACAGCCCCAGTATTTGCCTGATGTGAAGATGGGAAACCACGGAAAACCATATTCAGGGCTGCCGACAGTGGGGTTCGAACCCACTATCTCCCGGATGCAAGCTCATAGCTGCGCGCTCCTAACCGCACGGCCAACTTACCCGGTGATCAGCATTCTAAATGTATCCCTGTTGAATATATCTTGGGGATCAATTTTTAACAATTCTAGGTCTTTTCGCACCAATTTCGTCCACTTATAATTTGTCCCCTTCCCTCTTTTTTTGCTAGTTGCTTTACGTCGTACCGACACAGATAGGTCTTATGGCGAGGATGGGATAGGAAAGGCCTAGGAATAGGACGGAAGCGGCCATGGCCTTAATTAAGGTACAGCCCCAGCATGTGCCTGGTGTGAAAATGGGAAACCACGGAAATCCATCTTCAGGGCTGCCGAAAGTGGGGTTCGAACCCACTATCTCCCGGATGCGAGCTCATAGCTGCGCGCTCCTAACCGTACGGCCAACTCACCCGGTCCCCTTCCCTCTAGAAATGGTGTTGAAGATTCTTGAGGTCAGTCTCTTGTCTATTCTGACCACGTAACCGTAGAAGATAAGTCCCCTCTTTCTCTATGCTCTCTAAATTTGGTACAGCTTGTTGTTATGCCTGATTCTGTATTCACTACCCTCTTTAATGGGGTCTGTGCTTTTATTTATTTATTTATTTATTTATTTATTTATTTATTTGTTTATTTATTTATTTATTTATTTATTTATTTATTTATTTATTTATTTATTTATTTATTTAAAAGTAATCAGTTCACCCATAGTAAATGACTGCAAGAATCCTTAATGCCAAATTTACCAAGAATGAAACGAAGACACTTGCGTGGCACTGATTAATTTCAGTGACGAAAAGTCTGAACACTATGTTCATACAGGATACTAATTCTGCCTATTATGAAATTCCCCAGAATATTATTTTTCATTTTGAGGATATACAACGTATATTTCGTCACACTATCTCTGCTTCCAAAGAGCAAAAGCAACATTGTCCATAAGATTATTTCAAATAATTGAAAATGAGCAATTCTTGATGATATTAGATGTTTCTCGCGAGCTCCACCAGCAATGTATCATGTTGTTCATTTATGTCGCCACGGATGCTATCGCATAGACTGAGTGAACCTTGAACCATCCCTCATATCCAGGTAAAAATCCCTGACCTGGTGAGGAATGGTACACGGACCCTCGGGTAAGAGGCAGGCAATCCGTAGACCGCAGGTCCAGCTTTAGGAACGTATGTTGCAATCAAAAGCTATACAGGCATATACGCCTACCTCTGTTGTAAAAATAACCTGAATGAAATATTCGCCCATCTCACCTGAGTTATTCAACAAATCACATAGCGCTTTAAGTGCTTAACGGTATTCTGCATAGGAACTAAAAACTGAACACTATGTTGGTTACAAATTATCCTGTAGAACGTTGGATAGAGATCAAAGGATCATCGGTTCGATTCTTGTTTCGAGACATTTATTTCTCACAACGCAGCTTAAGTTCGATCTTCGCTTAGTTGCAAGTTACAGACGATTACAGCGCGAGCTACATTGCTCCACCCGTGTGTTATTTCTGCTACTTCAAGCGTTCCTTGACAGGTTACTTCCAAGCATGCAGCCCGACTTTCTATATATAAACCGTGTTCCTTCAGAGAGATAAAAGTGTCCCATTTAGAAACGGCTCAATTTTCCGCATGTTTTCTTGTCACTCAAGGTGACGACCAGGCATAAGGAGATCCTGTAGGTGTAACGGCAGGTACAGTCCCTTTATCTCAACTGAGACCCTGCTATTCTGGAGCGACGTTTTCAGATCAGAGAACCATGGAATTTACAGAAGTGGCTGTGAGTTACAGTAGAGTTTGTAATTGAAATTAAGTTTCTGGAATTTTAATTAATTATCTGCATTCAGATCCAAAAACCTCTTGTTGGGCCTGATTTTTTTGAAAATGTAACTTGATAAGAGTAGTATCGGGGAAAGGCAGTAAGTCGAATGTTAGTATCAAATGAATTAAGTTGTTATTATACACCGCAATATATATATATATTAATAAGGATGCAATGCGTTCGCCTCTGTGGTGTAGTGATTAGTGTGTTTAGCTGCCACCCCGGGAGGCCCGGGTCTGATTTCCGGCTCTGCATTGAAATGTGAAAAGGGTTGGACCGGGGTTCACTCAACCTCGGAAGATTAACTGAGTAGAGGAAGTTCGATTCACACCTCAGCCATCCTCGAAGTGGTTTCCCATAGCTTCCCACTTTTTCTCCAGGCAAATGCCGGGATGGTACATAACTTAAGATCACGGCCGCTTCCGTCCCTCTTCCTTGCCTATCCATTCCAATCTTCCCATACATCGACAAGACTCCTCTTCAGCATTGCATGTGAGGCCGCCCGTTTGAGCTACTGGTCCTCCCCAACCAAATGTGTCACGCTCCAAGACACTCCCCTTTAGGTGGTAAAAGTGAGATCCCTCACCGTGTCCGGGGTAAAAGAAAACCCTGGACGGCAAACGGATTAAGAAAGAAAGAAAGAAAGAAAGAAAGAAAGAAAGAGAGAAAGAAAGAAAGAAAGAAAGAAAGAAAGAAAGAAAGAAAAATTGCAATGACACAGTTACAGAATGTTGTTTATTGTATCATAGAGTTACTTTTACAAACTCAAATGTTTTTCTTAAAATATCGAACGGCATCCGGGAGATAGTAGGTTCGAATCCCACTATCGGCAGCCCTGAAGATGGTTTTCCGTGGTTTCCCATTTTCATACCAGGCAAATGCTGGGGCTGTACCTTAATTAAGGCCACGGCCGCTTCCTTCCAATTCCTAGGCCTTTCCTATCCCATCGTCGCCATAAGACCTATCTGTGTCGGTGCGACGTAAAGCCCCTAGCAAAAAAAATCGAACGCAAATAAACAGTTATAATGAGAAGGTTATAATTTCTTTTATTTTTACTTTCATTGTTTTAGTGATTTTTTTTTGTTAGTTGCCTTACGTCGCACCTACACAGATAGGTCATCTGGCGACGATGCGAATGGAAAGGCCTAGGAATTGGAAGGAAGCGGCCGTGGCCTTAATTAAGGTACATCCCCAGCATTTGCCTGGTGTGAAAATGGGAAACCACGGAAAACCATATTCATGGCTGCCGACAGTAGGATTCGAACCCTCTATCTCCCGGATGCAAGCTTACAGCCGCGCGCTCCTAACCGCACGGCCAACTCGTCCGGTAGTGAAATATTTACCTTCTTCACTCTCCCTTGCTACCGTGAATGGCCTCCTGTGACATTTATAAGGTCTCTGATATGCTGTGGCGTTCTTACTACCAGTATCTTGACGTCATCTTGAGGGAGGAGGTCGCATTCCATCTGTGCAACTCTAATGATGTGTGGGAGAGTCTGTGAAAGTTATGGACGATTAAAACCAGCCGTTTTCAACCTGTTCCATGCATATTCAATGAAGTTCATTTCCAGTGAACTAGATGGCCAATGCTTATGCTTGATATCCGCCATTCTCATGAAGTTCCTCATCGACGAGGGAGAGCATTTTCGTTGACGGAAATGAATTCACCACCATATTCATCCCTAAAGTGTTGTACAAATAATCGAAGAATTTCATTGATATACCACTGCCGTACGAAAGGCATGCACAACGCAGTCCAAAATAGTACACCACTACCTCCATAATTTGCATGCAGTTTGTGAGCATGCTTGTACTTTTCACTGCGTCCTTTACGTCCCAATTAGGATGTTGGATGTCTTCTCATCATAGCACGATGACGATTCTCTAGCGGAACACGTCGAACAGGTGGAAATCATCCTAAATGAGCAATATGCAGCCCATTGCGTATCGTTTGTGGAGACACACGGATCCTGATTGCCTCAAAAAGTTGTTGAGCAGTCGAAGTTGGTCTGTTGGTCTCTTTCGCGGATCTTGACAGATCTTGACGTGGCGTTGTCACACACGGTCGACCTTCCCTCTGTCTGTCATTCACATTATTGGTCTAACGGTACCTTTTGCACGTTTTTAACTTGGATATGTTTTGGACTGGGGATCTATCTGGAAACAGGATAAACCACTTTGCGCGGACAAAAAACCGACACCATCGTAACTAGACAACCAGTGTGCGTCATATGGATGGAAGAACGACTCCTATTTGGTGGACACGGAAAGGCATGTTTTTGGGAAGATATTGATGTTGGACGTATTGGACAAAAAAGTGAGGCCGAAAACGAAAGTTACGGGATTATGAGCGACTACGAAAAGACCTGCACTATGTTGTGAGATGGACAGCAGAGAGCGGTATGGCGTCCGGACATTTGCGGTCACTACAAAATTAGGGATATTTGCAGTGACTGAGATATACGTATGCCCACTCACAGAAATTCCCCAGCAGTCACAGGAGATCTGAGGTCAGTGCAGCAGGGTGTGGACCTCATTAGTTTAATCTCGGATTGTCCCCGCTAACCTGCCTGGGCTCCTGCTCGCTCGTTTAAAAAAATCATTTTTCTCTCGCGCACATTATTTACAGACTGATACCTTCAGCCATCATTGTGCACATTGCAATGGTTATATGTACAGAAAGTATAGGGAAAGTCGACATGGAATCGTCACCTGGTGTCTCTGAAGGAGAACAAGATGTGTCATATTTTTGGAAACATACAATTCTGACATTTATAAACAAAGTACAAAACATCCCAATGTATATTGTGTTGAAAGTGGGATTAGATCAGATGACGGGTTTTAGAGTAAGAATGTCTTAAAATTGACGCAAGATTGAAATAAATTTAAAACCGGGCATCTTTGCGTTCCACCTGCGATAAAAAGTATGAATATAAATAAATACAAAATAAAGACCTAACGTAAAATGAAGCGAGCAAAATGATGACGTCATTGGATTTTCTGTAGGTCTATTGGTTATTTAATGAACAACCTCTAAACTCGAATACATATAACAATTTGATCGACAGTAAATTAAAGTTTTAAAATGTTGATTCCCATGACACTTTATCCAGAATGTTAATCTACAGTGAGCGAGCAGGAGCCCAGGTAGGTTAGCGGGGGCACCCCGAGATCAGGCTACTGAGACCCACACTCTGCTGCAGTGACTGCAAATCTCCAGTGACTGGTGGGGAAATTCTGTGAGTGGACTCACGTTTATCTCAGTGACCGCAAATGTCCGTGTCCGCAGATATCTGGCAACCAATATTGTATGATCGAAAACGGGATGAATAGTCAGGTTGTAAGTTCCGCAAGGAGTTTAAAGTCCTTTTAGTTTTAATTACTGCGTTGATGGTGTGATAGTAATTCGTGGGGAAGACTGTAAGTATTAGGTGTTAATATAAGGAAAGATCTGCATCGGGGTAATCATATTAAAGAGGTTACGGATGTCTTCGTATGGTTATGAGGAGATTTATGGGTCATACTTAGGACGTAAAAGAGAGGGCGTGTAAGTCTCTGGTAAGACCCCTCTTAGAGTATGGTTCCAATGTATGGGACCCTCGCCATAACTACTTTATACGAGAACTGGAAGAGATCCACAGGAAAGCAGCACGATTTGCCATGGGTAATTTCCGACAAAGGAGTAGTGTTACGGGAAGTTTACAAACTTTGGGCTGGGAAGATCTGGGAGTAAGAAGACGAGATGCTCGACTAAGTAGTATGTTCCAAGCTGTCAGTGTATATTTGATGTGGAATCACATTAGTAGACGACTAATCTTAAGTAGAGCTTTTAAAATTAGGAATAATCATATTATGAAGATCAAGTTGCCGGAATGAGTGGCTCAGACGGTTGAGGCGCTGGCCTTCTGAACCCAACTTGGCAAGTTCGATCCTGGATCAGTCCGGTGGTATTTGAAGGTGCTCAAATACGTTAGCCTCGTGTCGGTAGATTTACTGGAACATAAGATATCTCCAGCCGGACTAAATTCTGGCACCTCGATGTCTCCCAAGACCGTAAAAGTAGTTGGTGGGACGTAAAGCCAATGATATTGTGAGATAAATTTGGAATTCAAGAGGATAAACTGGACAAATATTAATTTGTAGGACGGGAAGTAAGAGACTGGAATAATGTCTCAAAGGAAATGTTCGATAAATTTCCAAGTTCTTTGAAAATATTTTAGGAAAGGCTAGGGCAGGGCCTCTCAGAGTGCATGCACTGTGCACGGTGCAAAAGACGACTTCGCTTGGTTGACCAGAGTGCAGACCCCACTATTCGATTTGGAGCAATAGCGCTCTCTTTCCCCCCGCCCGTCTCGCTCGCTCCCCCTGTCTCCCTCTTCCTCACTTGCTCCGTAGCGCTCCAAATCCGAGCCGAGTTGAGCCGAGCTTAGCCGAGTAGCCCAGAGACGACGCGTTGGTCTGAGCCGAGCCGAATGGGACCGATGCACTGTGCACAGGATTTCTGCTCCTCAATTTGCACGCATGAGATTTTGGGCGTTTGAGAGGCCCTGGGCTAGGGAATCTGCCGCCTGGGCGACAGCCCTTAATGCAGATCATTGATGACTTGTTTGGTGGTCACAATGGTTGGTTGGTGCAGCGTGAATTACATGACCAAACATGGAGGTCGCCATCTCGTACCTTGTCGCTGACGACACAATGCCCTTCTGCTGCCTTATGTCAGCGTTCCGTGCGTGAACAAGCAGGGAGACTGCGAGTGACGAGGGGGCCATGCGCATCGTCATTACGTAGAGGCAGCGTACCAGCACTGCGTTCCATATAGTGCTACTCGATAGATCATTGTATGGTAGTCTTAGATTTCAGTCGGACTAGCATTTTCCTGTCACGCATGTCTCCTGTGAATTCTTTCCACGCCCAATCTCGCTCACACTTCTCCATTAATAAGAACGTCACATTGTAGGAATGAAAATGAGTGACTTCCTTAGACGCCTCGCTGTTTACCATGGTGAAGCTTGCCTTTGGAATGCTGTCCATGTATTCAGTTTTAGTGATACTCAGACGGAGACCCAACTGGCTGTGGCGGTCATGCCAGGCCTGGATTTGTTACAAATCATATCCGGGAGCATTGGATCATCAGCATAGTGCTAGGTCCTTGGAGCATTGTACATGATAGTGTCCATGAACAAGATGAGAACAGCGGTGCGAGCCCTGATCCCTGGTGTACTTCTCCATTTAAAGGAAAACTATCCGATGTGCACCTCACTCTGCTGCTGATATATTTTTTTTTGCTAGGGGCTTTACGTCGCACCGACACAGATAGGTCTTATGGCGACGATGGGATAGGAAAGGACAAGGAGTTGGAAGGAAGCGGCCGTGGCCTTAATTAAGGTACAGCCCCAGCATTTGCCTGGTGTGAAAATGGGAAACCACGGAAAACCATTTTCAGGGCTGCCGATAGTGGGATTCGAACCTACTATCTCCTGGATGCAAGCTCATAGCCGCGCACCTCTACGCGCACGGCCAACTCGCCCGGTGCTGCTGATATTAACAAACAGCGCCCTAACCCAATTCATAATCAGTTCAGAAACCCTGTGGTCACGCAATGCATATAAGATGAGTTGATAGGGTATGCGATCAAATGCCTTTACCGCATCGAAGAAGGTTATGCACAGTGGCGTTTAGTTCATGTTTATTTCTGAAGCTGACGGGCAGCGAAAATTTCATCGGTGGTTCCACAATATTTCGCAAAACCATATTGGTTGTCGCGCAAATAGTTTCTCCACCAGATCTTTCTGATTATTATTATTATTATTATTATTATTATTATTATTATTATTATTATTATTATTATTATTCCCAGCCCCGTGGTGTAGGGGGTAGAGTGCCTGCTTCTTACCCAGAGATCCCGGGTTCGATTCCCGGTCAGGTTAGGGATTTTTACCTGGATCTGAGGGCTGGTTCTAGGTCCACTTAGCCTACGTGATTAGAATTGAGGCGCTATCTGACAATGAGATAGCGGCCCCGGTCTAGGATGCCAAGAATAACGGCCGAGAGGATTCGTCGTGCTGACCACACGATACCTCATAATCTGCAGGTCTTCGGGCTGAGCAGCGATCGCTTGATAGGCCAAGGTCTTCAGAGCTTTAGTGTCATAGGGTTAGTTGGTTATTATTATTATTATTATTATTATTATTATTATTATTATTATTATTATTATTATTCAGGACCGACTCAGGAGCAAATAAATTGACCTTTTGCTTTTGTCGGTATTCTTTACCTGGAAGCTGGCAAAAGGCAAAGATCTCTCTCTCTCTCTCTAGAAAAGATTGAACAGACAAAAGAAAGAGAGAAAGAAAGAAAAAAGGTTTCTTCTTCTTCTTATTATTATTATTATTATTGTTATTCTTATTCTCCTCCTCGTCCTCCTCGTGTCTGGTTCCATCCCCTCTCTGGCACGATTGAATTATTGAAAGGAAGGAAGAAAGAAAGAAAGAAAGAATAATACAGTGTTCTAAGAAGGATTGTGTGAGTGAATGAAAAAGAAATGAAATGGAAGAGAGGAGATGAAGTCGAAAGAAAGAAAAGAAGGATTAATGAAACTGCAATCTTAGACAGCTTTTTCTTTTCTACTTCTTCTAGTGGCCATCACTTCTTCCTTCTTTCCTTCATTCCTTCCTTTCTTCGGAGTGTATTCCTCTGATCAAAGATGTAAATATTTTCTTTCCATAATTTGTTGGAATCCATTCCCTTCAAGCCGTCACAATATTATTATTATTATTATTATTATTATTATTATTATTATTATTATTATTATTATTATTTTAATGTTTTATTATTATTATCAGCAACAACTTCAGTCGTCGTAATCTGGAATCGAACACAAAGCCTGTCTGCTGCTTCCCAATAACGACTGGTCACGAGCTGTGATTGAGGGAACGCTCACATAAAATGAAATCAAATTCCTCTCAGCTTTCTACTTGTTCAATACTCAGTTTAATGTCTCCACCACTCTATTTATTTCATTAACAGAAGCAGACGATGTGCTGGGCTCTGTTCATCTCTCTCGCTGTTTGTTCTCCATCCTGTTTGATGTCCAGCACGGCCAAAACAAAATAAACGGACTAGCTGGCTACAAGAAGGCGGCTTTAGGCTGGTTTGGCCAGTGAAGCCGTAATACCTTCAACGCAATTCAACGCGTCCTTTTCTGAACGGTTCAAACGGAGCAATAGCATATCACATTATCACTTTAGGAAGCTTAACTTCTAAACGTGCGGACCAATAAAGGGAAATGATTACGCTTTTGAGGTCTAAACGGAGCGAAGGCTCAGCGTTCTCTCGTCCGGAAATAGCAATTTCGCCGTTCATTGAGATCGCTTCGTGGCTTCCAGCTTCCATAGGACGTACGTAATAAGTCTACCGCTTTCACAGCGCTGAGGGAGAAAGCACGGAGACAAACCGATAATAAAGTAGGGAACTCGACACGCATAGTCATACACAGCTTCCTCAATTCTAATGAGAACAACATTCCTCCAAGCAAACTCCTGTGATGATGATGGTAATAACTGAATAACCAGCCTGATCTGATTCTTGGATTATAGTGTAGTTCTCCCTAACATTTAGAGCAGTGGTTCACAAACTGTGTGCCGCGGCAAGAAGGGGTGCCGTAAAACTTTGTCAAGGGCTCCGGGTCGAGGGTCGCAACTCAGGCGATAAAATGATACAATTCACGTCTGCATACGCATAAAATTCTTAAGTACGTAAACGATTTCTTTGGGACAGAGTTAATTATATTATAATTTATCATCTTATATTCCTTTTAGACAGCCCAGTCAATTAATATTACTTAATGTAAGGTGATAACTCGCGCAAATTTTTCACAGTCGGCGTTGTGCTTTCTGTTTGTTACATTCTGTGTGGCAAATTAGTTAAAACCAAGATACCGTGAAATATTGCCTGCTGTCATTTCTTGATGGATACAGTACTTTTGCATCCATCTCTTGGCACAGGCCAGAGCAAAGTGTAGCTTCCACCAAAGTCCCAGTCACCATCCATGGCTGTGACAATATGGAGGCTGCTGGGGTATGGGTGGTGCTGAGTAATGACATTCAGAGCACGATTAGTGCATCTGAGTGTTATGAAAGGTGTTGCTCATAGGGTCAGTCGTGCTGCAATAGCACTTTCTGACCCAGTGATGAAAGCAATGGCAAACTACCTCACTCCTCGTCTTGCCTAGTACGTCTCATTTTGGTGCTGCCATTGGTTTTTGCGGTTTCCTTATAACCGCATAACCTTTGGTGGTGCTATTTGAGGATCCAACCAGCCTCTGGGCTGATGACCTAACAGAGACCGTGAAATAATAATAATAATAATAATAATAATAATAATAATAATAATAATGATAATAATAATAATAATAATAATAATAATAATAATAATAATAATAATAATTGTACCGGGCGGTACACCTCCACTCCGCTAATTTAAAATGTGCGCCAGTTGAAACTCCTCTGCTGGAGGAAGTCTGAACTTTATCTACGCTATTAATTCTCTACTTTCTCAGAAGATGTCACCACGTGGAAAATTTTGAGTTTTTGAACTGTGTCATTTTTGATGTGGTTTTGTTTCACTCGAAGTAAGAAGTGTGAACTTTCTCTTCTAGAGGACACTACTGAAGATCAACAATAGTGCAACCTAGTGCGGAGTCAAAGAACTATTTTGTTGGAGAAATTTTTATTTCAAATGTTTGTCTTTGCTAAAAAAAAATTCTGTTATTGTTTAAGTTGGCTGTATACCCCTCTCTTTCCCCTTGTTTTGCATTTAACCAATCCCGAATTTCTGTTATTAATCTCTGACCAATCATAGGTATCGTCCCCCAACTTGAATATGTTTCTGTACCCGAGCCAATAAAAAGTTTGTGGGAGGGTGTTTTCATTCCCCTAACGCCTAGAACCTTCCGCGAGAGGATATAAACTGCTGATTTTAGGGTCTCCGGGCCACTTCTGTTCCATCTTTCAGTGTATAAAGTACATAGCAGGAGGTGGGAAGCGCCTCTTTCCTCGGCAGCGGTCATCAATAAGGTAATGGCCGATTAATAATTCTTTCTTTGCTAGCTCAGCAGTTTAACTCTCGGGGCGGGTGCGAGGCGTTCCTCCATGTAACCTTTTCCTAAAATGTAACGATCTTTTCTTCTATTCTCTTTTAAGCTGCATATTGGGATAGAGAGTGCTAACCCTCTCGAGCTCCCACTCACATTGTCTTGAGGTGAACTTATTTTCTCAACCTATTCTTCGTTAATGTAAAACAAATTGCTCTTTTCTAAAGTCACCTCGGTAGTATGGGATTAGCCCTTGCATTAGTGGCCTAGAGCCAGATTAGGTTTTTTAAACAAGTGTATTAGGAGTGCAAGTTCGCCTCCTCTCAAACTGTTATTTTAGAGGTCATGTAATTGCCCATTTTTATTTAATAGACCTCAGTAGGTTGGGTATTTTACCCCTGTGTCTATGTCCAGTGAGGACAACTTGAAGGTGGAGTTTGGTTTAAATTTTGAGAGCGAGTGGCTCTTTTGAAAATTGAATGTTGTATGCCTCGTGGAGGCTTTTCTGTGTAATTTGGAGCAAGGGCTCCTAGGTATGAATGGGGTTTTCTGCCCCTCTGTTAAAACTCGTGTTTGGGGTAAAACTGAGCTGATTGCCCAAGCAGTGTAAAATCTGGGCGCGAAGCCCAATCCCTGTAAATATTGTAACTACCCTTTTTGATTTGCTACTTTGTACCTGCCATGCTTGTTATTTCTTTGTTTTGAAAAGAAAATATAACCTTGTTAAATTTTAAATTAATTTTGCTTTCGTAGCTGGAGACCTATTCACACCCGCACCTTCTTTCACCTCTACCTACCACGGAAAAATCCGTAACAACAATAATAATAATAATAATAATAATAATAATAATAATAATAATAATAATAATAATAATAATAATAATATATGTATTGCACCCGTCCACCTCCCGAGTCCCAGACTAGCATTACTCTCAGGGGTGTCGGTTCACTATTTAAGTCCACAAATATATAAATATAGAGGCATAATAGAACACGGGAATGAACGGAGCAATTTAAAATTAAAATGGGGAAAGCTCGATTGTAAACTTGAATTTAAGGACTCCATGATAGGATTAGGAAGTGACTGTTAACTTTAAAAATGGTATCATCTAACTACAATAAAAAGATTATGAGAATGGTTTCCTTTGAAATAATTGCCAGAAGGAGCAGTTTATTACGCCATCCGACGTACGAAACTTTGATACATTTGGCAATGATATTTAAATTTCCACACATGTTACATAAACAAATCACTTGCTATACCGCAAGTGGTATCAATATGTTGCTTGATTGCTTCTGAAAGAAATTACAATTGGAGTATAACTTATGGATCGATTCCATTTGAATCGAACCGTTGTTCAAGGATATAGCTTCCTTCTATCGGGAGCCCGAGCATAACCCATGTTACGGTCGGCTTCTCGATTTAACTAAGATGACGTACCCCGGCTATATACATTTTTCCAAGACCGGTACTCGGACTGGGTAATGTTTCTCGTGAATTACGAAAAATGGATTACACGGAGAGTTCCTATCTTACGATGTCCAGCTGATGCCATACCACTGAATTAGCATTTATATTTTATTTACACATGATCTGAAATGTTACAAAGTAGCCTCAGTAGACTACTGCCACAGATGAGATAACGAGAAGAGGTGGGAAATACCGTGCCGAAGACCTCCCCTCGCATCACAAGCGAAGTAAACAAACACACTAAGTATCACTGTCACCTGTCCGTGCGGAAACCGTACGATAACGAGGTAACAAAGGACTATAATATTTATCATTCTTATTATTCAAACACACGAGTAGAGGGATGTTGTCACCAGTTAATTAATTCACTATTGTCAGAATATTCATTCATCCCCGAAATTATCATCCTTGAAATTATTATTATTATTATTATTATTATTATTATTATTATTATTATCATCAACGGTTCCTGGCACTGTCACGTTTGATTAATATCGTCATTATTATGCGGGACGCAAACACAAGTGGTTATTACTGTTATTATTATTAGTATATCCCTCTTGTGGTTATTGTTATTATTAATGAATAGGTGAGTCAAGATATTATTATTATTATTATTAACGTCACTCAAGATGTTATTATTATTAATGAACCGGTCACTTCCGCCAAAAATGCATTAGGATATCGGTCGCAATTACAATTATTTCGCTGATCAACCAACGACATCATTACTGTTATTATTATGACAATTATTATTAATCTGACCGCGACGATTTGACATCGTCCTAACATTGTTACTATTAGTATCGGTTGCATATTCTCATTTAGATTCCCGTTTAACATCTTTATCAACGCTCATTTAATTAAGGCGGTCCAATCCTTTATCTGCAATTATTATTATTATCAAGGCATCATGATTGTCATCACTCGTCATTACAATGATTACAATATACGATCATTTATGTGGACTCTGAACTCTCATTATCCTTAGATCCGTTGTATCTCAACGAATAGCGGTGCAGTCTATTTATTTCGTACATGCTGTCACGGGTTCGAATTCTACCCGCTACGTAACTCAGTATTTCGCTGTGACACTGCCCGTACATTTTACACTCATTTTAATATCCTAAGTGCCTCTCGTACGGAATTTATATCCCTTTCTATCTCAATATTCCTTGATTCATTTATTTCTCACAGAATTATCAACTGACTTATTTATTCCAATTCTGACATCGTACGACCTTTTATTATCTGACTGCAGGTTCTTTAACATTTTTCTATCTCATTTTGATCTACGCCTTAATTCATTCTCCACAAATAATCGTAAGATTTTGAAATTATATTTACCAAAACTTGACAATCATGGTTTCGTAATATTAGTCCTACGTGTTCCGGCTAATGAATTGCAACTTTAAGACACGACATTTATACGTAAAAAATATTGGACCGTAATTTAAACCACACGTTCATTAACATGTACGGACTATTAGCACCGATCTACATTTCAATATTATTAATTTATCAAGTTAAATTACCACACACTTTAATTCCGAATTAAAAACGACATTCCGTCATTAAATGATTCCCGATAAACTCAACACCTGATCATTTAAATTTTATTATTACGCACTGCTCACTAAAATTCCAATACCTCTTGAATTATTATTATTATTAATATCGCTTCTCACAAATTTAACAACTTCACTTTGAAAATATGAACACACTAATCAACAACAAAACACAACTGGTATGACAAGGCTGGACTTTCCTTCAATGTCATTACATAACTCGTTAAAATGACAAACAGAAAAGCACATATCGGGTCTATTAGACTATGATAACAAAATCAAATGTTAAAAAAAGTTATTCTTGAATACAAAGAAAATATGAATGCATGCATGACTTAACGTACTACCCTATATCTACAACAAACTGAATACATAAAAAGACCCGATTATTTACATTGTTATTATTTAATACTGTCTGTGCTACAAATTTAGGATGGGGTCGTTAAGCGACTCATCTTGTTACAGAAGGTAACCAAGTCTAATCAAATTATTCCCATTTTTCCAATCACGCTAACATTTCCCAAATATTATCTACATTTTAGTACTCATCTTAGTTATCGGTAATCCATTGCAGCTTGGCAGATGAGAGGCTCCTTTCGGCCCCTCTCCGCCGTATTACTCCTCCATTCTTGATGGCGTAGTTCCACAAATGATTTCCTGGCACATTACCATTTTTACAATAATACCTTAATTATCGCAATACTTCACCATTGACAATGTTAACACTGAAAACTTTACTTTTATAAAACAAATTAATACCCTAGACCCAAAAATTTAATATTTTACACTGTTTTAAGCTTCGTCCAATTACCGCACACATGGACATGGACACGTACGACGGTGTGTCGAATTTTACGCCCGTCGCGATTTATGTCGTCCGACGCGATACGCCTGTTTCATACGGCCCTCTTGAAGTGTTCATGATAGCGGTTCGATATTCCAAAGTA
The DNA here is from genome assembly GCF_040414725.1 of Anabrus simplex. NCBI lineage: Eukaryota > Metazoa > Arthropoda > Insecta > Orthoptera > Tettigoniidae > Anabrus > Anabrus simplex. Next base: position 255,424,280 of record NC_090271.1, read on the forward strand.
CAGGCTATTATTCCCTCAAAGTACTGTTCGTCACACAGTATGTTATTTACGTACTTATTGCGGTGCAATTTATATTACTCACTCTTACAATGCAATTAATTGACTTCACTATGATATTTATAACTGGCAAACACTGTCCTAAGTTAACTACTTCCAGTTCATTTTGCTTGAGCGCGATCACATTTTATAAGTACTGGCGGATGCTCGCGCCATTAAATTTTGAGTTACTGTACGCCCGATGGATTTGAAGTCAGCTGCGAACGACGGTTCAGCTCCAGAGATTCATTTCAAGTGTGGTGGCAAGTATCCCTTGCGCCCGTATATATGGACGAAGCTTTCCCTCGCGGATTCATTGACGTCATACCCATGAGGGAGGGGGTGGATTTTTAATATCGGCACTTGCACTCCGAATTGGACGTTAAAATTTATATCAAATTAATCCGCTCCGCTAGCATATTTGCTGGATTAAATATGAACTCCTAACGATCATAGATTTAGGAGATACGGGTGGATTTAGCTCCTCACATTTCGCGCCTTTGGAAGCGTCCCTTACAACGTGGTTTTCGTCCAGCCAATGACATTCAAGCTGTCTGGTTTCCAAGAAATCCAGCCTTCATTTTATTTAATTTGCCAATAATTATTGATTATTTTTCCATGCGTGACATCTAATAAATACATTACATTGCTCCGTGTACTCACAATAATTTATTACTGATTACTTTAGAAGTTACGAGAATATCTCATCCATCATCTCTTAAGATGGTATCCCTGAGTCTCCATCTAAATTTTCGTGATTGGCCTATAAGTGGTCACGTGATTTAAGTTTCCACCTGCGATAACCTAGGCTAGCGAATGTCCTCGCAACCACTGTACTTTTCCATGACGTCACGGAAATTTTCGTCCTCCAAAAATATCCCAGCACACTACTCATGTTGCAAGATTCCTTTGTGTCAAACTACCTCCTTCTCTTTCTGACCAAGACTTATTTGTGGACTTGTATTTTCCCTGGTCGCCAACTAATGGGATCCCCTGCTGTGAAATAGCTAAATGTTGCTGTGTCGAGCTAATCCGTCAGGCTCCAGTCTGTCGTGTTCCTTAGCTCATTATTTCAACACTACACAGATGAAATATTTTCAACTACACTTCTGTATTTTAATAAATGTACTATTTCCCTTCATAAATCAAATCATGATTGACTTTGGGCATAAGTCACTCGGGTTCAGTATGTATGTATGTATGTATGTGTGTATGAATGTATGTATGTATGTATGTCAGTCCTCAGCCCTAAGGCTGGTTGGATCCTCAACAACTCCACCATCAGCTGTCATAGATGGCTTAGGCATCACTGAAGAAGCGTACTTGGGAAATGAGGAGTGAGGTAGTTTCCCGTTGCTGTCCTCGCCGGGCCACAAGTTGCTATTAGATAACAGTCTGCCAAGCCCACTGATATGCGTGCAATAACCGACCATACGAGCAAGATTTTCACACCATTCATAGCAGGGTCTGGCTGCATAAGGAATGACATTACTACCATCGCTCATACCTTAGTCACTTTTACATTGTCAAAGCCAAGGATAAGACTGAGACAAGTCAATAAAAGTAACAAAATTGCTCTAGCCCATACAAGAAGACTTAGTGCACTGTAAACACTAGATCCTGCCAGCAAAGTAATAATAATAATAATAATAATAATAATAATAATAATAATAATAACAATAATAATATTGTGTGCCCTCCAGAGAGGCCCTATGCAGGTCTTTTTCTAATAGACGACCTGCAAGTATGTGAGGATGGGGTCCTACCTAAGATGACCTCCAATGATGAAGACGGCGCTCACACCCAGCACCCGAACCACACGAATTAACCAATTATGGTTAAAATCACCTACCCCGCCGCGAATCGAACCCGGGACCACCGGCACCTAAGGCCAGAAAGTTAATCATTTAATCGTGGAGCCGGACACCATAAACTAATCTATACTGATATAATGTATGTATGTAAGGGGTAATCTCAGAAAGTAACGGATCAATCTTGAAATTCTTTCACCATTTGACAGATAATATCTTTCCAGGTAATACAAGCACTGTATCATCCCAGAATATCAAGGAATGAAATGGCAGCAATAATATATATGAAAGCCTGCGTGTTTGCCTCTCTGTGTTTGCTCAAGTAAAATCTACTCGACTGACGGAGCTCAAATTTGAGAAGCATATAGCTGACACCCTTGCTTAACACATAGACTCCTTACTATCAAACTGTCTTTTAGTGAGCTATGTGGCGAAAAAAAGTGTGAAGAAAGTGCGAGGAAAACGTACGTTTGGGACCCTTAAAATTGAATACGCTGCCTAAACAGTTAATTCTATTGAACAATGGAGGGCACTAAGTGTACATGAAGTTCGATTTCACAGGAAAAATATGTATGAATTTCCTTTGTATCTGTAATTGTTTTAGAGAAAAAATGTTTTGCTGTGTCTTGGCACATGCTTTATCCTCGGTCTATTTTTCTTGGTTTCTTTCACGTTATCACGACATTGAGGTTCACTGCAAAACACTGCACAAATATAAGAGAGATCGTTTTACCGCTCACTCGCTCTTATCGTTTTTCAAGTTATTATTACTAATTTTACAAGATATCAATACGAAGGCCAATTATCCCATATATTTCATTTCATTTCATTATCCGTTTACACTTCAGGGTTGGCTTTTCCCCAGACTCAGCGAGGGATCCCACCTGTACCGCCTTAAGGGCAGTGTACTGGAGCGTGAGAATTTGGGTCGGGGATACAAATGGGGAGGAGGACCACTACTTCGCCCACTAGGCCTCACCTGCTATGCTGATCAGGGGTCTTAATGGAGGATGGGAAGATTGGAAGGGATAGACAAGGGCGAGGAAATGAATCGAGCAGCCGTGGCCTTAACTTAGGTACCATCCCGACATTTGCCTGGAGGAGATGTAGGAAACCACGGAAAACCACTTCTAATATGGCTGAGGTTGGAATCCAACCTCCCTCCTTTCAGTTGACCTCCCGAGGCTGAGTTGACCCTTCCCAGTCTTCATATTACTTTAAACATTTCGTGGCAGAGCCTGAAATCCAACCCAGGCCTCTGGGGGGGGGGGGGAGCAGCTAATCGCACTATTCCATAAATATTCCAATATTAAAACATTAATCATTAACAATTTTTTTCTTTGAGTTAGTACTTACACATGTATGTATTTTAAAAATCGCTGTATTGTGTTAATATCGCTGTTATGTTGGATTTCTGTTCATTGGAAGAAATATATCCTTAAGACCACGGAGACAGTCTTTCTGGGTGTATTAAAAGTCAGATGGAGGTTGAACGTCTGCCATTATAATGAAAAATATCCAACTCGATTATGACTGTCGGTAGGCAAGGGGGCATGGCAATGCAATGAAAACTCCCTAACGCTGTCTTCACATGAGAAACGACATATGGCCTCCCCATGTAACGCTAAGGTCTTACTCACAACGAGTACACTATTTCACCTAGAATTCTGCATACATTGCATCAGTTAGTTAAGGATAAACAGGTTTACCCTGCTAATTACGACAGTGAAATTAATACAAACATAAAGCGGGTTTGTAATAATTAGAGATTGGAAGTTTAGGTAATAGGTTAAATTGCAAAGTAATTTGGCTGGTAGGAGTTGTCTAGCCGGCTCTTCCGTAATGTAGCGAGAGTAACATAACTTCTAGGGGTTCTAACTGGCCGGGCCCCTAATATTTATGCAAATCTCATTGCAGAACTGTTAGTATACTTGTTACTGCTTTCAGTAAATTTGCATTCTAACCTACAAATGCCTAAATATCCGGTCTCTAGTGATAAAAAACCGTGGTTTACACAAATCATTAGGCTATTTATTTTCGAACAAGGTGGATTAATTTTGTGTTTGTATAGAATGAGGAAAATGAAGATCATATGTACACGGTAGCTTATAAACATAAGAATGCTGTAGGGTTTCATTTGGCTACATTAAATCACTTTTTATAGCTTTGTTATTACCGGTTTTCATTCCTCTACGTAAAGTTTGTTAAGAAGGAAGGCGTAGCTTTTAAAATTTTTAGTGTCATTACACGAACTATAACACTTAGAACGCTAGACTACCTGCAAAATCTATATATTACACGTATTTTACAGCTTTTCTAAGTGTTATGGTTCGTGTATCAAGGGACCGATTTATTTATTTATTTATTTATTTATTTATTTATTTATTTATTTATTTATTTATTTATTTATTTATTTATTTATTTATTTATTTATTTATTTATTTATTTATTTATTTATTTATTTATTTATTTATTTATTTATTTATTTATTTATTTATTTATTTATTCTGCTAGTGGTTGAACTTCGACTGACATCCACGGTTTACGGCTACACCAGAGTAGGAAAAGACTCTGAATGGGGAAGGCAGTGGCCGGGGCCTTAATGAAGGTAAAGTGCCAGTATTTCCCTGGGATATAAATTGGAAATCACGGAAAACCGTCTTCAGGGCTGTGAACGATGGGATTCGAACCCACTGTCTCCCGAATGCAAGCTCCAACTACTCAACTCTGACCGCAAGGACGACACGCTCGGATGAATCATTTTAAAGTTATATTTTACGCAAAGCAGTAACCTACCAAGAAATAAATACGAGAATCAGAGTAGGCTATATATCTGACTTGACGATGATCCCCAACATTTAGGTCATCGGCCTTATATCTGACTTGTATGTTGGAGACTGCTATGAGGACACCGCTACTATACGGACGGACATTAAGAATGTTGCAAGTTGGGAAAATCTACCCTAGAGGATCGTCGTTTGAGACTGAAGACAAACGCGTATGATTCACATGTTTTAGCTGTTAATTGTTTTAGCGACACCAGAACCAGATTTTTGTTCTAAAAATTACTTGTGATGTGGTTTTCAACCCCAACCCCATGTTACTACAGCCCAATTTCTAATCACTAGATTGCGTGTCAAAAGCCTGGATTCAGTTCCAAAACTCTCCGCAATCTGGATTTTAACCTTCAGTGGTTAATTCCAATAGCTCGGTGGGGGGGGGGGGGCTGGGTGTGTGTGTCGTCCTCAGCATTAGAATTCATCACAGGGCCTCATCCTCATATACGCGCAGGTCGCTCATACGGCGTCAACTAGAAAGACCTGCACCGGCACTCTTCTGAGGACACACGCCATTTCATTTCAATTAGTATAAGTTATTCTACAGCAGAAGAGTGGTCTTAGGTGTGGCTGAACAGACCAGATGTTAACAAGATCGTGGTAGTCCTGGTCTAATCCTTTCGTATCTTCAGCGGCACCGTTAAGTCTACTCTGTTACCTCTGTTGGATCATATTGAGCTTGCAAAAACGAGACATTTTAACAACTAGGTAAGAGAGTTCAGAATGTCATCGAACACAGCCATCAGGACACCACTGTATGATTCAGGCGCCTAAAATCAAGATCTTTTTTGTTTGTTTGCAATTTGCTTTACGTCGCACCGACACAGATAAGTCTTATGGCCACGATGGGATAGAAAAGTGGTAAGGAAGCGGTCGTAGCCTTAATTAAGGTACAGCCACAACATTTCTCTGGTGTATAAATGGGAAACCACGAAAGTCGGGTTCGAACCCCCTATCTCCCGGATGCAAGCTCACAGCTGCGCGCCCCTAGCCGCAGGCCAACTCGCTCGGTAAAATGTTAAGTTCGTCACCAGGTTTAGATCCCCATCAGCGGAACCTTTAATGGAGCGTCAGAACGGTAATCTGAATGGAGCAGGGCAGCTCCGATGGGGCGGTGGGCATAATTTAACTCCAAGAATTCTCCTGCTGGTTTTGAACTCCCATAAAAACCTTGGGTTACCCTGAACAGAATTCGAACACGAAGGATGTGGTTCGATACGGTGAGTGGGTTATGAGAACTGCATCTGTGCAATGGACGAGTCTGAGTTCATTTCGTCAGATTACTCTTTTCTATTTCCGTTACTCACGTCTTTTGGTCAGAGAACGAGTCTTCTCTCAGAACAACCAGAGACTCATTAATGAACGAGTCGGCACAGATTCGAACCAGACTGATTGCTGCTCGATCAAATTGGGCGATATTTTGACAAAGAGCTGTGCATGTCGTCCGCCTCTGTGGTATAGTGGTTAGTGTGATTAATTGCCACCCCCAGAGGCCCGGTTCGATTCCCGGCTCTGCCACGAAATTTGAAAAGTGGTACGAGGGCTGGAACGGGGTCCACTCAGCCTCGGGATGTCAACTGAGTAGAGGGGGGTTCGATTCCCTCCTCAGCCATCCTGGAACTGGTTTTCCGTGGTTTTCCACTTCTCCTCCAGGCAAATGCCAGGCTCGTACCTAACTGAAGGCCACGGCCGCTTCCTTCCCTCTTCCTTGTCTATCCCTTCCCTTCCAGCCACCCACAAGGCTCCTGGTCAGCATAGCAGGTGAGACCGCCTGTGCTAGGTACTGATCATCCTCCCCAGTTGTATCTCCGCCCAGAGTCTGAACCTCCAGGACACTGCCCTTGAGGCGGTAGAGGTGGGATCCCTCGCTGAGTCCGACGGAAAAGCCGACCTTGGAGGATAAACAGATGAAGAAAAAGAAGAGCTGTGCATGTCAACTTCAACTCGAAAGTCGATAATAGACTCGGTGAACCAGTCCACTCAGTTGTTCAGTCGCTCAGTGGATGATCTGATTGCGATTCGTTGCCATGTTTCTGCTTGACGTGTGTGCGTTATGAGCTTTATATGTAGTGATTGCACAATGAAGAAAGCTGTGCAATAAATAATAATAATAATAATAATAATAATAATAATAATAATAATAATAATAATAATAATAATAATAATAATAATAATAATAATAATAATAATAATAATAATAATAATGTTATTAGTTTTACGTCCCACTAACTACTCTTTTACGGTTTTCGGAGACGCCGAGGTGCCGGAATTTAGTCCCGCAGGAGTTCTTTTTACGTGCCAGTAAATCTACCGACACGAGGCTGACGTATTTGAGCACCTTCAAATACCACCGAAATGAGCCAGGATCGAACCTGCCAAGTTGGCGTCAGAAGGCCAGCGCCTCAACCATCTGAGCCACTCAGCCCGGCATGTGCAATAAAGGTCCGCTGATGTTGTAACAGTGAATCACTTGAACTTCCAAGATTCCGAGCTGCTCGATTCTGTCCAGACTAGTTTCTACTCATTGTTGTTATCAGACGGAATGGACTGTTCGCTAGGCTCGTTCGTTGAAACACGCATTGATCAGAGTACTCGAGCAGGAAGTGTTCACGAGTCTAGTCTGAGCGAGAGCCATCTCCTTAAAGATGAGTTTGAACGAGACTCCGCATCGTTTTGCACACCTCTAATGTGAACTCATCCCCGTTATGACTACGGTGCAGCAAATCGAACTATTCATCAGATCGCAGCAGAATATTCCAGGAGGGTCTCTAAGATAGCGCGGCTAGTACTTTTCTAGATATCTTAAGTACGTAGACTATTCCAAGGCTCACATCCATTAGAAAGTATTAGTTTCACTACGCCATTGTAAACATATGGCTTGATCTGGACACTAAGATGTAATGCCGTATAAGTGCATTGTGGCACTATTACTAATACTTAGAAATTACTGGACATTTTATCTTCTACTCCGTCAGTGACCTCTTTATTTTGTATGGAAAAGCATATAAACTATAGTCGTAACATTCAAAGATGCGTTGAGAGTTCTTAGACGGATGTCCGTTTACTGCTTTTCTGCGTGGGGAGAAGGGAGTAGGAGGTATGGTTGCCAAGGAAACGTGGACAGACCCACTGCGGTTGCCATAGAGATAAGCCTGGTGTGTAGCTCCTCTAGCTTGTAGTTACCAAACCTCTCTCTTCTGAGTTACGCACAACAGAACACAGACCTCTGAACAAACGAACAAGTGAGCCAGAAGCGAAGGGAAGGAGAAAGGAATGTGTCAACACCTTGCAATGGCACCTGCAATGCTCCTCCCTTCAGTCCGATCTGTCAAAACGCCAATTTTAATATTACGGGTATAGCCAGGGCCACCAATGACAGTGATAAACGTCAAATGAAAAGATCTCAAATGGTGCCAATCAAGCGAGCTGGCAAGGTGGTACGGAATCACAGCCTCTTCATTCCAAATCCTAGCCCTTCCCTATCCCATCGGCGCCATAAGATCTATCTGTGTCGGTGCAACGTAAATCAAATTGTAAAAAAAAAAAAAAAAAAAAAAAAACTACCTTTTCACCCGAAACCCTTTCCTCTCGCATTATCACCGAAATATTATATGAGTTAGTGTGATGTAGAACAAAGAAAATAAAAAAATTGAAATATAAAGATTCTCAGTCCTATTGTGGTCATGTGATGTTCTGAAGGCAAATATACTGAAAATGAAAATCAGTTTTTAACGATCACAGAAGTTAAATTACATCTCTCATTGGCTTCTGTCTTCAGATAACCAGCCTCCCTTTAAAGAATATTTCACGAGATTTTAGAGGTGATAAGAATTTTTAATTCTCTTTCATATTCCGTACTCCAATTCCCTTCCGAGGAATGCGATAAAGTCACTCCCCTCTCTTCCCCCTGCAGCCAATCAGCGGCATTACCTCCCTATCGCAGGCTCCGCGGAAATCCTATCTGGTTGCCAAGCAACCGAGCGACAGAACCGCGGGAACAATTGCGCATCGCTAGTAATTGCCCCCCTTCGGCTCCTGCACCTTCACCAGTAGAATAATAATAGCCTTGGGCGTCATCGGCACACTTGGGTGAGATTCTGCCTCCCTCCATTACAATGAGTAAATTATCAATGTGAAATGTGGCAGAACTAATTAGCGAAAAAATACCCTTCGTAATTAGCAGTCTAGTTAAGAGCCAATAGAGAGGCCCCGTTAAAAGGGTTTACTATGAACTCGGCATAGGTAATCGGAACAAAGAACAGGATGCTCCTTCTTTGAAATCTCACCGGCTAAGTGCCGTGAAAAATAAAACGTGACATCGTCATCAGCTGTCACTAAGAGTTTCGTGGTTATAAAGTTGTGGTGAAAAGCCAAAAGTTGATATTATTTATTTATTTATTTATTTATTTATTTATTTATTTATTTATTTATTTATCCAGCAATCACTAGTGATCTGCATTAAGGTCAGTCGCCCAGATGGGATATTCCCTATCTGTTCTTTTCCTAGCCTTTTCTTAAATGAATGCAAAGAAATTGGAAATTTATTTAACATCACTCTGGATAAATTATTCCAGTCACATACTCCCCTTGCTATAAACGAATATTTGCCCCAGTTTTTTCTTTCAGTTCCAACTTTATCTTCAGATTGTGATCTTTCCTACTTTTGAAAACACCACACAAACTCGTTTGTTTACTAATGTCATTCCACGCCATCTCTCCACTGACAGCTCGGAACATACCACTTAGTCGAGCACCTCGTCTCCTTTCTCCCAAGTCTTCACAGCCCAACTTTGCAGCATTTTCGTAGCGCTACTCTTTTGTCAGAAATCACCCAGAACAAATCGAGTTGCTTTTCTTCTGATTCTTTTCCAGTTATTGAATCAAGTAATTCTGGTGAGGGTCCCATACACTGGAACCATACTGTGACCGTTCGTGGACGCGCATGGTTCGAAAATAATAGTAAACTTCTTAATATGTTCAGCTAGAATTCAGTGGTTTGCACAGACTCCACTCTAGGGCATGGCCCTTCGATGAGAAAGCGGTCACATCCTCTCAATAATTAATCAGATGATGATCCTACATCTTATTTCAATATACTAGATTCTCACTTAAATTAGGCAGGAAATAAAAAACCGCAATAAGAAATTGGAAGGACAATAACTTTCATAAAACACTACTAACTGAATATACACTGACTGACAGAGCAAATGCAACACCAAGAAGGAGTGGTCAGAACTTTATGCCAATTGCAGGGTAGACTGACGTCACTGAGGTATGCTCATGATGTGAAATGCGCCGCTGTGCTGCGCACGTAGCGAACGATAAATGGGCCACGGCGTTGGCGAATGGCCCACTTCGTACCGTGATTTCTCAGCCGACAGTCATTGTAGAACGTGTTGTCGTGTGCCACAGGACACGTGTATAGCTAAGAATGCCAGGCCGCCGTCAACGGAGGCATTTCCAGCAGACAGACGACTTTACGAGGGGTATGGTGATCGGGCTGAGAAGGGCAGGTTGGTCGCTTCGTCAAATCGCAGCCGATACCCATAGGGATGTGTCCACGGTGCAGCGCCTGTGGCGAAGATGGTTGGCGCAGGGACATGTGGCACGTGCGAGGGATCCAGGCGCAGCCCGAGTGACGTCAGCACGCGAGGATCGGCGCATCCGCCGCCAAGCGGTGGCAGCCCCGCACGCCACGTCAACCGCCATTCTTCAGCATGTGCAAGACACCCTGGCTGTTCCAATATCGACCAGAACAATTTCCCGTCGATTGGTTGAAGGAGGCCTGCACTCCCGGCGTCCGCTCAGAAGACTACCATTGACTCCACAGCATAGACGTGCACGCCTGGCATGGTGCCGGGCTAGAGCGACTTGGATGAGGGAATGGCGGAACGTCGTGTTCTCCGATGAGTCACGCTTCTGTTCTGTCAGTGATAGTCACCGCAGACGAGTGTGGCGTCGGCGTGGAGAAAGGTCAAATCCGGCAGTAACTGTGGAGCGCCCTACCGCTAGACAACGCGGCATCATGGTTTGGGGCGCTATTGCGTATGATTCCACGTCACCTCTAGTGCGTATTCAAGGCACGTTAAATGCCCACCGCTACGTGCAGCATGTGCTGCGGCCGGTGGCACTCCCGTACCTTCAGGGGCTGCCCAATGCTCTGTTTCAGCAGAATAATGCCCGCCCACACACTGCTCGCATCTCCCAACAGGCTCTACGAGGTGTACAGATGCTTCCGTGGCCAGCGTACTCTCCGGATCTCTCACCAATCGAACACGTGTGGGATCTCATTGGACGCCGTTTGCAAACTCTGCCCCAGCCTCGTACGGACGACCAACTGTGGCAAATGGTTGACAGAGAATGGAGAACCATCCCTCAGGACACCATCCGCACTCTTATTGACTCTGTACCTCGACGTGTTTCTGCGTGCATCGCCGCTCGCGGTGGTCCTACATCCTACTGAGTCGATGCCGTGCGCATTGTGTAACCTGCATATCGGTTTGAAATAAACATCAATTATTCATCCGTGCCGTCTCTGTTTTTTCCCCAACTTTCATCCCTTTCGAACCACTCCTCCTTGGTGTTGCATTGTCACTGTCAGTCAGTGTAACACCATTAACACGTTAGGTTATTCAAGTTATTCCCTTTACATCACCTGTGTGACATTAATATCTACATCTACCATAAGCAACTACAAGTAAAGCAAAAAGGACAAATGTACGTCTACTCATCGTTAGAAGATCCAGTCTTCATTCCATCATGTGGGTAGCGGTGGTCAGGTCATTCGTTCATGCCATCTCGTCTATTTCAGCAGAGCTCGGATCCATCAGGACCCTGCCAGTTTAAGCACACATTTCCTCCTTATTCATTTCTTGATTCATAACTGTGGATAACATTACTGGCTTCAATCCTAAAACTTGTACAAGAAACAATTAAAAAGAGTTCACACAGATGTATAATCCCACCTTCATGAGTTGATACTCGCCTACATAAATCAATGCTATATGGCGCTTATTAAGCTTATTTAATGCTATTTAGCCCTTCGATCTTATCAAATTCTCTCAGTTTTTATGCATGTACCAGAGCTATGCTCACTATTTGCTTCCTAACTGGTTTCTTCATGCAAGTATTGTCAGAAAACAAAATTCTATCTTCATTATTTTTACAATAATAATAAGGTTTCTTTCCATGAACCACAGAGCCACTATATTAACTTCATTACATATGATTTTGACATTTGAGGAACTCGTCACCGCAATCACTCCTTCTTATCCACAGAGATTCACAAAGGAACACACGCTACGATTGTTTATTCTTCTGAACATGTGATACGTCACACCGTACGCCTACAAGATGGTCAACCGTTTATGACTCCAAGTTATTCCATGGCCTCCTTTGACCTCTTCTGGACTAAATATAATGTCTGACCTTTCTTCCTCTCAGCTGTTGATGTGATTATTTATTGATATCTGCTTGTAACTGAACTGTTCTTTATTCGGTCTGCTGTATACCACGGGGTTCTGAGCTTGATCTTCCGATTTCCATCCACAAGATCTACCATAGATTTGCGAGTTGTATCGGCTTTCATATATTATGAACACATAAATTAGCCGTACGTCAACAATTTACATTACTCCCATGCTGCCCACATGCATCTGTTTAACTTATGACTTTCAGTGACTCCTTGACATACGATTACACGTCATTGAAAGGTCATAATACTCTAGTTGGGGACTTACCAGAGACTTATATGCTCTCTCCTGTACATCCTTACTACAACCTATCAATACCCTCATTACCATGAGCAGAGACGTGTACCCTTTATTTACAATCCCGTTTATATAATCACCCCATGAAGATATTTCCTTATATAAACATCTAGGTACTTACAATGATCCCCATAAGAAACTTGCACCCAATCAACGCAGTAATTAAAATTTAGAGGACTTTTCCTATTTGTTAAACTCACAACCTGACTTTTAACCCCGTTTATCATCATACCATTGTCCGCGTCTCACAACATTATTGAGGTCACTTTACAGTTGCTCACAATCGTGTAACATATTTATTAATCTACTAGTAAATGTACCCGTGTTTCGCTACGGTATTATGTACCGTAGTACGGTGGGGAATTCGAGGGTGCTGGGACCGCTACGGTAGCTGTGATGGCCCTTCAGGAACTCTGAAAAGCAGTGGCATAAGAGACGCCGGTTTAGACGCAGCAGGTCGTTATGCGCGTTAGGTACCAAAATGGGTTTTAAAAATGCAATTTAGGCCTACATTTAAATCTTATAGCAATTGTATAGTATTTTTGAAGTGATTCCGCAAACTGTATATGAGTTGATTATGTGTGTAAGTACAGAAGATATGAGTGGAATTTTGTAAATAGTATAAATTTATTATGGATAAACTGTGTATTTAATGAAAAAATTGTTAATGCAAATTGCATAATATTGTATTTAAGGAAAATGCCTTCTTTTCTTTTTAATTTAAAACTTAGTTGTTGAGAACAATGTATTTTTGTGTATCAATTTGCCACCGAGGTAGAGACCTCATTTGCAAATAAAGTATTTTGATTTGATTTGATTTGATTTGATTTGATTTGATTTGATTTGATTTGATTTGATTTGATTTGATTTGATTTGATTTGATTTGATTTGATTTGATTTGATTTGATTTGATTTGATTTGATTTGATTTGATTTGATTTGATTTGATTTGATTTGATTTGATTCGATTCGATTCGATTCGATTCGATTCGATTCGATTCGATTCGATTCGATTCGATTCGATTCGATTTGATAACTTGAATACGGAGTTCTACGTAAGTTATGCACACGTAGTGAGTACGATTAGGCCCTATATTAAATTGCACGTCTCTTAGCGCTATCCGAGAAACAAACGGGGAAGACCCCATACGTTGTTTCCGATGTAAGGTGCACGTTGGGGGAAATTTAGATGATAATAGCAGGCCACATTTCCTACTGCCATTCACAATCGAGATGGATAGTTTTCATTATAATGACAGACCCCCTTTTCCAATGCCAGTCGCAATCGAGTTGGAGAGATTTGATTGTAACTGAGGAATGCTGCGCTATCCAAAGTATAAAGAATCGAGATACAACAATAAGGCATAGAACCAAAGTTGAAGACCTCTCCAAATTGAAAGACGATTGTGTAATCTGTTTTGTGAAATGACTTGCCGTTTAGAAAGCAGTTACCACGAAACGAAGACCTCTACCGTCAATGAAACTGCTTCCAAATTTAGACATTTTTCGAAGCCTAAAAGTTATGCATTTGAACAGCCTTGAATATTCCATCAAAGGAAAGAGTGTCTAGGTTTCTGGATTACCACCTGCGTACATACCGAGTAATTAAGGAAGAAAGCATTGCAGTTAAGAAAGTCGAAGTTAATAGGAAATAGGATTATACAGTAGCTGAGGACAGCCGGATGGGACAAATATGTAAATACCAATTGGATGCATTGTAAAATGAAATGTTCCTCAGTAAATTGTGATGATATTAGTTACGGATATAAGACGGCAGAAACAGAGAGGAAAATTTAGGCGCAGGGATTCTTACGTAAACAGATGAAAAGATGACTTATGATGTTATTACTTAATCCTAAAGAGGCAAGAAAGAGGCAAGAAATAAAAGCGGAAAACAGAAGTAGAAGAGAAATACATTAAAATTTATAGCAAATGCCAGAAAACACCTTACGGTGTGAAATCATGGGCTACACTCCGCGGTACTGTTGAAATATAAACTGCCCCTTTAGAGCTATTCGAACACGATTGTAACTTCGAACAGGATTCCGCAAATATCCCGCAGAATGGGAGAATGACGTGTCTCTTGCCTTCTACGCAAGGAACAACCACGAGTTTACTGGAATTTTGACGAAAATGACATTAGTCCATGTTACTTCCCTACTGGTAAGCAGCCAGAGACGCTGCCTTGGTAACCTGTAGGTTCATTATTGGTCTGTCAACTACTCCTTGAAGCGCATGAAACTCGTAGAATGTAGTAATTTTCTCCGTCATTTGAAGAGTAAGCGAAATTATGCTCTTTAAAATGAAGGGACGTACATGTAGTCCACAGATTTTACAGAAAAGCAATAGTTTAAGAGAAAATGGAAGAAAACTGTTGTGGTTTCACTACAAACCCCCATTCTGTTCAGTGATCTTTAAATGATATGCATATCTAAACCTTTCTCTGGATGGGTATACTCTATATATGAAATTTGGTCTAGATCTATCCAGCTATTTCGCCGTGTTGGTGGAACAGGCGAACAAACAGACACGAAAGCTAAAAACCATTGATAAGGTCTTAACCTAAATTGGATAAATACCTGAAAAAATTTTCAAAAACGAAATTATAGACAGCGGAACCCCTAGAACTTTATAGATACAGAATAACATCATCCGAAAAAAAGCCTTAGGCCTATCTTTGATTCCAGTTATTTACTCATATCATTTATTTATATAAGAAAACATAAAGGTCCAATAATACTGCCTTGATTAATTTTCCTCTTTATGATTACAGGATCAGATAATGCTTCACCCACTCTAATTCCCTGAGTTCTATTTTCTAGAAATATAGCCACCCATTCACTCACCATTTTGTCAAGTCCAATTGCACTCATTTTGCCAGTAGTCTCCCATTTATTTATTTATTATTTATTTATTTATTTATTTATTATTTTATTTATTTTATTTATTTTATTTGATACAGCCAATGGGTGGCGATTTTACACTAAATAATAATATCAAATTTAAATAAGTGTAATAAGTTAACAATCGGTATAAACAACAATATTAAGTATCAACAGTAAATTAACAATAACAATGTATCAAGAATGGCATCGATAACTGGCAAGAGTCTGCTACAGAGTTAGCAAGAAGAGAGGTCATGGCTTGGAAGGTCGGAAGAAAATGGAAACCTGGAAAGGACTTCAAAGGAATCTTTTAATTTTGTGTTGAGTGTAGGGCGGTGGCGAACGTGTATAGGGAAATACGAAGGAAAATTATTGCATTTGGTACAGCCATTGATTATTTGATGTAGGTAACAAAGTTCGAAGAACTGCAAACGGCTCTTCAGGTAAAGATGTCAGATTTGGCTGTCTTATTAAAAGCAGGATTTCCAGTTTTAACAATGAAAGTGAAAAAGTTAAAAAATATTATTTAGTTGATAGTTTGTGATAGCAGATGAGGACCAAATAGGAGAACAAAAGTTAATAATGGGGAGAACATAGGAGACGAAGCATAATTTTAAGGCATTAATATCATTAATTTCAGTGAACCTGTAAAGAACGTCTATAGAGCGTTCCAACCCTAAATTGCAGTACAGCGTAGATGGAGCGCGCTGTTGCGAAATCGACTCATGGAGATCACGCTCGAGTGTGACTCAAATAGGGCGTCACAGTTCAACATTTTTCGTTTGTAATTTTGTAATTTTAAGTTCCTTCATTCATAAATTAATATTTGTAGGCACTGGCGTTGCTCTCAGACATTGGACGTACACCTTCTATCATTTCTGCACGGCCTGATGTTCCCGCTTTGGATTAACCGGGTTCGGGAGATGAACTTGAGGATGATCCGGACGATGAAGAAAGTCATATTAAAAACTTTTCATCATCGACATCGTCCTATAATTCGTCTGCTTTCCACAAACATCATTTTTCTTTTTCTTTACTTCGTTCACGTAATTTGCCCAATCGTCTTATGTTTTTATGGCATTAAAATGTTAGTTCAGCATTTGAAGCAAAGCCATGTTCATTACCCGCGTAGACTAAGGCAAATCACGGTCCTCGGCTTTTCGGTGTCCTAAGTCCCGAACTCACCCCTTCAATGGCGCCTGGCGTGCACTTTTCACTGTCGTATCCTTCCATTCTTTTGTCACTGTCTGCCCAATATTTACCCACGATTAATCAGTGTAAATTATAGCTTTATTTTGTGAACTCAAACGTTTTATCTCCCTGAGATATCTGCCTCCAATTAATAATTTCATCGGTTTCAATGAAAGCTGCTTTATTACCCCGACTTAAATAACGGAAGCCTATATCATGTAAGAAGCGATACAACGTAGTTTTGGAAAATCGTGGCAAAGAATCTTCTCCATTTACCCGACTCAAAATCTCTCTCAATGTCGGTGGTATGTTAGCAAATAGAAGAGAGTGAACCACCCGATGCACTCCACTACGCATAATTTCATCATATTTAATTGTCCTTGCATTTTTCTGCCGTCCTTCTCTTTTTGCTTTTACTTTTTTTTGCGGGAGTTCGCAAAGGACCATGTGTGTGTCCCTTTCTTATAGCATAGATTGTTCTTTCGGAACAACCTGTAGCTTTAGCTGTTTCACTGACTGCGCTGCTCAAAAATAATCCAGGATACTAGTTATAATATTGCGTTCTTTCCCCTGAGTTTATCTACGGAACGTTTCTTTTTAATTTGACGATCCATTGTACATCCTTCTGCACTTTTTTTTTTCGAACTAAGAACACCCCGCACGAGCACGAACTGACAACTGCACAGACTACTCAAACACAACAAACACAATCCACTTGTCCTCAAGAACTATACATTTATCACTGATCATGTCCGGCTCCATGGCTAAAAGGTTAGCGTGCTGGCCTTTGCTCCAGAAGGCCCCGGGTTCGATTCCCGGCCGGGTCGGGGATTTTAACCTTCGTTGGTTAATACCAATGGCTCTGGGGCTGGATGTGTGTGCCGTCTTCAGAATTAGAATACATCACAGGTTGGGCCTATGCGGCATCAACTCGAAAGACCTGAACTCGGCCTCTTCGGAGTAGAGATGGGGAGATTCTGAACGAGTGATTCAAAATGAACGAATCATTGCAGTGAACGATTGTATCATGATTCAGTGAACGAAATGAATCGACTCGTTTGTGAATCGAAATCTGAATCGAGAGATGGCAGCCGCAACGCCGCAACTCGTTCGTTGATTCCTCGTTCGTTCGTTCGTTCTGATTCAAATCGTCAAATCGGGTGTCCACCATTTTTGAATCAATGACTACTTGTGAAGAAGGACTCTGTTTATTTTTTATTTAACCTGAACCAAAAGTCTGATCCACAAGTCAAATACTCCTAACCTAACCTTACAGGAAAAATATATTTTTAAGAAGAAATGATCACGTAGTTTCAAGTCACACACTTCTCGGAACTTTAATATACACTCAACTTCCAGCTCGTTGCGAAATGTTAGGTTAAGTTTACTTCAAGGTTCCCGTTCACGTTCTTGTTCTCGTGAACTAACGCGTGAAACATGGCCACAAAAATGTTAATATCTACTAAATTTCAAATTCGATTCTCGTATAGTTGCGAATGGTAGCTACTTAAGTTTTGGAAAGGATTAGTCAGACAGTTGTGTAGCATTTTTCGACTGTAATCTCTATAAATGATATTACTCTTGTTAAAATGCTATCAATTATTATTACTATACTTTGAAAATTTCAATTCTTGTAGCCTGTAAACATTTAAGCAGTAGCAGTTATAAAGAACATAACGGAATGGTTCATCTGAGTCCATGGTTTCGCTTTCGGTTCTCCGGCACGTAGTATTGGAATGAACGAATTAAATGAACGAATCAAATGAACGAATCATTTTAATGAATCGGTTCAAATGAGTCGGTTCTTCTAAAAGAATCACATTCCCCATCTCTACTTCGGAGGCCACACGCCATAAAGTATTATTTATATATATATCACTGATCTTTATTTAATGAATCTTATAATACTGATTAAATGAACACCACTGCACACGGCTGTCAGTATATTTTAAAGCTCAGCCAGCCGAGTCACTCGTGAAACGTAAACAAACGAGACGTTCTCCCTGTCATAAATCAAGAGATAACGAGATAAGGACTTGAGGTATGATTTAAAAATAACTTCCATATCCGAAGACCGTTTGCTTTGCTCTAACCACGCCATGATCCTTCTGCACTTTTTCTTCGAAATTAGATCCCCACGCACGAGCACGAACTCACGAACCACACAAACGAAATACACTTTCCCTCAAGAATTGTACATATGTCACTGATATGTATTTAATCACTATTATACATACTACTGACGAAATGGGCACTGCACTGCACGCGACTGTCTGGAAATGTTAAAAGCGCATGTTTGGGAGATCACTACCGGTACTTCAGCCAGCTAGATAGACAGACAGACAGCCAGTCGAGTTACGCGCGAAACCAAAATTCAATGAGATATTATTCCTGTCACAAATTAAGAACTAAGCAAGATAAGAACTTCGGGATTGTTTTAAAAATAACTTCCATATCTGAAGACCATTAGCCTCGCTTTGACCCCCCATGCAAATTCAATAGGAAAGACGCTGGCCAGCGACTGACTTTTTCGTGCCTGAACACGACTGAAAATAAACGCATATACTGCATTTTGTTATCATTTAAATTTAAAAATAAACTTATCTACATCGAGCTGAAATGTTTCTTTACCAGCAGTGAAAAAATTAGGAAAATAGTGAATATACAATAGGAGTTATGACATGATAAGTTCTACGCAATGAAGATTTTGCATTTGGCGAAACTTTCCATTATATTACCATTTTCACATTAATATTTTTTTTACATTTTTTTTGTTAACGGCATAAAATGCGCCTTGAAATTCTGTACATAACACGATATTCACCCATTTTAACCGATAACATTCTGATTTACGGATATTTGGCAAACCCGCTGCATTAGAGTAGGACAGCGCTACCCGCAAAACATGGGGGAAGGAAAGAGATGGAATTATCCCATTACTGCTGTACTGCAATTTAAGGTTGGAACGCTCTATAGGCTACGGACAGCTCGAAAATATACTAGTTTTTAGTTCTTCCAGATGTTGATTGTAATTTGTTTAATGTGCTCCATATTCCAGGAAATAATGATATGTCTACTCATTATAGTAACAGAATAAATAGTAATGGTTAGTAATGATATGTTTGAGCATTACAGTTTATGGTTTGCAGGATTACTTTTTTTAGTCAATGTAACATATTCTGTTTATCTCATTGAAGGTTTCCATTATTGTTTCCTGTGTTTCTCACAAGTTATTCCGACACTCGCGGTGCACGAACTCGTAACATCAATACAGCAGTTATGATGAGTGTTGCAGTTGAAAGCCATCCGTCTCTGGAAATTATAGATCAAAAATTTCTATTACCTGGTCGTGCCCATCTTTAGTGTGATATGGACCATACTCGAATGAAACGAGCAAAGAAGCACAATAATCCATTTGAAATAATGGTACGCAGAGACTGGTATGTTAATTTTGTACGTTCTGTGGGAGGAAAAGTGCCAGTGAAAGTTAACTGAGATGGGGCAGAATGATTTTTAGTCTTATTCATATTTTCTGACACACAAACTCATTAAACGGACAACGGATACAGAGGGTATTACTGGGAAGTGGTTACAAGTCAAATGAAATGGCAGTGATACAAATAATTTGGAGATGTAGAATTTAAATACACCCTTGATCCAGATGTACCATTTCCGGATATGAACTTACGGCGGAATACACGAAAAAGACCCTCAAGTATCCCCATCCCTCAAACTTACTCCGGGCCACCTCCAACCATTCAAAAGAAGAAAAATGACATTTCGTCACTTCTGCGTCTTATCAGCCCAGAATGCCATAATTTCTAACAAAATTTAGCCACTAGTCATTGTGCACAGATAATATTATTCCATGTCCTCATTGTTCATGATCATCAGAAGGGAACTGAATCAGCGTTTCCCTTCAACCTATGTCAAAAGTAAAAGAAACTCAAGTTCAAATATTTAAACGTTTTCAGTGATGATAATATCAAAATTGGAGGTTTAAATCTTGAAATCCGTAGTAATAAAGAATAAATAAATGTTCAGTCATTGTACGTGGATTTATTTAGAATATATCTTAGTAACTTAATTTGATATGGCCTTGACCTTCACGTGCCAGAACTCAATATGTCAATTTATGCCCTTTTCTCATCACACTCTTTCCAGTATCGGTATAAAAAGTATTTATTTTGTTTTATAATACATGTTGGTCTACAAGTTCCTACAGCTTGAAGTTAATATACTCAGTTATTTTTTTGCACTGCCATGTAAAGTTAGAATTTCATTTCCTGCAAAGTTTCAGGTTTTTGGCATATCAACTTTTGGTTTTTCACCACACAATTAGCCATTGTACAAAGGATTTTTGAAGAGATAATTCTCATCCCAGTTGTTCGGTTTCGAACCATAAGTCGTGTGTCTAACGATCACAAAATTGTGTGTCACGTAGACCTACAATTTTGCTTTTCTTTCAATTTCTTCCATTTTTGCACCAGCAGAAGGATTACTTACCAGGAAGAACACGGTTCAAACCAACTGACGTGAGATTCTTAAATATTCACACAATTGTATATTCGACGGATTATGATCATAAGATTAATATACCGGGCGAGTTGGCGCGCAGCTGTCAGCTTGCATCCTGGAGATAGTGGGTTCGAATCCCACTGTCGGCAGCCCTGAAGTTGGTTTTCCGTGGTTTCCCATTTTCACACCAGGCAAATGCTGGGGATGTACCTTAATTAAGGCCACGGCCGCTTCTTCCCACTACTAGCCCTTTCCTATACTATCGTCACCGTGAGACCTATGTGTCGGTGCGACGTAAAACAAATTGTAAAATATATATATATATATATTGGCATAAAATTGCAAGCTGGTTTTCATTCAGTTTCCAAATCTGCTAATCCAACATCGTGGAAATATAGTAGCTCCTGGATTGCTCTTCCCAGAAATTGTCATCTTAAAATTCGTCTTCCTCCTTCGTCTTCGTTAACAGTACCTTCACCGAGCGAGGTCACGTAGCAGTCAGCTTGCATTCGGGAGATAGTCGGTTCCAACTCCACTGTCGGCAGCCCTGAAGATGGTTTTCTAAGGTTTACCATTTTCACACCAGGTAAATGGCAGCAGAACATTTCTAAGCGAGGAAATTATGGTTAAATTAAAATGAACTCGATGGAGAGGGGGTGTCATGGGAGACGAGTGGAATGGATAAAGAGAAACTATTAAGAATAATATTGTAATATTGGAGGTTAACAGAAGTGGAGGGGGGAGAAAAGGACGACGATAGTTTGTCCCAGTTATGCATTACTTCAGTGTACGAGCGGCGTCGATTAGAGGGACGAGGGTAGTCGCCCATCCCCCACTTCGTGGAGAAAATTTTCTTTGAATTGCATTTAAGCCACTTAAAACTAGAAAAATAAAGAAAATAATGTATACAGTTTATACAAAACCTGTTGTATTTTCACCTAATTCTTTGCTTTCATTTCTTTAAATATTAAAAAAATACTTAGCCGAAATACGTACGAAATATAGTTGGACGCAGCTAACCGATACCTACAGCGCCACAGCAAGTAGTGGAGACTCGCGTGGCAGGGTGTACAATCTTAGTGTGCCACAGGGGTCCCAGGTTCGATTCCCGGCAGTGTCGGAAATTTAACCATCATTGGTTAATTTCTCTGGTACGGGGGCTGGGCGTGTGTGTATTCTTCATCATTATTTCATCTTTATCACGACGCGCAGGGCGCCTACGGGGGTCAAATCGAAAGACCTGCACCTGGCGAGCCAAACATGTCTTCGGACACTCCCGGCACTAAAACCATACGCCATTTCATCTGTGCACTAAATGAATTTTGTGTGCGAACAAGTCAATGTGGTGTAGCGTGTGTGAGCGGGGAGGAACGCCAGCTCTCTAGTTGCTACGGAAGTGTTTACGTCGGCTCCTATCGACTACGTTAGCGTGGCAAGGCTTCATTTTGCTCCCAATAGCACAGCAATGGTTAACCACTCCACTACCTTCCTTCCCCTGCTTTCCCCTCCAACGTCGGGGCTTCGCGCAGGTTTGTACTTCTAGAACGTGCAGTGAGGATGGGAAGCAGGGGTATATATTTGCGAAGGTCATCGACAATAAGATATGATTCACCCGCTTGCCGTGCGCATCTCTCAGTCTGGCAGTTCCAGTCAGGCAATGCGTCTGAGTAGTTCTACCTAGTGTCTGTTACTTTCTTAGTGTTTAATCAAATACTAAATGGATTTGTTATTGTATAATAACGCAGTACTTCTATTTCATTGTGATGTATGTCTAATTGTTCCTTCGGTGAAAGTTTATTGATCCGTAGGGCCTATAGCATTGAATCAAAATCTCAAAATACTGTGAATACCACACTTAAGTTGGTAAAGTGTCTCTGTCGAAATTCGCCCGGAGAGCTTAAAAAACTTACCATATTTAGGTTTCTAACATTTTTTATCCGCCTCTGTGGCTTAGTGGTTAGTGTGCCAACCCCGGAGGCCCGGGTTCGACTCCCGGCTCTGCCACGAAGTTTGAAAAGTGGTACGAGGGCTGGAACGGGGTCCACTCAGCCTCGAGAGGTCAAATGAGTAGAGGTGGGTTCGATTGCCACCCTAGCCATCCTGTAAGTGGTTTTCCATGGTTTCCCACTTCTCCTCCAGGCAAATACCGGGATGGTACGTAACATAAGGCCACGGCAACTTCCTTCACTCTTCCTTGTCTATCCCTTCCAATCTTCCCAACCTCCCCATAAGCCCCCTGTTCAGCACAGCAGGTGAGGCCACCTGGGCGAGGTACTGGTCATTCTTCCCAGTTGTATCCCCGACCCAATGTCTCACGCTCCAGGACACTGCCCTTGAGGTGGTAGAGGTGGGATCCCTCGCTGAGTCCGAGGGAAAACCAACCCTGGAGGGTAAACCGATTAAGAAAGAAAGAAAGAAAAATATCTAACCCCGTCTCCCCCACTATATCCACCAGAACCCCTGTGCATTTTGCTGTCTATAATTTTTCCCCCTCCTGCTCTCCCATTTCTAATTCCCAATCGCCAGTACTGGTGTAGAGCTAGACAACGCCACAGAGCTAGCTGCAAATAGAGCAATGAGGAGGCGCTTACTTAATTCACTGAGGCTGTACGCTGAACGCTAAAATGATATTGTATGTAGTTACGATGTTGTTTGTCCACCCCTAGTCCCGTTTCTCGATACGGGGTCGGGGATGAACTTATTAAGGTATGTTTTACGACCGAATGCTATTCCTGACGACAACCTAAGAGCTAATAAAGATGAAATGAATAATGCCCATTCTTTGAGTAC
Source organism: Anabrus simplex (assembly GCF_040414725.1). Lineage (NCBI taxonomy): Eukaryota > Metazoa > Arthropoda > Insecta > Orthoptera > Tettigoniidae > Anabrus > Anabrus simplex. The sequence goes on from NC_090271.1 coordinate 255,448,116, forward strand.
GGCCTGAAAATTCCAGTCGTCGTTTTCTAATAGAGTCTGATATTTTCTCAGAATGCTGGTACAATTCAGAAGACATCCTTTTCATCCACACTCCTTCTATGCATACTGGGCCAAAGATTTTCCAAGGATTTACCTTTCTTGTTTTTCTAAAATTATATTTAGTGATCTGTCTCCAGTGATATGTTTCTGATGCGCATGATGCTTCAGGCTTTATTATTACATTATTATTACTATTACTATTATTATTACTATTATTATTATTATTATTATTATTATTATTATATTCCATGTATGCTCACTTCACTTTGCACACAGGTGTTGTTCTCACTGAAACACAAAACAAACCGAGTCAAAGCCAGAACCGGTAGTCCCCGCAGGCTCCCCTCCCTCCCCACGCACAGCTGTCAGCTCATAGTCGCTCCCAGTCATTGCCCCGGTTCCAAGAAAGTCGGATGACTTATTAATGACGGATTATAATCATTATAAAATATCAAAGCCATTTCTTATTAACAGTGCTGATGTAGTTATTTTATTATTATTATTATTATTATTATTATTATTATTATTATTATTAATTATATACAGTCGTATCAGCACACACTTTATTAAAATATAACCGGTCTTCGGACACTAAGGTCCATCATCAGTATTAAAATTTAAATTTAATTCCACATGAGTGTGTCGTCAAAATTGCTTAAAATAAGCTTAAAATGTAGCCCTGTGACATAAACTTTTCTTCTTTTTCTTTCTTGCTTTCTTTTCTTTCTTTTCTTTTTCTTTTCTTTCTTTTCTTTATTTTTTTTATTTTTACAGTTGATGTCAATAGGGCTACATTTTAAACTAATTTTAAATAATTTTGACGACACACTCATCTGGAATTAAATTTAAATTTTAACACTGATGATGGAACTTAGTGTCCGAAAATCGGTTATGTTTTAATAAAGTGTGTGCCGGTACGACTGTATATAATTAATAATAATAATAATAATAATAATAATAATAATAATAATAATAATAATGAAATGACTTATAAATACCTACCGAGCTCGATAGCTGCAGTCGCTTAAGTGCGGCCAGTATCCAGTAATCGGGAGATAGTGGGTTCGAGCCCCACTGTCGGCAGCCCTGAAGATGGTTTTCCGTGGTTTCCCATTTTCACACCAGGCAAATGCTGGGGCTGTACCTTAATTAAGGCCACGGCCGCTTCCTACCAATTCCCAGGCCTTTCCTGTCCCATCGTCGCCATAAGACCTATCTGTGTCAGTGCGACGTAAAGCAAATAGCAAAAAGAGAAAAAAATTAATACCTAGGTTCGCTTAACACTTTATGATCCGAGTAAATTTATCTAAAGCACGATGCTACCCTACTTAAATATAGTCTCAATGTGGATTTAATCTCAAATGGTTTAGGGATAAAAGGGAGGATTGTACAGCCCTAGCCACCTGAAGGCAAGGAGGACGACGGCTCAGAATATGTCCTTTCCTATTCCACAGTAACTAGTATCCGGACTCTCACGTTCACTCACTAGACTACTCAGCCGTTGTCAGTTCATGGAAGAAACTTTATTTTTATCAGTTGGTTTTCAGACCGAGTTAGAACTTAAGTGAAAACTAGATGGACTCAGGATACCTTATTCACAAGTCAGAAGTAAGACATAAAGGCAGATAATTTCTTTGTACAATTTACTTTACGTCGCACCGACTTCTAATGGCGGTGAAGGGATAGGAAAGCGCTAGAAGTGGGAAGGAGGCGACCGTAGCCCTAATTAATGTACAGCCACCCGCATCTGCCTGCTGCGAAAATAGGAAACCACGGAAAACCATCTTCAGGGCCAACTTGCTCGGTAAGTCAGAAAGAATGGTTTCTGGTAGAAGAGGTTGAAACAATGACAGTAAGGTACTTGGAATGATGAGATAAACGCCAAGTTAAAAATAAACTAGATGGATAATGAATAAAGCAGCTTCGGTAGTGGGGTAATGTGAGGCGAATAGAGGATAGGTTACTAAAGAGAATAATGGACTCGTCCATGGAAGGTAAAAGAAGTGGAGGGAGACCAAAATGACGATGGTGAGACTCAGTTTTCCGAATTTTAATGATAATGGTTGTGGAACTAAAGGAAACTGCAGGGCTAGTTGTAAATAGCGGGTTTTGGAGGTACTTAAACCTACCTAATTCACAGACGCCTGCAGACTGAACAGTGAAAGGTATAATGTTCTATAACGAATTTTTGTGTATGCAATATATTTGTCATCTTCTGGCTGAGTGAAGAAAACAACGGTAAATTACCTTACCTTCCACTTCCTTAGTACATCTCTTCAGTATCACCTAGCCTATGACAGCTGATGATGAAGCTTGCTGGGATCTAACCAGCCTTCCGGCTGAAGTTTCAACATACAATATCCTAGTAACTGAAATATTGTCCGGCCCCGCGGTGTTGGGGGCAACGCGTCCACCCGGCGGCCTCGGGTTCGATTCCGGCCGGGTCAGGGGTTTTTAATTGTAAATGATTAATATCCCTGGCCTGGGGACTGGGTATTTGTGTCGTCCTTAACGTTCCTTTCCTTAAATTCAACACTTCACACTTCTGCAATTTGCACATACACGTAGGTTCATAACAGATGGTGCAAATAGGGGCAAAAGGTCTTTCTAGGTCGACGCCCCGAACAAATAGCATTTTTTTAACTGAACTATTCCAACAGAAAAACTACAAGAGCTGATGACCGTGCAGTACGGCAAGAAAAGGACAGGGGTAAAGAGCAACCTCATTCTTTTCGTGACAACCACGGTGCACTGAGAACTGCGAAGTCAGTCAGCGAAGACTTACGGGCTTTCTCTCTTTAGTGAAGGCATAATTTTCTTCCCTGGGAAGTATTTATTTATTTATTTATTTATTTATTTTTCGTACGGCTTTTAATGCCTAGTCCCCAAGAACATGTTCAACTCGCCTGGAGCAGTTCTTTCTATTTGGCGCCCATTGGTGAACTGGGCGTTTGGATGTGGCATGATGTAAAGAGAGAATTAAATCCAGTGACGGCACTTCTGTCGAATAACACCAAAAGGGCTGTTCAAGGCTTGAAGTCGCCATCCGACGGAAGTAACACCAACAAAAGCGTCATATCAACACTGTGGAAAAGTTTGGAACCAGGCTATTGGCACGCAATCTAGAGATCAGGACTCTTCTCCAGCCCTGACGGCCAAAATTCTGGTGGTGAAATTTTGTTCACCAACGGGACTCGAACCGGCTGAGCACGGTGTTAGAAGGTATAGACTTGACGTCTTTAACGACCGTGACTACCACGCTGGCTTAAAGGCAGTGATAAACTTCAACAACAATTCGATGGAAACAAAGTACCATAGTGTAAACTGTTTTGATTTTCCGAAGAGGAAAATAAAGGAAGAAGGGAAGAGACAGACGAAGGGAGAGAGAGTTCAGGAGACGAAGCGCGGCGGTAACGAAGCGTAGCCGTGTAACTGCTTCAGTGATCACACGACTCAACTTGGCTCCCACACAAACAACCTCCCTCCCGTCTTAACTTCACTGTTATACCACATCCAACGATAGTAATAATGTTATTGGTTTTTATGTCCCACTAATTGACGCGTTTTCTTTGGAGATGCCAAGTGGTCGGAATTTTGTACCGCAGGAGTTCCTTAACGTACGAGAAAATCTACCGACACGTGGCAGACGTACTTGAGCATCTTCAGTTACCACCAGACTGGCCAGGGTGGAATTCACCAACTTTAGCTCTGAAGGCCAGCGCTCTACCTCCAAGGAGAGGAGGACGCGACTTCTTCTGAGATAAATACTACTTGAGTGAATGTTCATCATGCACTGCTAAACTGTTAAAACTAGGGCTAGGATTTAAATATAATTAACAAATATTAGATTGGAATGTTGATAAGGTACTTTGTGATTGGACGAAAGCAGTAATTGCTCTTATCTATAAGTAAAGGAACAGTATCGAGGTATCTCGATGTTCACTGACACTGTGAAAGGAAGGGTGCGATCCGTAAATTGGGTGAAAACCAATGTGGTTTCAGACCACAGAGGGGCTGTCAGGATTGGACTTTCAGTATGCGCCAGGTAATTGAAAAATGCTATGAGAGGAATGTTTATGTTTCCTAGATCTAGGGAAGGCATACGACAGAGTACGGAAGGAAAAATGTTCTCCATACTGGGAAACTATGGATTTAAATGTAGATTATTAAAAGCAATCAAAGATATTTATGTTGACAATTCGGCTGCAGCGAGAATTGATGGTAGAATGAGTTCTTGGTTCAAGGTACTTACAGTAATCTGTAAGCTGTAAGTTATAATCTTTAACCTTCGTTTTTCATAGTCCACATGGATCATCTACTCAAAGGTAGTACACAGTGAGGTCAAAATATAGTAGGCACTTTGGCTTATGCCGACGACTTGGTCTTAAGGCCATATAGTGCCGAAGGCCTGCAGAATAATGGAATAGTAACCAATATAAATTCAGAGACCTTTTTCTCGTCGATACTACATCAAGTGAGAACTGATCCTAGTGTAATATTGTATAATTCATGCTCATTAGCATTTCAAAATAAACCACTTCCTTTCTGTTTGCTGAGCTGGGTTAATGTCCTAGGACCAGCTGTGAGACCCCTACACCAATATGTAGGGCTGGAAGTGTTATAGTTACCGCGTGATAGGCATTGTCGAAATAAATTGTCTAATTAGTATATGTATCCGAAATCAAATTTTTTTTAAAATTATAAACAAATTTCCACTCTTCAAATCAAGAGTTCCAAATCATTTTCTACCATTGGGGTGGTAGATGTGCTGGCCTGGGGTTCTAGCAGAGCGTATCTCGCAATTTTACGCTTGGAATTGGTGATTATTGACACTTTGGAATTCTTAAAAGCCACTCTGTTCTTTAGAATACGTTATCGATAATGTTTACATAATTTACGATCCATATATCCCGGCATTTTACGAAAGAAAGGATTTTTTCACACTTTGTCGCATCTCTGGAGTAGACAAATGTAAGGAATTCCACTTCGGCTATGTTCGACTTTGTACAGTGAGCTGGAAGCGTTTTGATACACGGCCCTTAGTTTTCACTCACTGTGTCCGTGGTCGATCACCTAGATGTTGGGCCCCATTATAAAACAATCATCATCATCATCATCATCATCATTATCATCACTCTCCTCTGTCTCATTTCTCTCCTCCTCGAAACATGCACACGTATACGGCACTACGAAATTATAAGCAAAGGTCACGCTCTCACGAAGTGCAGTGGGCCAGTTGTAGGCTGCAAACTTCGTGCCTACCATAAGAGCTTAGTTTCTATGCACGATGATGACGTCAGGAAACTAATACGCCAAGTTTGGCCGAGCTAACTTCGATGCTAAATGCTTCACTCGATTCTGACACAGCAGAATATTCACACCCATCAAGAGAACAAGTGCTGGCTCTCATACAACACAGCAATTTCAGCATTCATGAGGCAGCGATTCGGTGTGGCATTTCGCCTAGGGCTGCTCAGAGATGGAAAAGCGGTACCGGGTATCAGAGGACATAGGATGTCTACCGAAGACTGGTTTAAAGCGAGTTTCTACTAGGGAAGAAAACAACAGGTTAGTTGAAACTTGTAACGGACTCTTCACTTCACCGGCAACTACTGTTATGAACCTCGCCACGCACATAACCTTTTTCTACTATTAATATGGACTCACCCTCATCATGATACACACCGCATTTTCTCTTCAACTGGAACTTACATACTCATGTGAATTTGCACACATCATACCTTGCACGAACTCTGCTCTATCCGCCTTTACGATCTACGATAAACTAACATCCTTTTCGCTGCCTGACGTCATGTGACATCGCCCGCTTTGTCACGCATGCTCCACTAACCTCTGGAATCTTCCAGACATATTTCTCATTATTCCACACTATAAATACCCGGCCTTCCTCTGAATGTGTTGAGATGGACTTTGGCCTGTGTGGAGGGAGGAACCTTTAACGTCATCTCCGTCCTTAGCGACATGTGCCCTGGACTCTCCATTTTCGGGCAGAACTACTTGGTTCAAGATGAGGTATGACAAACTGATAATGTCCTTATTGTAAATACTTCTATGGTGCATTTGGAGCTATTTTCTTTATATATTCTAACTGGGAGCAGTGCAATTCCAGGCCGAGATTTCACTTGTATTTTTCAATATCTAAGCCTCTATTGACTAACTAGTGACAATTTGCTTTCCAAATGTGCGTGTGGTATATCGGCAACTCTGCGACTCCTATACACACTTGTGCTTAATCAGTGCTTCACCATTTATGTTTTTGCATACTTTGAGACTGTTTCATTATAGTATACAGTGACTTACGCCAGTAAGACAACGTTAATTTGTGCCTATTCGGGTGATAATTGAAGAGGTGGCAACTTTCATATTACATTTAGACTTTTGCTTAGAAGACTTCATGCTGGTATACTCCAGTCTGGTAACTGTGTACATCCTTTTCTTATTCTCGTTGTTCAACATTTCTCTTTATACCGTATTCATCCCTTTCTTGTCTATCCCTTTCCTCTCCTGGCCTATTCTCTTATTTGCTTTCATTCTCTTGGATATTTTATTCTTGGTGTAACAAATTTGTATTACATGTGGTTGGGAAAATTCCGTATTTGTACAGACTTCTATTCATCTAATATTGTAAGAGCTTGATTTAATTCTTCTAATATATCTATTTCCAAATTTTATCTTGGTTTCTCATCTATTTTCACCCGTCATGTCCCTTATTTCTCCTGCCATTTTCTTTTAATTTTTTTAAATATTATCTAGCATAGTTTCCACTGCGCCATTTGTAGTTATTCTGGAATGCTTATTGGAGAACTTTTTTTTTACCACGGCCTCCATTCTCAATTTGGCGTTTTACTCGCTGCGTAATATTACTGCCTACCGTTTGAAAGTACTCGGTGTCACCGATACTTTGGATTTCCCTCGGCTGGATTTATGAATAAATATATATATATATATGCATATACCCCCATAAAAGGGTTACAAACTTCACAGGAGCATCCGTTCCTAAACTCGGTGGGGCTCATGCAGACGACCAGTTTCCCTCAACGTCCATACCTGGCACATAAACAATTACGAGACGCCGGACTCCATCGCAGTTAACATGCCTCCAAAGTGTCCCTCTCGGATGAACAGATGATTGATCGGTGCAACTTTGCCAAGATGGAGTTAAATCGTAATTGGGTTAACGTGATCTTCTCAGTGATTTCAGGTCGGCGGAAGTCGGGCCGATCATGATTACAGGCCACGGGGAACCCAATGCGACAAAAGACATGTAGCCGAGTGTTCACGCAGTGGCTACATAACTGGGTCGTGTTAGCGGTGGATGCCGTATGATGAGACTGGAGTGTTTCATCGGATAGATGACCGTCTCACATCGGATCAATATGCGGATATCCCGCAGAATATTATGGTTATGAGATAACACAATTCTTGCAAGACAACTTCCCAAACTACACGAGCGATCCTGACCAGGGCTTCATTGAACTGCTCAATTGGGTCCCCCGAGCTCCAGACTCGAACACCACTGAACGTGTGTTGGCAAGATGGAAACACTGGCATCACAGTCCGACTCGGCTGAATAGTCAGCGTACTGGCCTTCGGTTCAGAGGGGCCCGGGTTCGATTCCCAGCCGGGTCGGGGTTTATTTCAATGGCACGGGAGCTGGGTGTATGTGTTGTCTTCATCATCATTTCATCCTCATCACGACGCGCAGGTCGCCTACGGGGTTCAAATAGAAAGACCTGCACTTAGCGAGCCGAACCCGTCCTGGGATATCCCGGCACTGAAAACCATACGACATTTCATTTCATTACTGGCATCACACTCCGCCGCGTTCGCATGATGGTTTGTGGTACGTTATGCTGGACTCATTGGAGGGGATCGCTCTCGAACGAGGAATAGTTTAGGAAGCCTGTTGAGTCAAAGGTACGTCAGCTCCGACAAGTTGTTCAAGTCGATGGATATTGGGCCAGGTATTAAGTTATGTCTAAAATAGTTCTCTTTAAGGTAAGGTAAGGGGTTGTTCTGCCCGAAGGCAGGTCCGAACCTCCGCAGAGGTATTCCTGAGCCGGAGTTTACTTGCGGTAGGGTGGCCAGTTCCTTTCCGCTCCTCCATTCCCTTACCCCCCCACCAACAGCGCGTGGCAACCCATCCAACTCCTGACCACGCCCAATGTTGCTTAACTTCGGAGATCACACGGGATCCGGTGTTTCAACACGGCTACGGCCGTTGGCTAGTCCTCTTTAAGACTAACATAATTAAAAGCACAATGCCAAATTTCGCAATGAATAGAAATGCACACACGTATTTGGTTAACGCAACACTCTAAATGTGCTTCCTCGGAGCCCTGGCACGCGAATGAATACGCTTAACATTGCAAGGCGATTCCTAGCTCTACATGGCACGTGGAGTATGAATACCTCTATAACACACATTGGAGGGGCCAGTGATAATAAACTACGAGTACATTGCAAGCAATCGAAGTGGAAATGCACAGATCTTTAGTGTGGTGCAATGGGGCCGATGACCTTCCATGTTAGGCCCCTTAAAACAACAAGCAAGCATCATTAGTAAGGTGCAATTAGAAAATAGAGGACCGGGCGAGTTGGCCGTGCGCGTAGAGGCGCGCGGCTGTGAGCTTGCATCCGGGAGATAGTAGGTTCGAATCCCACTATCGGCAGCCCTGAAAATGGTTTTCCGTGGTTTCCCATTTTCATCATCATCATCATCATCTGTTTACCCTCCAGGTTCGGTTTTTCCCTCGGACTCAGCGAGGGATCCCACCTCTACCGCCTCAAGGGCAGTGTCCTGGAGTTTCAGACTCTTGGTCGAGGATACAACTGGGGAGTATGACCAGTACCTCGTCCAGGCGGCCTCACCTGCTATGCTGAACAGGGGCCTTGTGGAGGGATGGGAAGATTGGAAGGGATAGGCAAGGAAGAGGGAAGGAAGCGGCCATGGCCTTAAGTTAGGAACCATCCCGGCATTCGCCTGGAGGAGAAGTGGGAAACCACGGAAAACCACTCCCAGGATGGCTGAGGTGGGAATCGAACCCACCTCTACCCAGTTGACCTCCCGTTGAGTGGACCCCGTTCCAGCCCTCGTACCACTTTTCAAATTTCGTGGCAGAGCCGGGAATCGAACCCGGGCCTCCGGGGATGGCAGCTAATCACGCTAACCACTACACCACAGAGGCGGACGTTTCCCATTTTCACACCACGCAAATGCTGGGGCTGTACCTTAATTAAGGCCACGGCCGCTTCCTTCCAACTCCTAGGCCTTTCCTATCCCATCGTCGCCATAAGACCTATCTGTGTCGGTGCGACGTAAAGCCCCCTAGCAAAAAAAAAAAAAAAAATAGAGGAACTGATTCCAGTAAAAAATGTCCTGACGCCAGTCTTCGAACCTCGGATCTCCTGCTTGAGAGCCAAGGACCTTTCCTCCAAGCAAACACTGACGTGTCACATCGAGCTTCACTTGCCAGGCTTGTCCCTAACTTCGCATATTTATTTAACAATTATGGATATTTTTGTACAATTTCATTGTGTTCTTCTATGTTATTCCGATATGCGGAAAGTTGCATTGTGTACCCGGGTTCGATTTCCGGCTCTGCCATGAAATATTATATTATATTATATTATTATTATTATTATTATTATTATTATTATTATTATTATTATTACGTAAATGAAAATCCACAGACTATTTCCAGTCATTCGACCGGGTCAGGGATGGATTGAATGAAGACCCCATCTAGCGGGGAGGATAGGGATAGTGCCGGCTGCCGAAGCCTGTCGCACTCCACTAGGGCAATGTGTAATGACTGACAGATAAAATGATATTGACGAATGTGGCTGGAATGAATGGTGACACGGAAAACCGGAGTACTCGGGGGAAAACCTGTCCCGCCTACACTTTGACGGCACAAATTTCACATGGAGTGACGGGGATTTGAACCATAGAACCGAGCGGTGAGAGGCTGGCGCGCTGCCGCCTGGGGCACTCTATTATTATTATTATTATTATTATTATTATTATTATTATTATTATTATTATTATTATTATTATTATTATTATTGTTGTTGTTGTTGTCTTCGGATATAACTACTATGGACCACGTTAAGCATCGTTCATTTCCGTTTCTTCTTCCTCCGATCAGCCCAGTACTTCTTCATCCTTTCGGAATGGCCTGCTTTGCGTTCTAGCGACCAGGTGTTGCCGGTCTGTTCTTGGCTGTGAGTGCGCGCAGTTGTATTATGGAGTTCAAATTGAAAATGTGTTCACTGCATGATCTTCCTTTCTGGAATCCTGCCTGGTATTCGCCCTGTTATTTTTCGATTATCTCCTCAATCCTATTTCGTAATGCCTTAGATAAGATCTTAGAAGCGACTGGTGGTAACGATATTCCTCTGTAATTATTAACATTTGTTATGTCTCCTTTTTTTGTGCAGTGGGTGTGTTAATGCAGTTTTCCATTCTTTTGTACCGAGCTCGATAGCTGCAGTCGCTTAAGTGCGGCCAGTATCCAGTATTCGAGAGATAGTAGGTTCAAACCCCACTGTCGGCAGCCCTGAAAATGGTTTTCCGTGGTTTCCCATTTTCACACCAGGCAAATGCTGGGGCTGTACCTTAATTAAGGCCACGGCCGCTTCCTTCCCACTCATAGCCCTTTCCTGACCCATCGTCGCCATAAGACCTATCTGTGTCGGTGCGACGTAAAGCAACTAGCAAAAAAAAAAAAAATGCATTCCTTTGGGGTACTCTCTGTACGCCTAATTTCCTCAAATAGTGATTCTAGTTGAGCCACTAGACGTTCTTGAGCATACTTCATTATTATTATTATTATTATTATTATTATTATTATTATTATTATTATTATTATTATTATTATTATTATTATTATTCCACGGATTTCGTGAAACGCAGAAGTGTAAGAACGTGCTGGGGTGAATGGATGCAGAGTGAAATTATCAAAGCAGAAGTTAAAGCACTAAATTTTGAAATTTTATTTCTTTCCTTTTATTTTATTTTAAAATCTGGATGAACATTTCTTCTCGACAGCTTGTTACACACTCGTCTACAAATAATGACATTTTAAACAGGGATAATGAGTGCCCCTTCTAAATGGCCGTAATGTACAAAATAAAAGGTTTAAGACGATCTGCCATGAACAAAATGCTAGGAGACGAAACACTTACACTAGTTTTGAAAGACACTTAAAATCCTACATGGGATTATGGCTCGAAGTTGTAAAGGCTAAACCTATACTACAGGAGTGGGGGTGACTAGATGTGAAATATTAAGTTCCTAAACAGTGTGAAGAATTTAAAGGTTTAGAAAATCTTAGTCACCCCATGTCAAGTTGAAAGGGAATTAACAGAGGGTAAACACTCCTTATTCCCTAAATGTACGTATTTCCAGGCAGGGATTTGAACAAAGTCCTCAGACTTGTCGAAAATTTTATATTTAAAACAAGACTTTAGAATTTTACTTTAATGAAAGAAGTTTGAAACCTTCCCCTCAAGTTAACTGCCTGGAGCTATTACATGTTAAGAGATGTCTGTCATTTCCTTGAGTTGTCGATCCTTCCGACGACGGCAAGGCTGCCCCTGCCTCCTAATACGCACTAGACCGGAGCGATGAAAATGACAATAACGGCCCTAAAGCACCCAGCTTTCATACAAACTCAGAGGGGAAAGTTCCATTACTATTTTGACCTAGGCAGAATGCCTGTACACACCCTCAATTTTAATTGGCTAGAGAAATATACACAAAAATTCCTGATCGGTTAATAACTTAAGGAGAAGGAAGCCGTAGAAGTGTTGTTAACATTAGCACATAAAAAATCTACAAACACTTAAGGTTTACAAACTTTGAAAATTGAAAATTCTCTTAAAAATGAATTTCCGTCCTCCTGCCAGTGGGAGCACATAGGCCGAGAGTAGAGACATCTAAAGATTAAAGGTCCAAGAATCTTCAGATACATAGTTTAGGATTCACAGCACAGATGGCCTGCTAGAAGGCGCGCAGTTCAACCAGTCGTAGAAGGTGTACCCCCGGTACAATTATTATTATTATTATTATTATTATTATTATTATTATTATTATTATTATTATTATTATTATTATTATTATTATTATTATTATTATTATTATTATTATTTGAAACCGTACAGTTTCCTGTACAGCTCCATGGGAGTGATATGGGCCTCTATACTCCATTAAAATTACTCCTAAAGGTCGCGTCATTGGTAGCAGTATGGGCGAAGGGGATCGAGCGGCGTCCGGCCAGAACGGAACCCGCGAAAAGAGCGCCTGCGAACAATGGAAAGACAAAGCAACAGCCAAGCCCTCGCGGAAATACGCTCTCAACGTGCAGAGAGAGATAGAAGGGGACGCGATGCTGGAATAGTCAGATACGCCCCGAGGTGGAGCCTAGCCTCCCCGAGTTCCAAACGAACATAAGGAACTTCCGGTTTTTTATGCACGTGTCACGGGTGCCAACGTCGGATTTTGGCGCGTAAACAATAGAATGATATTTTAATCCAGACATAGGAAAATTATGCGAGACACACCATTGAATAGAGCGGAATTTTCTGCGTTCTCCAGACTAAAAATATGTAATAACTTATGCAGGGGAAGAAATGAGGTCACCAGCTGTCAAGATGTAACATATCGCTAACACATGTGGATACAGCGGCGTCACCCACGCCAAGAATCGCGCTTAGGAGATAGCTCCACCCCCCAGAAGACGCTATGAATTAATCAAAGGCGGGAAGCAAATTACATAAAAACTGCTGATCGTCGGTCCAGCACGCCAGGCTCAAATGAAAGAGGAGACAGAGGGCTACAAGATGCACTATTCAAATATCGTCAATTCTTGGTACGAAAGGAGCTCTTGTTCTTAATGAACCGTGAACGTTGACGCCCCCGAGCTTCCGGCGGGTAAGATAATATAAGCCGGGCAGGCCATTGTAGAGACAGTTGTTCTTTTACGGGTCGGTGAGGAGGACACTATATCCCGCGGTGCCCCAGTTTAAGTCAGAAACCCTTGACCGTGTATTGAAAGCGCCATTGTGTCCAGCACGCTTTGTGAAGTGAACGGGAGGCCAAACGAGCCTAGGTATTGTTCCTGTGCTGCGTGTCAAACTAGTAAAAACCCGCGAGCATAAATTGCAAACAAGTATTGGAATTCGGCTGAGACAGTGCCGGCTTTAATGAGTCAGTCAAATTCATAATTTGGTATCACCCAACGTGTTACTTTGAATCAGGGGCTCGAATCTCGTGAGCCACCCGATTCTTACTGTGAACGCGGGTGTAAACTCTGAAATAGAGGACGTGTGACGAGTGTAAAAGTGTTACCCACTTGGATTACTGTAAGATTTCAGCTGTGACGAGTTCCCCATGATGTCGGACTTGTATGGACCAGGGATGAAGGACTGCACGCCCGCCACCTACCGAGTGGTCATGGAGTACTAAGAACTTCACCATGGGTCTCCCGTGGCGGAAGAATCAACGGCCACCAAACAGATGAGTGATGTCCAAATTTAATTTCTAAGCATGACATAACCCGGGGATAGGATTAGCGTTCTTTTGTAAATATCAAAATGTTGTAAGTTAATGCATGTCCTATATGGAAATTTTATTGATTTTATAATGTTGAAGTAAAATTTAAGGGAGCTAAATTCCCGGACGACTCATATTTCTTTCTTAATGGTTAGCTTATCGTGAGGGTTATATTTTTAATGTAGAATGTCCTAGCAAATATGGGAACAAGGTTAGGAGAATATTTGAGTTTCCCGTAGGGGCGGTTGGAAACATAGTGCTGGCAAGCAGGGAAATATGTCGAAATGTTGGTAGTCACTGTCCCACGTGGTTGTCGGATATGCCAGGGAAACTCATGGGTCAGTCAGATAATGCATGCCTAGCTTACAGATATAATCCGTGCATGTACATCAAGAATGAAGAAAATCCCGACCGGGAGAGGTACATACTGTGTGATCTAGATAGGTGTGAGGGACCATGTGCAAGTCTCCCGTGATTTTTGATTAATGGGCCATAATGGTTTGGAGTGTATTTTTTTATCTATAGCCGGGGTAAGACCCAGGGGCATGAGTCCCTAATCTTTGGCCAGAAGGTTTAAATATAAGTGTAGTTATGTGGTATGGACGAGGAGCCATGAGAGCCATAGGCCCAAGGGAAGAAGATACGCGGTATGAGGCGTAGTGGAAGGGCCGAATAGGAACTTACGATGAGATGATTGAGAAGTGATCGTGCCCACAGTCTCAGTGATAATAATGAGAAGGGAGTGAATAAAAAGAGTATTTCATGGGAATTCCATAATGATATGAATAAACAAATGAAGCGGGCTGTGGATATGTGTGTCCCCGAGATGAGAGGGTAGACGTGTGAGCGAGAGAAGAATCAGAACGGCCGTGCGAAGTGAATGGCCGGCCTTCCTTCTGTTGTGAATGACTGGCTCTCGCCCTCGCGACAGAGGGATCCCTTTAAACCATTGTGTTAAGACTAACTTGGAGCCCTGGGTCAACCTCGCGCTCCCCTCGGTTGGTTTAAATGGCTCAGCTAAGAATACTTGTATAATGATAATATCACGGTAACTTCTTTTAAAAGGGTATTTAATAAATGAGTAGGGATTCCCCCAGATATCCGGCGAGATGAGATTGTAGCTATTCTCGGTATCTACAGAAACCCACAGTACCTCTCGGTCGGGAGTCTGCCAGTTCGACGCCGGATGATGACGGCGCCCTTGAGCGAGCTGCTTCCAAGCTTGCGCTTTGGGCCGGAGACTGTGATAACCATGCTGTTTTCTTTTCTAGGAAGGGTTCTCCGGTGTGCATGAAGTGTATATATCCATATGTTTTGTGTATGTTTCGTAATGATGTGCACATATTTTTGAGTTCAAACAGAACCTATGTGCACGACGTGTGGTCTTGGTGACAGATGAGAAGTCCGGGGTTTAGCAAAAATGGTATTTGTGTTTGTTTGTGCATTATGCAAATGTGTCTTTTAATATGATATTATGTAGCGTAGGCCCCGGTTATGTTCGTGCTTAGAACAGCTAGTGATATTTGTGTATCGGGACATCAAGTCATCACGGTGTGATCGACAGAATAATGTACAAATTTCATGAACGGTATGAATTAATGAGGAAAAATGAACGATAGCAAGTCGCAAAACCTCAATCATACCGTTATGCAGACGACGCCCATGGGCGATTCGTATTTTAAAATGATTATTATTTTCTTTTCATCCCATATGTGGAGAGTCATTGTATAGAGCTGTATCAACCTTTTTAAATTGTTATTTTTGAATAAATTTGCATTCGTAACCCCTATTTTATGGTTCTTGTCATTGGTAGCAGTGGTAAGCAGTATCCAGTAGGCATTCGAACCCAGAGATCCTACTTTCATATTATAGACATAAGGCTCCATCTTAAGGATTTGTTGTTTTTGTTTTTCTTTGAACGTACCACTTCCCCAAGTGCTCAGGCTGCCGGGCCGGCACAGAAAGTAGGAAGGGGAGCGGTTCGAAGCTCGTTAAGCAATTCGACCCGCTCTTCAATCCAAATCTCATCCGTGGGTGTTTACCCCGTTACGTGGAGGCATTTTTATGCGTGGGTCATCCATTCGAAGCCCGGTAGGGTGTATATTATACAAATAAGGGAATAATAACGGGTGTTCTTGTAAACACCGGTGTCAAGAGGTAACATATGACACAACCAATATAAATTTACAGGCGTTTTTCTCGTTGATACTACATCAGCTGAAAACAGATCCTAGTGTAATCTTGTATAATTCATGCTCATTAACATTTCAAAATAAACGACCTCTTTTCTCTTTGCTGAGCTGGGTTAATGTCCTAGGAACAGCTGCGAGACCCCTTAACCACTTAGATCTTCCCGCCAGCCCGTCTTAGCCAGTGCTCCAACAATGAAGCGTCGTAAACTGAAACAACAATGTAGAGAGGCACACTTATCAGGACCCTGTAACACAATGGGGCCCATATCTTAATTCCTGGCGCTTGCAGGAAGCCAAACAAACAGGCTGGTGCAGATAGCTGCGACTGTCAGATAGCGAATACATTCATATGCTAATCAAGGAAGATGTTGGACCAACACTAGCATTAAAACCGTCTACTCTTTCATCATGTATACCATTCCTACTTTTTTTTAAAGTATTATCAAAAATCTCATTTGTGTAAATGAAAAATTGGATTCATAAAATAATTCAAAGAGTAGTTAATTTAATTGTAGATAACATTATACAAATAACAATGGCAATTATATATTGGAGGATTTTTGAGTTTGGTATATAGCACCACTACTTTATATGCCTTTCCCAAAGCGCAGAGATCACTGCATTTAATAATAATAATAATAATAATAATAATAATAATAATAATAATAATAATAATAATAATAATAATAATTAGAACTCTTATGTTAGGTGAAAACCTATTTTGTTTCTGAAGAGATAACTAACTAAAAATGAAGTTTTCTTTATACGTTTCATGTATTTATAAGGTAGAACCGGTGGTCCTATAGTGCTTTAAATTGCCTAAATTAATAATTAGAACCTACATTCACCTATATTCCTATAATTCCTATTCTTTATTCCTAAACCGATTGAAATTCTTTTAATTCATTCCGAGACACTAAAATATTTGCCGATTCGTTTTCAGTATCTTGCTCAGTATATACAGTATATATTTGCTCGTGGCTTTACGTCGCACCGACACAGATAAACTTAGGTCCAATGCGACGATGGGATAGGAAAGGTCTAGGAGTGGGAAGGGAGCGGCCGTGCCCTTAATTAAGGTACAGCCCCAGCATTTGCCTGGTGTGAAAATGGGAAACCACGGAAAAGCATCTTCAGGGCTGCCGACAGTGGGATTCGAACCCATTATCTCCCGATTGCAAGCTCACAGACGCGCGCTCCTAACCGCACGGCCAACTCGCCCGGTGCTCAGTATATTACTGAAATAGTTTTCAAAAATAAATATTGAAAAGCGAGAAGCTATCAACCACATTCCCAGGAGGTCGTTACGAACCTCCTGCTGTAAACATGCCCGTTGTCTGCGTGTCACAGGAGACAGCGTTCACTGACACGCCGGAAACAAAGTTCTTCATTTCATTCTCTGAGAACATTTCAGTGCTTCCATTTCTTCACCATACACATTGTGCCGAAAATGTCCGCTTCCAAGTCATCTTTAAACATTGGTTACAGGAGTTTCTCCATTTCACATCGGATGTTAAAATTATGTTCTATGACGTTTGCATCAATTATGAAATCATTATCAAGTTGAAACAGGCTTGTCCGCCTCTGTGGTGTAGTGGTTAGCGTGATTAGCTGCCACCCCCGGAGGTCCGGGTTCGATTCCCGGCTCTGCCACGAAATTTGAAAAGTGGTACGAGGGCTGGAACGGGGTCCACTCAGCCTCGGGAGGTCAACTGAGTAGAGGTGGGTTCGATTCCCACCTCAGCCATCCTGGAAGTGGTTTTCCGTGGTTTCCCACTTCTCCTCCAGGCAAATGCCGGGATGGTACCTATCTTAAGGCCAAGGTCGCTTCCTTCCCTCTTCCTTGTCTATCCCTTCCAATCTTCCCCATCCCCCGCAAGGCCCCTGTTCAGCATAGCAGGTGAGGCCGCCTGGCGAGGTACTGGTCATTCTCCCCAGTTGTATCCCCGACCAAGAGTCTGAAGCTCCAGGACACTGCCCTTGCGGCGGTAGAGGTTGTATCCCTCGCTGAGTCCGAGGGAAAAACCGAACCTGGAGGGTAAACAGATGATGATGATGATGAAACAGACCTTCAACGTATTAGGTCGTGTTACGTACATATAGTACGTGTTGAAGAGATGTTAAGTACAAAACAAAAATGGCCAGCCGGACACCAGTGGGATCCGAACCCACAACCTCCCGATTTCGCGTCGGTTGCTCTACCAATTGAGCTATGGTGGCCTAGGCCATCTTTGTTCTGTTGTCCGTTGTGGGGCAAGTCAATGAATATTGAATTTTCACGACCGCATTGTAATCGAAACAGACTTTCAACGTATTAGGTCGTGTTACGTGCATGTAGTGCGTGTTGAAGATATGTTAAGTACAGAACAAAAATGGCCAGCCGGACACCAGTGGGATCCGAACCAACAACCTCCCGATTTCGCGTCGGGTGCTGGTGTCCGGCTGGCCACTTTTGTTCTGTACTTAACATCCCTTAAACACGTACTACATGTACGTAACACGACCTAATACGTTGAAAGTCTGTTTCGATTACAATGCGGTCGTGAAAATTCAATATTCATTATTATCAAGTTATTATCATCATCATCATCTGTTTACCCTCCAGGTTCGGTTTTTCCCGCGGACTTAGCGAGGGATCCCACCTCTACCGCCGCAAGGGCAGTGTCCTGGAGCTTCAGACTCTTGGTCGGGGGATACAACTGGGGAGTATGACCAGTACCTCGCCCAGGCGGCCTCACCTGCTATGCTGAACAGCGACCTTGTGGAGGGATGGGAAGATTGAAAGGGATGGGCAAGGAAGAGGGAAGGAAGCGGCCGTGGCCTTAAGTTAGGTACCATCCCGGCATTCGCCTGGAGGAGAAGTGAGAAACCACGGAAAACCACTTCCAGGATGGCTGAGGTGGGAATCGAACCCACCTCTACTCAGTTGACCTCCCGAGGCTAAGTGGACCCCGCTCCAGCCCTCGTACCACTTTTCAAATTTCGTGGCAGAGCCGGGAATCGAACCCGGGCCTCCGGGGATGGCAGCTAATCACGCTTACCACTACACCACAGAGGCGGAAGTTATTATCAATTTATCAAAATAGAAATGGTATTTTTATTGATATATTTTCCTTTCAATATCCGTTTAACTTCGGGGTTACTTTTTCCCTCGGACTCAGCGAGGGATCCCACCTCTACCGCCTCAAGAGCACTGTCCTGGAACGTGAGACTTCGGCTCGGGGCTACAACTGGGGAGGAAGAGAGTACCTTGCCCAAGTGGACTCACTTACTGTACTGAACAGGGGCCTTGTGGGAGGATGGAAAAATTGGAAGGCGTAGGCAAGGATGAGGGAAGGAAGGACCGTGGTCTTAAGTTTATTTTTTTATTTCGTATTTTTCAATTTTGCTTTGCGTCCCACCGACACAAATAGGTTTTATCGTGACGATGGGATACTAGAGGTCTAGAAGTGGGAGGGAGACAGCCGTGTCCTTTATTAAAGTACAGTCCCAGCATTTACCTGGTGTGAAAATGGGAAACCACAGAAAACCACAGGGTTCGAACCCACTATCTCCCGGATGCAAGCTCACAGCCGCGCGCTCCTGACAGCACGGCCACCTCGCCCGGTCTTAATTAAGGTCCCTTCCCGGCATCTGCCTCGAGAAGAAGTGAGAAACCACGGAAAACCACTTCGAGGGTGATTGAGGTGGGAATCACCCGTTCCTTTCCCTTACTTCATTTCATCTCCCAAGGCTGAGTGGACCCCGTTCCAGCCCTCGTACCACTTTTCAAATTTCGTGGCAGAGCCGGGAATCGTACCCGGGTCTCCAGGAGTGGCAGCTAATGACACTTAACCACTACACCACAGAGGCGTACTTTTCTGATAAATGCTTATTAAAATATATAAAAATTAATCTGCCAAAAATATTTTTAGAACCTACTTTTTACATCTGAGAGGCTGTTTTAGGCACCTGAAATAACATTTTTAGCCCCTAAAAATCCGAGGTCTAGTAATAATAATCATAATAATTTCCTTTATTTGCCTCCTAGAAGGATAAGCAGGGACAGCCTGAGCCGCGAGGTGGAAGGAAAGAACTCGCAACATCAGGATCAATGTGTAACCTGGAAGTCCTTGAATAGATTACGAGCTTAAGTCGCAATATCCAGGGAGAACTTAAATAAGTGGCACTTTCACACATTTTCTCATTGTTCTATTTATTTAAATTAGAACAAGTCAATCCGTAAATTAATACATCCAAAAACATACGAACTATCTCCTCTTACATATCAGTCAAAAGTTTGGTTATCAGAACACTGTTCGTGAATTAACTATTTCGCAGACCACACGCTATCTAAAAAAACACATAGCAGGTGAAATATGAGTCACACTCGTTAGCCTTGACAGTGCTGATACAGAGACACGTTATTCAGTCAGAGAATACGTTGAAGTTCTTTGGAGATTTGTCAGGCACCCCTACAGACACAGTCTTACGTGATTGTGACGAACTGAAAACTACCAGCATCCTATCTACTGCACCTTGCGTCTATCCTCCACACAATGCAGTACAACTTATTAGCTTCATATAATGCTCTTCAGATGGCTAAATGTTGGTCATGAATTATGATAACTTCCGCAGTGGCCCATAAAATTTACTTCTACTAATATAGCCTACTGTTATATTATTTTTATGCACTTCGGCGCGAATAGAGAAACTAAAAATAATAATAATAATAATAATAATAATAATAATAATAATAATAATAATCATCATCATAATAGTCCGCTTCTGTCGTATAGTGGTAAGTGTGTGGGGCTGTACCTTAATTAAGGCCACGACTGCTCCCTTCCCACTCCTAGCCCTGTCCTGCCCCATCGTCGCCATAAGACCTATCTGTGTCGGTGCGACGTAAAGCAACTTGTAAAAAAAAGTGGTAAGAGCGATTGGCTGCCAAAGTTGGAGGCCCGAGTTCGATCCCACCCTCTGCCATGAAATTTGAAAAGTGGTACGAGGACCGGAACGGGTCCACTAAGCCTCGGGAGGTCAACTGAGTTGAGGGGGGTTCGATTCCAGGCTCAGCCATTCTCTAAGTGGTTTTCCGTGGTTCCCAGCTTCTCCTCCAGCCAAATGCCGGGATGGTACTTAACGTAAAGCCACAGCCGATTCCTTCCCTCTTCCTTGTCTATCATCTACAATCTTCCCATCCCCTACAAGGCCCCTGTTCAGTATAACAGGTGAGGCCGCCTGGGCGAGATACTAGTCCTCCTCCCCAATCGTATCTCCGACCGATTGTCTCATGCTCCAGGTACTGTCCATGAGGCGGAAGAGGGATCCCTCGCTGAGTCCGAGGGAAAACCAACTCTGTAAATTAAACGGATAATAAAATGAGATTAAGCTATAAACATCGTGTTTTCTTTTTAATAATAATGTAATGTACACTGACTGACAGAGCAAATGGAACACCAAGAAGGAGTGGTCAGAACTTTATGCCAATTGCAGGGTAGACTGATGTCACTGAGGTATGCTCATGATGTGAAATGCGCCGCTGTGCTGCGCACGTAGCGAACGATAAATGGGACATGGCGTTGGCGAATGGCCCACTTCGTACCGTGATTTCTCAGCCGACAGTCATTGTAGAACGTGTTGTCGTGTGCCACAGGACACGTGTATAGCTAAGAATGCCAGGCCGCCGTCAACGGAGACATTTCCAGCAGACAGACGACTTTACGAGGGGTATGGTGATCGGGCTGAGAAAGGCAGGTTGGTCGCTTCGTCAAATCGCAGCCGATACCCATAGGGATGTGTCCACGGTGCAGCGCCTGTGGCGAAGATGGTTGGCGCAGGGACATGTGGCACGTGCGAGGGGTCCAGGCGCAGCCCGAGTGACGTCAGCACGCGAGGATCGGCGCATCCGCCGCCAAGCGGTGGCAGCCCCGCACGCCACGTCAACCGCCATTCTTCAGCATGTGCAAGACACCCTGGCTGTTCCAATATCGACCAGAACAATTTTCCGTCGATTGGTTGAAGGAGGCCTGCACTCCCGGCGTCCGCTCAGAAGACTACCATTGACTCCACAGCATAGACGTGCACGCCTGGCATGGTGCCGGGCTAGAGCGACTTGGATGAGGGAATGGTGGAACGTCGTGTTCTCCGATGAGTCACGCTTCTGTTCTGTCAGTGATAGTCACCGCAGACGAGTGTGGCGTCGGCGTGGAGAAAGGTCAAATCCGGCAGTAACTGTGGAGCGCCCTACCGCTAGACAACGCGGCATCATGGTTTGGGGCGCTATTGCGTATGATTCCACGTCACCTCTAGTGCGTATTCAAGGCACGTTAAATGCCCACCGCTACGTGCAGCATGTGCTGCGGCCGGTGGCACTCCCGTACCTTCAGGGGCTGCCCAATGCTCTGTTTCAGCAGGATAATGCCCGCCCACACACTGCTCGCATCTCCCAACAGGCTCTACGAGGTGTACAGATGCTTCCGTGGCCAGCGTACTCTCCGGATCTCTCACCAATCGAACACGTGTGGGATCTCATTGGACGCCGTTTGCAAACTCTGCCCCAGCCTCGTACGGACGACCAACTGTGGCAAATGGTTGACAGAGAATGGAGAACCATCCCTCAGGACACCATCCGCACTCTTATTGACTCTGTACCTCGACGTGTTTCTGCGTGCATCGCCGCTCGCGGTGGTCCTACATCCTACTGAGTCGATGCCGTGCGCATTGTGTAACCTGCATATCGGTTTGAAATTAACATCAATTATTCGTCCGTGCCGTCTCTGTTTTTTCCCCAACCTTCATCGCTTTCGAACCACTCCTCCTTGGTGTTGCATTGTCACTGTCAGTCAGTGTAATAATGTAATTTTAATTTTAATAATAATGTAACTGGCTCTATAATAACTACAAAATTTACGGTTTTTGGAGACGCTGAGGTGCCGGAATTTTGTACTGCAGGAGTTCTTTTTAAGTGCCAGTAAATCTTCCGACAGGAGGTTGACGTATTTGAGTACCTTCAAATACCACCGAACTGAGTTTGGATCGAATCTGCCAAGTTGGGGTCAGAAGGCCAGCGCCTCAACCGTCTGAACCACTCAGCCTGGTTGTTTTATTTCTTAGATTTCCTGTGGAGCCCCCTCTTGAGAATGTTTTTGATCTACATATTGCTAAGATCCTACCTACCCTTACCCTAAAGCTTAAATTCGAAGCTTCGTGGAAATCCGCTAATCCGTTTTCCCGTGATGCTGTAACAAACAGACAGACAAAAAAGAGGCTGAAACTGGCATTGTCCATTATTTGTACTGTACGATATAAAGAACAAGTATCAGATTAACATTGTCAAAAGACACGAAGATGTTCCTTCCTCATCCGCGCGATACTGGATATTTCTTCAGTAATTCTGACTAACGGCATTCCCAAGTTGTCGAGCACTAAGGCATTGCTGAACAAGAGCACGCGCATCAGCAACTTGAATCCACAGACCATTATGTTGGTGAAACAAGGGGAACGGATGTCTCACTAGCAAGTAGAACTTTGGAAGCCATTAGTATTTCCTGACTATTTGACCCTAATTGAGCCATTTTTGAGAATCTGCACACAAATCTAAGTTCAGCCAAAATTGGCGTAATACGTATTGTAATGATTATTTTTATTACAAGGTTGAGAAGTGAGGTTTTACGTATAATTTCGAAACGAATATGTGAAGGAATGTTATCAGTGTAACTTCCTTCTTTTACTTATATTATCCGTTTACTCTACAAGGTTTTTTTTTCGGATTCATCGAGGGCAAGGGCAATATCCTGGACTTTGATTCTGGGTATATAACTGGGAAGGAGGACCAATAACTCGCCCAGGCTACATCACCTGCTATGCTGAACAGGGGCCTTGCGGGGAATGGTAAAATTGGAAAGGACAGGCAAGGAAGAGGGAAGGGAGCGGCCATGGACTTAAGTTAGGTACTCTCCCGGCATTTGCCTGGAGAAGTGGTAAACCGTGGAAAACCACTTAGAGGATGGATGAGGCGGGAAACAAATCCTCTCTACTCATTTGACCTCCCGAGGCTGAGTGAACCGCGTTCCAGTCCTCGTACCAGTTTTCAAATTTGTTGGCAGAGCCGGGGATTGAACTCGGGCCTCCGGGGATGGTGGAAGTTAATTACACTAACCACTGCACCACTTACAATAATTTATTTCATGCCACATTGAATTTACGCGTATTTAAATAATATTTATGTGAGCACATTCTGTCCATTTCGAGCTCTACCATTCAAACATACGACGTCATCCGTCAAAGATTCGATATAATTTAAAAATCAGTCAATAGATGTACCAACTCATCCACATGATGCAGTGTTTTCCATTCGCCAATATATAAGTAACTAGTTTACATATATTGTAAAAAGGTGGCTGATGGTATGCTTTTATGTTGCAGAAGTTGAATGCGGAACAATCTGTATTGTCATTGCTAAGGAGATAGAGAAACTCTTGGTTATGTCATGGGATTCTGTAGACGCGGAGAACTGTTAAGGAGCATGGATGTGGAACCATCAAATCAGGTCCTCCATAGCTGAAGAACCGAAAAGACGGATTCAGTGTATCTGAAGAGGAACACGTACTGGCCTGTGTTTAACGTCGAACTAAAATGGATGCGTTCTCGGTGGCATTGAAATCGGAACACGTTAGGACTAGGAAAATAGCAGACATGTTCTTAATTAAGGTACACCCCCAGTATTTTCCTGGTGTGAAAATGAGGAACCACGGATACCTCTCTTAAGCTTTGACTATTGTGGGTTTTTTACCCACCATTTCCCTAATCTGAGCCCGTAAAAATAAGGTCCGTTCAGATTAGCCGACTCACTCAGTGAAATAATAATACACAAACAATAGTGTTCAAAGTATTATATTAAACCACACTTTCTGGGGATATTTTTCGTAACAAATCTGCAAATAAAAGTATATTCCCTTCCTAATAAACCGAGCGAGTTGGCCGTGTGGTTAGGAGCACACAGCTGTGAGCTTACATTCGGGACATAGTGGGTTCGAACACCCCTGTCGACATCGGCAGCTCCGAAGATGATTTTCCGTGGTTTCCCATTCTCACTCCAGGCAAATGCTTGACCTGTACCTTAATTAAGGCCACTGCCGCTTCGTTCCAATTCCTGACCCTTCCCTATCCTATAGTGTCGGTGCAACGTAAAGCAACTTGTAAAATAATCCTTCCCTTCCTATTAAGAAAACAAGCAGTTTATGTTTAAAAATGTTAAGAAGGTGAACCAGGAAACAGGAATCTATGGCAGTTATGGACACGAAAAGCAAACAGCAGGTGACAGCAGTATAGAAATAATAGAATGTTATTGGTTTCACGACCCACTAACTATTACTGTATTACGATTTTCGGAGACGCTGAGGTGATGGGATTTCATCCCGCAGTTGTTCTTTTACGTGTTAGTAAATTTACTGACACACTGTTGACATAGTTAAGCACCTTTAAATATCACTGGTCTGAACTGGTGAACTCGTGAACTTGGACTGGGATAGCTAGCGATCTACAGTAGGCTAGGGTCTACCATTCGATTCACCCTGCTCGGCAAAATAATATAGGCTACCCGCAGAACGTGTAGCCCGGGTGTGTGTATTCGCAATTAGGAAGAATGGATCTTCCTCATATGAGTTGTCAGATATTACTATCTTGCAAGACTATCACAGGAAATAAAAAAGCCAGCATTATCGTAAAATCACATTGTACTAATGTGCATGTTCTTAACTCCGCATCTATAGGTCTGAAATTGCGCTTCTATTACAGCTGAATGATCATAACGAGTGTTTGGTTATGTGTTATCATTAGGGCTCGGATGTTTAAGACCTAAAAATATCCCAAATAAGCAAGCAAATATGACCTCAAAAGTGACGAGATATGACCTAAAATGGACGAAATATGACGTAAAAATTACTAATTATGACCCAAAAATGATTAATCTAAATATGGTAATTTTAAAATAAGTTATAAATCGAAACGGCAAATCCTTTGATACGTATTTGTTAACTAATTTCTTTATTCTTACTTTCATATGCCAGCAGTTTTGTCAATACTAGTTCTCAATCGGAAAGTTGACGATGATTTTGTACAGCTACAGCTGTCGCCAAACCGCCGAAATATGACCGAAATATGACGTTTCTACGAAAATAGCTCAAAATATGACCTTATGACAAAAAAATAGCCAAAATATGCATTTATATGACAAATAAAAATCACTTAATTGTGACGATCACCTGATTTGCACCAAAATCCAATCAGGCAAGAAAATAGAGACCAAAAAAAATATGACTTTTCCTAAACATCCGAGACTTAGTTTTCATATCTATACAATTAGTAGTATTGTAGTAAAAATTTGGTTTACAAAAATTAGTGAGATTCAAAACATGCCGGTAACTTATCATTTCATAGAGGTTTATTCTTGTTGACTGTAATATTTATCGGGTGCAACTCGGTGAGAGATGACAGCCTACTTGAAGATAGTTTTCCGTGGTTTTCCAATTTCACACCACACAAATGCTGGAACGGTACCTTAAAGTAGGCTACGGGCTCTACCTTCCCAATCCTCCATATGCCTTTCCATCTTTGGGTCGAATATCTTCGATGTGCGACGTTAAACCACACGAACAAAATATGGCAGCTTTATTTTGTTTCTTTCCACAATTCTATATAAGTATGCATTATTGTCCGAAAAAATAACAATAATAATGAATGACTCGAAATGTCATGGATTCGATTCTCTGACGTGAAGTCGAAGACATTTATAAACAAAACTTTCACTTGGGGAGAGGTGTACACCGTTTGGGTCATTTAGCCTGTTTCAGAAATGTGTACCAATTCAATTGAATAAAGAGGGCCAGGCATAAAATTAACCACTCCATCGCACTTAGTACGGAGTTTACCTTCTTCTCCTCTAAGCGCCTCTTGAAGACGATGCAGAATTGTTCGATGGAATACATGGTTGCTGCCAACAAGCGTCGTCACATCTTCAGTAGCATGTTTGCATTAAGATCACTGCTATTTTTATTTATTTTTTTTTTGCTAGTTGCTTTACGTCGCACCGACACAGATAGGTCTTATGGCGACGATGGGACAGGAAAGGGCTAGGAGTGGGAAGGAAGCGCCCATGGCTTTAATTAAGGCACAGCCGCAGCATTTGCCTGGTGTGAAAATGGGAAACCACGGAAAACCATTTTCAGGGCTGCCGACAGTGGGGTTCGAACCTACTATCTCCCAAATACTGGATACTGGTCGCACTTAAGCGACTGCAGCTATCGAGCTCGGTAAGATCACTGCTATTACACTGTCAGTACTGAGAGCAGTCGCGAGCATTGGAGGACAGCACTTAGTAACATTATGACAGGCTACCTAACGAACACCTTGTCATCACCACATGCATAACAAGTTTCCGAAGAATGATATTGATAATAGAGGGCAATCAACTTTTCGGGTCGCTCTGAACCGAAGACCTCAACGCTCATCATACAGCCAAGAGTAGAACAATTAATTTATCAATAATTTTGTTTAATACAGATATGCTATAGTGATTTAAGTGTTATATTTCGTGTTTCGACTTAAAAGTTATATTAATTGAGTCGATACCGAAAAATAATGGCGTCCATCTTAACAAATCGTAGCAAAAGTACAGTATTCACTTTCCTGTAACATAAACAACCAGTCAATATATTCCAACCCTGGTAAAGACTTCGTTAGTGAATGTATTCTCTTCATTCATAAGCAGTTTCATTTCTTACAACATTCATAAATTTTTCATCACTTTTAGGTACTTGCTAGACGCAGGGCCTCTCAGGGTGCATGCGGCTGGTGCAAGCACTGTGCACGGTGCAAAACACGACTTCGCTTGGTTGACCAGAGTGCAGACCCCCACTCCTCGATTTGGAGTAATAGCGCTGCCTCTCTCTTTCCCCACGCCTGTCTCGGTCGGTCCCCCTGTCTCCCTCTTCCTCACTTGCTCCGTAGCGCTCCAAATCCCAGCCGAGTTGAGCCGAGCTTAGCCGAGCAGCTCAGAGACGAAGCGCTGGTCCGAGCCGAGCCGAGCGGGAACGATGCACTGTGCACAGGAACTCTGCGCCGCTGTTTGCACGCGTGAGATTTTGGGCGTTTGAGAGGCCCTGTAGCTAGAGTATTTTATATTCAACTTTTGCGGATGATGTTATACTGTACAGAGTTTTAAATAAGTTACAAAATTGTGAGTGACTGCAAGAAGTACCTCCACAATGTTTTTCTTTTTTTTTTTTTTTTTTTTTTTTGCTAGTCGCTTTATGTTGCACCGACACAGATAGGTCTTACGGCGACGATGGGGTAGGAAAGGACTAGGAGTTGGAAAGAAGCGGCCGTAGCCTTAATTAAAGTACAGTCCAAGCATTTTCCTGCTGTGAAAATGGGAAACCACACGGAAAATCATCTTCAGGGCTACCGAGAGTGGAATTCGAACCCACAATCTCCCGGATGGAAGCTCATAGCTGCACGCTCCTAACGGCACGGCCAACTCGCCCGGTTGGACACCTTTCAATGGTCTGATGACAAAAGGGGTTAAAAGTCAGGTTGTGAGTTTAACTGATAGGAAACGTCCTCTTAGTATTTATTACTGCGTTGATGTGGTGAAAGATCTTACGGGAATCACTTTAAGAATCTAGGTGTTAATATAAGGAAATCACTTCGTTGGGGTAAACACATAAATGAGATTGTAAATAAAGGGTTATGACCGTAATTAAGGGTTGTAGTAAGGATGTAAAGGAGAGGTCATGTAAGTCTCTGGTAATACCCCAACTAGAGTGTTCCAGTTTATGGGATTCTCACCAGGATTACTTGATTTCGAGAACTGGGGAAAATCCAAAGGAAAGCAGCTCGATTTGTTATGATTTCCGAAAAAAGAGTAGCGTTACGAAAATGTTGCAAAGTTTAGTCTGAGAAGGCTTGGGAGTAAGGAGATGAGCTGTTCGTGTAAGTGGCATACATGTTCCGAGCTGTCAGTGGAGAGATGGCGTGGAATGACATTAGTAGACAAATAAGTTTGAGTGGTGTTTTTAAAAGTAGGGAAGATCACAATATGAAGATAAAGTTGGAATCCAAGAGGACAAACTCGGGCAAATATTCGTTTATAGGAAGGAGAGTTAAGACTGGAATAATTTGCCAAGGAAGATGGTCAATAAATTTTCTAATTCTTCGTAATTATTTAAGAAAAAACTAGGTAAACAATAGATATGGTATCTGCTACCTGGGCGACTGCCCTAAATGCAGATCAGTGGTGACTGATTGATTATATAGACTATTTTATGTCAATCTTCCAATTATTAAGACAGAACTCACCCTTACAAGTACTGACCTTTCTGTATTGATAAATAAAAATCGTACAGCTTCAGCTACTGTGCCATAGTCACCATGATTTGACGCCTTATGGCCTGCCTGAGTGTCAATTTCAACATTCCGTTTCACTTTACCGGAGAAACGGGCCTGTATTGGATGACCTATGGCTGAGTTATAATCAATATTGTCAGGTAAACACCAAATCTGTCACAAGAGTTCTTCTGTATTCCGACATAGTGTGCCGAAATGGACTTTCTCTGCTCTTCAACAATCCGACTTCCC